>NC_137041.1:24071216-24189336 GCF_032717465.1 Coenobita brevimanus
GTGCTTGGAGGTGAGACTGTCTCTACAGTCCTTGGGGTATATATATATATATATATATATATATATATATATATATATATATATATATATATATATATATATATATATATATATATATATATATATATATATATATTCTTTGAGGGGTCTTGTGAATGTGGGCTTTCTCTCTCTATCTGTCAATCTATCCATTTTTATCAGTCTATATAGTTTATTTATTCACTTTTATATTGATATACATATGTTGTTTGTGTTCCGAGTTTCTGAATGCTCTGTATCGTATCAATGTTATCATAGTGTTTATAAAGATTCCAACATGTTAACATGCGTCAGTCTTGGTCACCTAATAGCAGCTCACCACGCTCTTCGATCTCTGGCAGCCTCCCTATTCAGTCTCATATCCCTGACGTCACACTCTATGACCTCGTCCCAGGCATTTCTAGGTCATCCTCTCGCAACCTTACCCTCGACGATCAATATTAGCAGGTGGTAACAGTCCACTGAACTTCGTCCACCCAGTCTTTCCCCTAACCCATGAGCTACGGTAGCTCCAGTCCCACCTCCAACACATGTCCCGCAAAAAATAAAACTTCTCTACACACTCAAGAGACTCTCCAGCAAGATTATTCCTTCCACGCCTGAAAATCTCTACATCCTCCCCCCGACACACCACACCCACGAAATCAACATTGTTGACCTGTTGAGCAGTCTGCCTCTAATACCACTACATCTCTCATGCACCCGCTTATAATAAACACTGGACAAGAGGGAATTACCTCCCACACCCTTGCGGCAAACTGCACATGGCCACATTCCATATACTTTGACTATATCAACACCAACCCTAGATATGATCACTTTTGTTTTATCCGCATTTACTCTAAAACCCTCATGCCCGATTCCGTCTGTCCGTCTAAATCTCTGCAATTAACACAAAGTCATCGGCATAAAACCTATCCCACGGGAGTCCATTTCTGTGTGTAAAATGAAAACAGAATATCACAAAGTCCCCACCATATGTGACCTTTGAATGCTTAGGTCGGAAATTAATGGACTATTGTACACGTTTCCTAAACTCCACTCCCTCACGTTAGAACATTTAAACGTCTGTTAACAGATATTATGCGGGCGGAAGAGGAGAGGGAGAATACTGCAGAGGGAAGAAGGCAGAGAGGAGAGGAGTGAGAGAAGACGAATGAGACGAAAGGCTTGAGGGAATGACGAGAGAGGAGAGAGAAGAAAGGGCTAAAGGGAGGATGAGAAGGATGAGTGAAGAGGGTTGAGGAGAAAGCGTCAAGGGAAGACAGGAAAGAAAAGAGGAGTAAAGTATAAGCGAAAAAATGAAGGGGATGAGTGAATAGGGGTGAGAGGTGAAGGCTGGATCCCTTTAACATTATGCCACCCGAGGCGAACCTGAAATGTTGTTAGGATTAAATAAAAGTTCCCTCTATGAATAAAACTTTGAATTAACTTGACGTGCTCAGTCCCCTAATCCCCCCTCCCCCGCCTCTCTCTCTCTCTCTCTCTCTCTCTCTCTTGGTAATTGATCCTGATGCTCTTGCAAGCAATATCGAATATTATTGAGTATTGAGATGTTATCCTTAAAAAAAATGAAAATTAACACGGAAAACGAAAACAAAAGTATTTCATGAAGAAAAATGAACAGTTCTGGATTCCAAAAAATTTCTGGTGGTAACCTTTATGTGAGAAAATGTAACAGTGAAAACAAAAATGAGATTGTAGCCCAGAAAATAAGAGAAATTAAAGATTCTCTCTGATAATACTATAAATGAAAACTTGATTAGCATAACGAAGAAGAAGATGAAGAAAGATGAAGAAATACGAGGATGAAGAAAATGGAATAGAAAGCAGAAGATAGCAGAAGGAAAAGGAGAAACTAAGAGGATGAGAAGAAGAAGAAGAAGGAGAAGAAGAAGAAGAAAGTGGTAGTAGAAGAAGAAGAAGAAGAGAGAAAGAAGAAGAAAAAGAAGAAGGAAGTAGCAGTCGTACAAGAAGAAAAAGAAGATGATGAAGAAGAAGAAAAAGAAGAAGAAGAAGAAGATGATAAAGAAGAAGAAAGCAGTAGTAGAAGAGGAAGAAGAAATTCGAAGAAGGAGGAGGAGGAAGAGAAGAAGAAAAAGAAGAAAAGAAGAAGATTAAGTAGAAGAAGAAGAAGAAGAAGAAAGTAGAAGAAGAAAAAGAAGAAGAAATTAGAAGAAGAGGTAAAAAAGGAGAAGAAAAAGAGAAAAGTAGATCAAAACAAGTAGAAAGTAGAAGACAGTAAAAAGAAGAAAATAGTACAGGAAGAAGAAGAAAGTAGAAGAAGAAAAAGAAGATGAATAATAATAATAATAATAATAATAATAATAATAATAATAATAAAAAGAAGAAGAAGAAGAAGAAGAAGGAGAAGAGGGTAGCTGAAGGAGGAAGCAGAAAAGATGAATTACAAGATAGAAATATTCCGGCACAACACGGAAATACTGATGTCTTTGGAATATTGGATAGATAAACTGAATATTTATGAAAGGCGGTGTTGCAAAAAAGGTATCACCGCCCCCCCCCCCTTGCATATCCACCGCTCCAGGGAGACAAGACGTAAGTGAGCTTCCGTGTTTACTTGTCGCACGCAAAAGATTGATTGCCTACAGTGTGTGTGTGTGTGTGTGTGTGTGTGTGTGTGTGTGTGTGTGTATGATTTTCTTCTGGACCTAACAGCAATTTTCTTGATGAAAATAATATACATTACCGTAAGCACTTTGCAATGCGTGCAAGAACTTCCCTTCTACATCCCTGGCACGCGACGGGTTAACAGTTAAGTAATATCGGTCTCTCATCCATATGTAGAGGCGGACACTAATCCTCATGCATGCAGTCCTCCCGTTGTCTCCATACTTGGACCTGTAATACAGTACGTATCAAGGTCTTCATATCACCAGCCTTTTTTTTTTTTCCCCAAAGCCACTCAATAGCCCACTTCCTTTGTACATTTTCCTTTCTATTTTCGATCTTTATCAATGTGTACATAAGGTCATTCACCAGTTCAGATCTCTCTTCATTAATCAGGTATCACACTGAGAGTCGTCTCTATCTACAAACATCACTTTAAGTGACTTTAAATCATAGGTATGTTTACTTTCAAACCACGCAGTTGACATACATTCATAAAACACTCCCAAGCAGCAAAATTCTTATCCCTTATTAGTAAACAACACAACACCATCTGCATGCATCTGGTTCGAAATACTCCACTCTTAATCGTCATGTACTCCTGTTTCCACTTCATTACTGATCACATATGCATAATTACAAGCCACTGAGACATCAGACACCTTAACTCATTTGCGCCAAAGTGTCCTCAATGTAGGATGGAACTGGGCATTTTCAAATATTAATAAAGGAGGGAACCCAGGAGCAGGGACCTATGAGCTTCGCGACTATGAGGCGACAGGCGGAGGGTGGTAAGTATAACGCCCGTCCGGCATAATCCCTCTCACAGGAGCTCTGGGAGCTAATGGGTTAAACACCGACAAATCTATCAGTTTCTTTAATCTCACTCCAACAATATTTCTGGTCCACTTAAACACCCACAGGTCATTATTATAAAAGAAACTACACATCTCTCAACAGTGTCCAAGCGATATAATAGATACGTCTAACTTTTCATAATCCTTCTACACTGTCAGCATATAAAATAACACACAACATAAGCCGTCATCGTCTGTACATCATACCGAACCCAAGCCATCTTCATTACTTCAAGCTTCTCAACTGACTGTTCAATTTTTATTATGGATCATTAGTACTAAAAGGACATTTTCAAAATTGGTTCTTATAGTGTGACAACAGTTATCTGCATTTACTTGAATGCTACTCATGCCTCAGATTTGGTAATTGAATTACCCTCCAACTTTCGAAATTAGTATTTAAATAATAGTCATCCTCAAACTGATACCTGAATGAATGATGATACTCGTCAGGGCCATGTATGGTGTGTGTCTCCGCCTACAGATATATTTAAAGTTACATCAAATTTAGTTGCAGTTTTGGCCTACGGTATGTGTGTCAACTGGGAGTGTGATGATGATGATGATGATGATGATGATGATAAACAAAAGGATATGAACACCGCATGTCAACGAGAGCCTGCTTGCCCTTTCAGATGCCATCCTTTAAATCTCTCTCTTTTTGCTGCAGTGTTCCATATCTTTCCTCTTCTTATCGCTCTGAGTGGCCAGTGCTCTTCTGAACTGTTTGCTGGCGTCCCTCTCATCAACTGGCTCGCAGAAAGCAACGCACCCCCCCCCTTTTTTTTTTTTCAGTCAAATGCAAGATTCTGCGAGCACTCTAAGTCCTTTTTATATGCAAGTGATCAACTCTGGAACCGTTGTTCTCACTCATTATTTCCCTCTTCCTTGTCCTCCAGTCATTAAAATGCAATCTTTCCATGCATTTCTATGTGAACGGATTCTGTTTTTTGTTCGGAATATCTTGAAAAGAAATTATTTTCAAAATGTTTTCAGCTTTGAATATTCTCCTCCAAATCAAAAGATATTAGACTACATGAGACTGGTTTTGTCTATCTTTTCCTCAGACTCTATTCCCTTGTACTTAGGTAGATCATGGCATAAAGATGTACCCATATTTACAGAATTTCGTTTTGTCTGAGGACATACCATGCCTGAAAGCAATTGTTTCGAATCCCACTACATCAAGGCCACTCCACCCTCGTCTCTCAACACATCTACAACACACCAAGATTCTTTAGTCTTGTATTAATCAGTTTTGTATGACTTACATTATTGCCTTACTTTTCTCCCCAGTTACCTTACTTACCTTTCTCTAAATTCCTTCTTACTCATTTCATAAAGCGGATTAAGAGATGGGTAAAGTAATACGGTCTTTACAAGGGGGGGGGGACTACAATTCTGTTCATCATCCCATCCATCTTGTTTGATGGTGCAGTCTGTGGGACGCGGTCTGGCCAAAAGAATTTTCAGGCAATCCATCTTTCTACGACACAGAAGCATCCATCCATATTCTTGCACCTTCTCCGCCCTTGTTTCCACATTTCCTTTCCCACACCACACGCTCATGCTCTCCTCATAATGTTTCCGTTTACTACTCACTTTTCAGTTCTGTATCACATTCTTTGTTTTGTCCAATTTTTCCTCAACTGCACAGTATATGTTACATAGGAATTAGATAGAAAAGAAGGGAGTTAAAATGATGTGATGAGAAAACATGGAAATAAGAGTCTGAGAAAAAGTTAGGCAACAGAGGTCTCATGAATTGTCGTACTGTATTTTCGATATCACTACACGACTTTCCAGAACTAGAAATGGAAAGGTGGGAGACATTGTCCATTAACCCCGCCAGCATCTTATCGTTAATAAAAATTTTAGTAGCTTTCAAAAAGCGATTCTATTTTATACCAGAGAGACCCAGTACGCTGGCAGGCGACAGGATGCCTAGCGCGACAACAATGTATATAATATTTTTCACTTCGATTCTAAGTAAGCATTTCCGATCCTTTTTCGGATTATGCACTATTGCAGTTGACATCAATGATGACGGCACTTGATAAGAGGACACTTTATAAGCACAGACAACTAAAACGTGTAAAGTACAGTATACCCAAGAACTTTATGATGAGGTATGCATTGCAGGCGAGTGGTTCATGAGACAAAAGTTGGTGAGACATGCCTCGCCATCGGGAGACATACCTCGCCATCGAAAAGTAAATGAATAGTAGGTTTGATAGGCTAGCCTCTGTATTTCGTACCGATAAGTATTGACCATACAGATCTGATGATAACAAATCATGGCGAGTGAAACATCATAATGCGACAGTGAAAATGTTCTTTGGAATCGGTATGGTCTGGGCATTAACGTAGCATTGACATATGACAGGATTTTGAATATGCCCGTGTATTTTCAGAAATGGTTATTGCTGCTTCGCAGTGGTAATTTCCTGCCTACGAGAGGTCTCTCCTCAGCTGAATGAAACCGTCTGACGGTGGCAACAAACAGACACCGTGGTGCTGAGAGGACCAACCCATCCAGTCTGGAGACATGTTTTCTATACTGTAGCAAATTCTGGCGACCACTAGACAAATGATCAGTATGGATAAATTTTTCAATCCAAACGTGTTAAATGTATCATTCTTTAACCCTAACACAATCATAAACTTAAGAAAGACTATAGAGAACTGTTTGTGGGCAGCAAGAGCAGTATAAGACGTCAGTGTACTGGAGTGGTATAATTGCCGTATAAAAAGCAGAACAGTAGTTATCAGATAAGCTAATCTTACCTTTGTATGCAAACTTACGCACATTGTCCCTGTACACACCAATGGATATTTCTTTATTTCAGTAGTATACTCATAAACAGTCTCTTTTCGGACTGGTACATATTGGCAAGAATATAATCTTGTGTTTGTACATAACCTAATACACTGATTAGTACACACACACACACACACACACACACACACACACACACACAGTACGATGAAACTCTGTGTTTTGTATGCACAGAATTCTTCGAGGTAACGTCTGGGGGTATTGAAAAATACAATGTTGAGGAGAGAGAGAGAGAGAGAGAGAGAGAGAGAGAGAGAGAGAGAATATCTTCATCAGTCCCTCTTCTAGCTATAATTTTTAGTCATTTATTTGTATAAAATCCTGGTACCTCGAAGTGACCCTGTCTTGTTTGTTTAACTGTATTTGAAGAGAACGAGCTTTGCAGATTCTAAGCCATGGATTCTTTCTCTCCTGCATTAAAAAAAAAAAAAAAAAAATGCATCATATTTCACCCTGCTTGGCGGCCAGGCTGAGAACAGATAATATTGTGAATTCATTTGAACAATGCAATTGCAGCTTGCCGGGGTTTTCATTCTTGCAGCTAATTAGCTGATATGAGGAGAATCCTCGTCATGATTTCATTTCATCTTAATAATATGTAGCAGTAATTGATATTAACAGGTGAGTATTAACCCCCTGGGGGTAGGGTTTTTCTTTCAATAATACTCCCCCAGTATCCCTGCTTGTCGTAAAAGGCGACTAAAAGGGTTGGCGGAGGGTTTGTACCCCTTCCCGGAAAACAGCTAACTAAAAAGACAAACAATACGCCTCGGACAAAAACTAACCAAAAGATGACGACCAAGGATCGGACAAAGGACATGGTAATTGGAACTTGGAATGTAAGGGGAGCGAATGATGAGGTGAAAGAGAGAGAGATTGTCCAGGTACTTGAGGGTGCGAAAGTTGGTGTATGCGGAATAACTGAAACGAAATGGTGAGGCGAAAGTGTGAGAGAATGGGAGTATGGATGGGGTATATGTGCAGGAGTAGGTGAGAATGAGAGGGCAAAAGAAGGAGTATGTATAGTTGTGAGTAAAAGATGGAAGAAGAGCATAAGAGAGTATGGATCAGTTGGATCAAGGATTGTGTGGGTAAGACTGAAAGTTGGAATACAAATGTGGGCGATTGTGTGTGTATGCACCAACGCAATATCGTGCAAGCAGAGTGAGAGAAGAGTTCTGGACAAATGTGGAAGTGTGCATGGAAAAATTTGGAAGGAATGAGAGAGTGTTTCTGATCGGTGATATGAATGGTAAAATAGGGAATGTGAAGGTGGATGGAATAGTTGGTGAGTGGGGTGTGCCTGCTGAGATAGATGAGAATGGGAGTGCGTTAGTGGACATTTGTGCTGGGAGGGGGTTGGTGATAGCCAATACCCTCTTCAGGCATAAAATGATCCACAGGTATACATGGCGAGTGATGAGAAGGGTGGGTAGTGAACTGAATGAAAGGAAGGCAATGATTGATTATGCGTGTGTGGATGAAAGGATGCGAAAATGTGCAATGGATGCAAGAGCTTATAGAGGTTGGGGGAGTGAACTCTGACGACTACTTGGTGGTGGCCAGAATCAAGGTCCAATTAGGATGGAGAAATAGAAGAAGGGAGGGACGGGAAGAAGGAGTATTTGTAAGGAGAGTGGAAAGGTTACAAGAGGATGAGAAAAAGGCAGAGTATAAGAGAGAAGTGGAGGAACGATTGGGCAAATATGAACTGGGGCAGATGGGGGAGTGGAAGGTGTGTACAGGATATTCACAGAAGAAATATGTGCAGCATGTGATGTGGTGTGTGGGATGAAGAGAAGAAAGAGGGGTGAGCAAGGAACAGCGTGGTGGACTGAAGAGGTGAGACAGGCTGTGGCACAAAAGAAGAAAGC
This sequence comes from Coenobita brevimanus, assembly GCF_032717465.1. NCBI lineage: Eukaryota > Metazoa > Arthropoda > Malacostraca > Decapoda > Coenobitidae > Coenobita > Coenobita brevimanus. The sequence goes on from NC_137041.1 coordinate 24,079,457, forward strand.
ATACAATGAATGGATGAGAAATAGGGGCGTGGAAGAAGTTGAGAGGCGGAAGAGAGAGTTATATGTAGAAAGAAAGAGAGAGGTGAAAAGATTAGTAAGAGAGAGTAAGAAGAGAGCGGATGAGGAATTTGGAAGGAACATGAGTGTAAACTGGAGGGACTGTAAGAAAATGTTCTGGAAAGAAGTGAAAAGAGTAAGACAGGGTGGAAGTGAAGTTAGCAGGGGAGTGAAAGATAAAAATGGTAGATTACTAGTGGAGAAGGGAGAAAAAGTGAGCAGATGGAGAGAACACTTTAAGGAACTGTTGAACATAGAGGATGGAAGTAATGCAAGTATAAGTGGCTGGGGAATGGCTGGGAGGAGGAGGGAGGTGAGAAGACAGGAAGAAATCAGTAGGATAGAAGTTGTGGAAGCAATGAAGAAAGTTAAATTGGGGAAAGCCCCAGGAATTGATGGAGTGTGTGGTGAAATGCTGAAGTATGGGGGAGAGATAGTATTAGTATGAACGTGGAAAATGTGCAGATTGGCCTGGGAGGAAGGTAGAGTCCCGGAGGATTGGAAGTCAGGTATAATTATTCCCTTGTACAAAGGAAAAGGGGAAAAAGAAGTGTGTGGTAATCATAGGGGCATCTGTCTTCCTAGTATAATAGGAAAAGTGTATGGTAGGATACTTTTTGACAGAGTTAGAGAAAGAACAGAGAAATTAGTTGGAGAAGAACAGGGAGGCTTTAGGAAGGGAAGAGGTTGTGTAGATCAGATATTCATTCTTAGATCTTTAGTGGAAAAGTTTCTGGAGAAGGGAAAGAAGTTGTATGCAGCTTTCATGGATTTGGAGAAAGCATATGATAGGGTGGATAGACAAGGATTGTGGAAAGTATTAAAAATATATGGAGCAGATGGGAAGTTGTTGAATGCTGTGAAGAGTATGTATGATGGTGCTAAGACTGCAGTGCGTGTAGATGGTGAACTGAGTCAATTTTTCTCTTTGAGGGTTGGGTTGAAAGAGGGATGTGTCATGTCTCCATGGTTTTTCAATCTGTACATGGATGGGGTAATAAAAGAGGTACAAAGTAGGGTAGGGGATGTTGGAGTGGCCCTGGTGAGAGAGGGTAGTGTTTGGAAACTCCCTGTACTGTTGTTTGCAGATGATACTGTGTTGTTGAGTGAATACGAAGGAGAGCTGCAAGGCTTGGTGGATGAGTTTGGGAGAGTGTGTAAGAAACGGAATCTAAAGGTGAATGTAGTGAAGAGTAAAGTGATGGTCTTTGAGAGAGGTGAAGTCAGTGAATGTACAGCAAGGTTGGATGGTGAGGAATTGCAAAATGTGAGTACGTTTAAGTACTTTGGTAGTGTGATGAGTAAGGATGGAGGTTTGGAGGGTGAAGTGCTTGAAAGGGTACAGCAGGGAAGAAAGGTTGCTGGTTCCTTGAAAGCAGTGATAGGATGCAGGGAAGTGAGCATGGAAGTGAAAAAGTTACTACATGACAGTATTGTGATACCAACTCTAACGTATGGAAGTGAAGCTTGGACGTTGCTGGAAGGACACAAGTCAAGAGTGAGAGCAGTGGAAATGAGTTATTTAAGAAGAGCCTGTGGAGTCACATGGAGAGACAGGCTGACAAATGAGAATATAAAGGAGTGTTGTGGTGTGGATGTGGATGTGATAGGAAGCGTTAGGAGGAATACACTGAGGTGGTTTGACCATGTGGAGAGGATGGAAGGTGAAAGCCTGACGAAGAGAGTGTATGTGAGTGATGTGGAGGGGGGAAGAGGGAGGGGGAGGCCGAAGATGAGATGGAGGGATGGGGTTGAGAGGTATATGAGAGAGCGGGGTGTGAGTTGGGAGCGGGACAGTGAAATGGCGGGGGACAGGGTGACGTGGAGGAGATTTGTTTGTGGCCAGCACGAACAGGATTGAGGCGTCTGGCAATAGATAGATAGATAGACAGAGTATTAACCACAAATGATGACCCCATCTGGGAAAGTAACAAGTAGCAAGTGAAACAGTAGTATAATAGACATCGGAAAGAGAGACGGCCAACATAAAAATTCAACACAGGAGGTACTGCTCACTCCGGGGTTCATGAAGTCATCATGACGACGAAGATGCCCGAGTTTCCACACCGTTTATCAGTCATGATGTTACCCGGTGCCTTTGAGCATAATACATTGTCCTCCAAGCAAAAGAAAATAACCTTACATTCAGTCGTTTTAATCATAAAACTATAGTAACAGTAGTGTTGTGTAATCGGCATAAATGCGGGATGGAAATAATTTTGTTCTAGAGCCATAAATAACCTTGTGCATTCTCTCTCTCTCTCTCTCTTTCTCTCTCAGTATCCATCTTTGAACAGCAAATAATTAACATCACATGGTTCTACTTATAAAAGCTCACCAAGGGTGGCAGGCCCAACGATAAAAGATCGATTTATTCCGTTTGCCCAGTCAATTTTTCGCACGGTTACCACTTTGAGATTAAACTGTTTTCTTATAGCCAATTGTTGTGTATATTTAGTTTTAGAAGAATGGACGTCCTTCTATCAGCCAACCTCCTTGGAATATAAACATGCCACTTACGTATCGATATTATACTGTAGTTTTTCTATGGGTTCATATTGTAGCAGAGGTATCGAAAGTATTCATTGTTTCCCTTCTTCTTTAAAATACTAGAATTCTATTTCATATTTTTACCCCTTTAGGAGGTTCCACTCCAAATACCAATTGTTGCAAAGTTAGTGGTTCGTTGGTACGTCGAGAACGACATGGAAACAGGCAGGCGGTTGATCACATACAGATGAACACTTCTGGGTTTCATTCCCTCTAGTACACCTGAGGTTAAATTGCAAAACACTGACGTTTCTCTCCCATATTAACTCTGTGCACTACTTACTGCTACTCGTCCACTGACTAACCAACTCTCACTTGCGGAGTGTGTGCTTAAATACTCCACCCATCTCTGATTACTCTCACTGCATGATTAACTCTGTCACTGATTCACTGACTGCTCACTGACGAAAAACACAGCTCACTCCTTCTGTCACTCGTGGCAAACTGACTAAAATTCAACTATCTGGCACTCTACCAGCAAGCCAGGCAGGCCTCTCAATCTCCCCCCTTCCCCGGCTTCCCTTATTAGCACAGTCCAGATTATTCTTGTAAAGAATTCACATTTTCTGACACAGTTATGCACAGCCTAGATCCCAGGAGAGACCTTACATTTTCTTACACAAAAATACTCTTACATTAACAATATACACTAACAACAGTGACAAGAACTATATCCTACAATACGAAAAAAAAAAAAATGCTCACATCTCCAGAATGTTACTGACAACCCCAGAAACAAGCACCACCCTAATCTTAACAGAACATCACTGAATATCAACAATGTTCTTCACATGTTCAGATCTAAAACACTACCCTAATCCTTCTAACATAATGTCAGTTCAGCCCTGACATGACCCCTTAATCCTACCAACCTGTATGTATATATATATATATATATATATATATATATATATATATATATATATATATATATATATATATATATATATATATATATATCATATATATATATATATATATATATATATATATATATATATATATATATATATATATATATATATATATATATATATATATATATATATATATATATATATTAAGGTATGTCAGATTTGTATATATATATATATATATATATATATATATATATACACACTTCCCGACCAATGGATCATCGCCGTTGCTTCTGCTGTCTAGGTCTCACAATGTGAAGAGCTGGATCACCAGTCCTGTCAACTCTGTCATTCTCCTGGGCACTTCTTTCATCTTTGGTTTCTAGTAAGTCCACTCCACGAGCACTTCTCAGATCCATGATATCCCATGAGGAACATGCATCAGGAAGCCTCGCCAAGACTTCCCTCATCTGCTCCATCTGTGGCTTCTGCAGGCCCTAGACACTCCTGGCAAACAGATCCCTCAAGTGGTCGGTAATGGAATTCTTCCTGGAGCTCAACCATAATCCTCCTGTATACACTGTTTGGTTGTTCCTAGTCGACTTCGTGGCACAACCACATTGCTATGCCTTGATATATCTTCTTAGGACTGTGACAACGGGTACTTCTTCTGCCATAGGGTCAACTAAAGTCCTGCTCACCCTTCTACCTAGCTAAGGCTCATGTCATCCATTACCTCAGGGAGGTGTGCAGTTTGTCTTAGACCTTGCAGGGCAGCAGCATCACTGACTCAGGGGGGATAACTTTAGCCCTTCTCATCATATCTAGTAAACTTCCATGCTCCATGGACCTCAGTGGAATGCTTCTTATTCTAGCTGCATATGCATCGAATGATTGTCAAGCAGGCAGTGGCAGGACACCAGGCAGTTCAAACCCAAGGTGCAGAGGTCCGTCCCCAGTGTCAGCACCACGCATGGGCAGGTTCTGTTCCTTACCTTCTTGCCGCTCCTCGACAACCACTGATCCCTCAAACCCAGTGCAGCATCCTGTAACTCCCCACAACGATTGCAAAATCTCTGGAAGTTGCCAATGATCCACCGCATCAAGCTGCATCTCTGATCTTGAGTCAGTGACCATTGGGCATGCTACTTTACTTCCTCTATCTCACCATCCCATTCCGCACCTATCACTGGCACTAAAGGGTGTGCTGGGTGCTGACCCACATCCAAATTTTGTTCAAGGACTTTAACCTCATTACTTTATGAGTTTCAATTCTCACTCAATCTTCCACTGTATTCCTCACTTCTCTTACCTTGTTGTGTATTCTCTCTACTCTGTTGTATACCACCTCTTGTTGTTGCTTCAGTCTCCTGGTGACATCCTCCAGCTCCCCATACCACTTTTCCCAATCCTCCCGAAACTCCTGATTCCAAAGTCAGCCCCTCTATTCAGATTCCTCTCTGAACTGGTGAAACTCTTGTCTTTCTTGACTTAACTGTTCCACTAGTCTTATGTAGCGTTGTGCTTGGGCTGTTTTTGTGTGTGTGTTCTTGCTGTGCTCTGAACATTGTGAGTATACATTTCTTTTGTTCATCGAGGTGTTTCATTTGTTCTTCTCGTTGTTTCTTTTGTTCTTCTTGCTGTGTTCTGAATTTTGTGTGTACATCTTTTGTTCTTTTTGCTGTGCTCTAAACATTGCATGTATATCTTTCTTTTGTTCATCTGGGTGTGCTTTGAACATTATGAGTATATCTGCTAGATACATCTGCCGTTTTGGCAACTTGCCCATGCATCTCCATCTCTTATAGTGAATTCCGCTCTTGACACCAGTTGTTAAACCATAGGAGGTTCCACTCCTGACACCAGTTGATACAACCTTACTATACTCGGTTTCACGGAGTCTGACACACTGATTTTGCCAGCCTTTTTATTTATTCATTTATTTTTTTTAAAGATATCCCCGTCATGTCGACGGGGCCGGACCGTGTATTGGCCTGGTTTGCCAGCCAAGGACAGGTGGATTTGGTAACACTGCTCGATGTACTCTGGCGGTGATTGGTGGATTTCCTTTGGGTTTGAACGTGCTCCAAATTGACTTTGTATTCCAACCAAGGCCCTCATTGATTTGTAAGATACCGGAATATACAGATACAAATTAAAGCAATGATATCTTTAATGATAAATATGTGCCTTCTAATTACTAGAGATAAAACTGAACGACAATGCTAACATCTAAGTAAAGTCGCGACTGGTCTTAGTGGTCTTAGTGGAAAACTGTTACTACCTTTTGCCAACCTTTCTATCATTTATAAATAAGTTCATTTGGGTTGACATGCAATTTACGTCATAATTTTAGGCTATATTCAATTATTCTTTGCATAATCATTTCTTTTTCTATTTTTTAAGTATTATTTTACCTTTATAACCTTATTTCAGATATTACACATAATCATTTTACCATGTAAGTATTTTTTCTTTTATCCCTGGTAAGAGTTTTTAGTTTTGCAGGTATCACTGAAGGTATAAGTGAAAAGTATCTCTGTGTCAAAAATTTTATTACAAAACCATAATGTACAAAAGTATAAAAGTACATACAGAACTGAATGCCAATCAGTTACCACCTCTTCTAAACATGCCTACAGATTCCTGTGGAAAGTTATGTAGTTGTTCCTTTCATAAAATAGGCATAAGGCGACTTTACATGTCTCGTATATCCAGTGGGACCTGTGGATGTCGTCTTTTGGTCAACAGTGCTTGCATGTCTGACACATACTGACATGATGGCGGATATCCAACTTCGTTGCATTCTGGTATTCCACGACATTTGGCACTGTCGCCCATTGACCACGCCTAGGAAGTGGCGCTGACACTCCGAAAAGGGATGTCCTGGTGAGCCTGGCTGAAGCTTCTTGCACTTGGCGTGTTGGAGATATCCAGCCGGAACTCTTTCATGGGCATTGGAGGCACTTCCAAATCCGTGCAATCCATTTTGTAGATCACCCAGGCACTGCAGATGCTGAGGTCGAGTATGTAGCCAAAGAGCTTCATGTAGTACCTGTGTGCATGCATGGGGGTCTTGGACAGGTGTATCAACATGTAGCTTTTGTCCAAGCCAACAATCCTCCTGTTGTCCTATGTATAACATTAGGACATTAGTACCTCCTTGTGGGTTTTGGTGGCTGTCATAACGTTTGACGTGGCCCATGGGCTAGATCCGTGTATCTGTTGAAAGGACAGTGACGACCTTGTTATCTTTCCACCTTCCTACCAGGATACCATGAGATGAACAGTAATCCACTGTGCCTCTTGGTACTGCTTTCTTCTCCGTATCCTTGGTCTTGGTCAAAGACGGGTATCCCACGTGATTCTCCCTGGCGGTTCCCACGTATCTACAGCCACTGACTCCTCAGGTATTCTGCCAATTCAGTACTGGTAAAGGAGTTGTCAGCATACACAGCAGTGTTCCTGGGGCCCCTTCAGAGTCCGTACCAGGGCGATGACAGTCTTGGAGCTTTCATCTTCTCCTCTGCCAGCTCTGTATGGTGGCTCTCGAACGTCGTTTCTCCTTGGCACATAAGGATATTGAGAATGAAGCCGTCGATGCTTCCACAGGAAAAGAGCATAGATCCCCACTTGTCTGGCTTGCTTGCAATGTACTGCTGCAGGTTGTCTGCTGTGCTCCCTTTGTAGGCCATCATAACCTCGTCATTGGAGTTAACTGGAGTAGGTGGCACCTTCAGGAACTCCTTTGTGACGAGAGTGAAGACAGGGAGAATCTTGAAGAATCTGTCCTTGGAGGCCCTGGCTTGGTCATTGTCAGTTATGTGCAATGTTGCCTGGACCAGCATGAACCGATTCTCAGACATGTATTCAGCCAATTGTGGCACCCTCGTCTTCGTGGTCCAGTAGTCGTTGATGCCAGAGGGGTGGATGGTGCCCATGTAGAACACCAAGCCAATAAAAACTACTAACTCATTGGCGTCAGGCATATAGTAACTTACTCTGTCTTCCATAAAGGTTCGTCTGGAAGACAATGTGATCGATGAGGTCCTTGTTGAAGAAGGGAGAGAAGTACTCACATAGATCTCGTGTGAAAGAAGGGCGCCTGTGAATGTAGTCTGGCAGAGGTGAGATGTTGATGTCCTCACCCTTCTTCCAATTTCGAACGCAGGGCTTCTTCTTTCGGGACTGAACGCCAACGTCCTCCACAGCCTCTTCCTGGTCCTCGTCTGGGATTCTTGAGGTGTCACAGGTGTCAACGTAGCAGAAAAGAGACGAAAACAGGTAAGTACAAAGCCAAGTAAACATATCGTAAATAAAAGGAATGGTTAGGATAGCATAAATAAGGTAAGTATAAAAAAAAATAAACAAGGCATTGTAAGTATAACAGAAATAAGGTATGTAAAACAGAAATAAATAAGGCAAGTATGACAGAAATAAGGTAAGGATAACGGAAATAACAAGTAAAAAAAAATAAATGTGAATTCTCTGTCTATCCTCCCCTAGTTTTATTCTTCTCACTTTTTCCTCCACTCCTACTAGCCTTTCCTAAATGGATATCATAATGATAAAGTTATGTACATACACAAAAAACCAGATGGGAAGTCTAGCATTCCCAAAATTAAACGGCGAGGCATGTTATTATAATTTAAATGGCCGGGCATGAGTATGCAAGAATTTAAAAGGACAGACAGCCGCCAATAGCGATTCATACTAACCACAACTCTCTCTCTATGTCGACGGATATGCAAGGTCATCTTCACCGTGGAGACCTTCATCCAAAAGGGCACGTATGTCGAAATCAGGATCGGCAACATCATCATCAGTTTCAGCTTCAGCATCAGTATCAGCTCCCTGTACAGGGGCGATCCATCGCTGACGAATCTCTCCCTCTACCCCGGCCTGGCAGCCAAAAAACATGCTGGCACTCAACTGAAAAGAATGGAATATGAATCAGTCATCATATATAATTACCCTCATTATCGAAAAAAGTATATTTACATAAATAAAGCAGGCAAATCTGACATACCTTAATATATATATATATATATATATATATATATATATATATATATGCTAAAAAATCTTAGTAACCTCTAATATCACATCTACTATGCATAAATCACAATAATATATCACAACATCAAAGAAAAAACACACCAGAATGGTAAAAAAATAATAATTACGAAAGTGCATACGTGCAAAAAAAAAAAAAAAAAAAAAAATAGGGCCCACAACTGCCCGCCTGGGCTAAGCATGGTCCAGTGGTCTGTCGAGAGTCGCCCAGAGTAACCCGACTTGCCTGTATACTTTTTCACACTAGTTTTTTTTACTAATTTCAAATTGTCTCACCCTAACAAAACCTCAGCTTAACAAAACCTCTCTTTCTCTCTCAGCATGACGCACCACAGCACCAAAGCTCTCACATGATGCAACAACTCGGCGGGGGGGGGGGGGGGAGCTGGAAAAAGCTTGAAGTGGATCTGTGAAGATTTAACCAGAGTTTTCGACTCGCATTGGTGGAAGGCGTTTGAGAGTTTGGTTGTTTGTGATTGTCAGGAATAGATTGTGATATTCATTTGAAAAAGTTAGGTAAGGCTCTTTGGTTATTAGATTATGTCATATTAAGTTTGGAGTGGTTAGATTACATTGGGCATGCATGGCAAGAAAGTTTAGTTTAGCTTGGGTTAGGTTCAGTGAGGTCTGAAATGATTGGGTTCATCGATTAGGTTAGATTTAGCTTTTGTTATGGACAGGTCAGATTGGTGAAATTCGACTAGGTGATTTTTTTTTTTTTTTTTTTAATGTGTCCGACTCTGGGCAAAGGCTTCACAGCTTATCAAGGCCCACTAGTCCTCCTACATACCACACACCTCTACATGTCACCACTTCGGCGCTAACACCCACCGTCCATATGGAATACATGCTGGGACTGTCTCATACAGGACTGGTGTATTGGTATTAGCGGGGGTATTTTTACGACATGTCGGCGGGCCTTCTAGTAGGTCAGTAAAGCTTGATTTAATGAAATTCAAATCCTTAAACTGTTCCCTGCCCCAGCCGGGATTTGAACCAGGGACCGTTAGGACCGCAGGCCACCTCTCTACCGATTGAGCCACCACCTCCCCATTAGAAGTTAGGTTAGTTGCCTCTGGTTAAGTTAAAAAGGTAGACTGGTGATGTGTGTCTGTAAGTATGGGAGTACGTATATAGGAGTATGAGTATGTGGTGGCGAGAAACTGTGTATGCAGAGAAACTGGCTGTCAGCAGCAATGTATGGTAATTATATAGAATGTTCTAGTTTTACCCCTTTGTGCCCTGTGTCCCTAGAACAGGATGGAACTAGGCATTTTCAAAGATTAATAAAGAAGGCAACCACATTGTAGGGACCTATGAGCTTCGCGACCATGGCTGACAGGCGGAGGGCGGTACGTCTACCACCCTTCCAGCAAAATCCCTCGCACAGGAACTCTGGGAGCTAAGGGGTTAAACACAGGCAAATCTTCCAGTTTCTTTAATCCCTTTGTGCCCCATGTCCCTAGAATAGGACGGAACTGGGCATTTTCATAATTTAATAAAGAAGGGAGCTCATGGTTGGGACCTATGAGCTTCGCGACCATGAGCTGACAGGTGGGGGGCGGTACGCCTAGCACCCTTCCAGCAAAATCTCTTCCACAGGAACTCTGGGAGCTAAGGAGTTAACAGTCGATATGGGAATGAGTTTGTGTGTGTGTGTGTGTGTGTGTGTGTGTGTGTGTGTGTGTGTGAGAGAGAGAGAGAGAGAGAGAGAGAGAGAGAGAGAGAGAGGATGACGATGGACGGCTCTAAGTTTTTTTTTTTTTTTTTAATGTGTCCGACTCTGGGCAAAGGCTTCAGGGCCTATATCTCGGGGGCAGTAGCCTATCCCAAGGCCCAGTAGTCCTCCTACACCACATGTCACCACTTCGGCGCTAACACCCACCGTCCATATTGCATACATGCTAGGGCTGTCTCATACAGGACTGGTGTGGACCAAACTATGTTAGCAACCAGAAGTGTTTCAGTACTAAATGTCATTTCTGTAAGGAGGTACTCCATTGCAACATTCCGTCCAAGAATGATGGCCCTGGCTTAATAATCTTTGAAGTCTTTTCATTTCTCGGGAGCATGGTTGTAATTTTAGCATTTTCAATATATTCTGCACTTGATGACCTTGACCCATGACCTGGCAGAAATAAGTCATGCACGTAGGGAGCACACTTGTAGTATTAATTAATATTTATAAGCATGAAAAGTTTGATTCGATTCCATCCACCCACTGTGGAGCTTGGGAACTCGAAATTCGCAGAATGGCCCTCCAAAGGTACACATTTTATTTGCCGATGCCAGTGACTGGAAGTGAGTTTCGACACTAAATGTCATTTTTGTATGGAGGTCCTCGCGTGCAACATTCCACCCAAGAATCATGGCCCTGGCTCAATAATATTCGAGGCCTTAGCGTTTCATGCGTACATAGTTGTGATTTTAGCTATTTTCACCTGTCTTGCCTTTGATGACCTTTGATCCCTGAACTGGCCAATGTAGAACATAGGTGTACGAGAGAAAGTTGTAGTACTAGTCAATGTCTATAAGCACGCCAACTTTCATTCAATTCTATCAAGCCATTGGGGAATTAGGGGAACATTTTTGAAAACCGGTACTTGTTGCTAGGGACGACAAGGCCAATCTTTGCAGTGTTGTCAGTCAAAAACTAGGGGAGAGAGGGGGTAAAATGGATGGCACACTTCCGATAGGGAATGACCTGAAGATTATGCCTAAAGAAGTAAGAGTTTTTTACGCCAATGAGCAATGCTTCTTCAGCTCAAAACGTGAAAAAAAAAAAAAAAACAGGTTTTCGGCCGTTGCTAGGCAATGAGTAGTTGCCTAGCAACCAAAATCTAGCTCATTAGTTGGTCATTGTGTCCAGGTTTATTCAGAATCGGTTAATTCTGAAAGGTAGACGTGCCTGCCACAAGTACATAAGAAAAAATGCAATATAAGAAAGTAAACGCGACGAACAATAATGGCAGCATGGAGATGGCTAATGATCCTTGCAGTGGAACTCAAAAAGTCATCATAGCCGTACAGAAAGCTCATAATAAAAACAGACATGAATACAGATTTTCCATACTGAACTTCACACACATGCGTCAGAAACACACTATGAAACACAACACAGTACATCTACAGCTAACTGAGACACCTGCTCCGTCAACAAAAAAAGTATGATTGAATTGGCTGCATTATGAAAGTGCCAGCAAACAAAGGAAGGTCTCTCTTTCTCTCTCTCTCTCTCTCTCACACACACACACACACACACACACACACACACACACACACACACACAGGAAAAGACAACATTAACCCAACACGTGTAATTATCATGTCATATCGGAACTTGATGAAATTCTGTGATGAGTCTAATTGAATCCATTGTGACTGAGTTTCAGGTGGTTTTGTTGGTGGTAGGGATGCAGTTGTTGATGGTGGTAATGATGGTAGAGGTGCTGATGTAGATGTTGTCAGTCGTGTTTATGATTGCGATGGTTGTGCTGATGTTGATTTTGGTGTATTTGTTGTTGTTATTGGTGGTGGTGGTAATGATGGTTGTGGTGGTGGTAATGAAGGTGGTAGTGGTGGTAATGATTGTGGTGGTAATGATTGTAGTGATGGTGGTAATGATGGTGGTCGTGCTCATGTAGATGATGGTGGTGGTGGTGGTGGTAATGATGGTGGTAGTGGTGGTAATGATTGTGGTGATGGTAGTAATGATGGTGGTGGTGCTCATGTAGATGGTGGTGGTGGCGGTTGTGGTAATGATGGCGGTGGTGCTCATGTAGATGATGATGGCGGTGGTGGTAATGATCATGGTGACTCTCATGTACAGTAGATGATGGTGGTCGTGGTGATGGTAATGATGGTGGTGGTGCTCATGTAGATGATGGTGGTGGTGCTCATGTAGATGATGGTGGCGGTGGTGGTAATGATCATGGTGACTCTCATGTACAGTAGATGATGGTGGTCGTGGTGATGGTAATGATGGTGGTGGTGCTCATGTAGATGATGGTGGTGTTACTGATGTAGATGGTGGCGGTGGTAAGGATAGTTGTGGTGCTGATGTAGATGTTGGTGATGGTGGTAACGATGGTGGTGTTGATGTAGATGTTGGTGGTGGTGGTAACGATGGTGGTGTTGATGTAGATGTTGGTGGTGGTGGTAACGATGGTGGTGTTGATGTAGATGTTGGTGGTGGTGGTAACGATGGTGGTGTTGATGTAGATGTTGGTGGTGGTGGTAACGATGGTGGTGTTGATGTAGATGTTGGTGGTGGCAAATATGAGTACATATTAAGTGCAGATAACTGGAGGCCTGTTGGTCCTTCCCAAGGTTATGTGCTGGAAAAAAAAAAGAAGTCAATTCCACAAAGATCTATCTAAAGTGTAAGAGAAAATGAGAAAAAAGAGGAAGGTTCCCCCCACCCACCACACCATCTACTTAAACCAGTAGGGGAAGAAAAAAAAAGGCCATTCTTGTTAGAAAGAACAAGCATAGAAATTTAGTGAGAGAGCAGAAGGGGAACGACTATACACAGTTCAGTATATATTCTACAGACCTGTGAAACAAAGGCAAATGTAATCGTCAAACGTTCTCGTTAGTAATCAAACGTCTCCCAGTCGTCAGCAGCACTTCAACCTTGTAATAAACAAGACCAAGTTAATTATGTTCCATAGATTTGTTTAGCCGAATTTAAATATATCATTAGTTTTTGCACTAACTACTGTTGCTGGTGGCCTATTCAATTGATCCAGTACGTGAATATGAAGTACCGGTAGTGTTTTCCTATATTAGCGCTGCATCTCCTGCTTTTGATTTTAGTTTCCTTTTATCTAGTCATAGTATCATTCTGTACTTCGAAGAGATTATCATATTTAACATCGTCTTTTTTGTTAAGGCTCTCAAATACTTGTATTACATCTCCTCCGTGTCGTGGCATTTTCAGAGAAAACCTATTTAGTTTCTTTAGTCGCTCTTTGTATGGCAGCGATGAAATCATTTTTTGTGGTTCTGTGCTGTACTGTCTTGAGCCGATCTTCGTCCATAATAAGATTCAGAGATCACTGCTGTACACAGTATTCTTGGTGTGGTCTGACTAATGACGTCCAAGGCTTAAAAATTACATCAGGCGTTTTATTATCAAAGTTCCTTGGGATGATAACAAGCATTTTTCTTTTCTTTGCCTTGTTACTGGCTGCTATATACTGTTTTTAGTTTTTGATGTTACTGATAATACTATAATTCCTAGATCTTTCTTGTCCTATATTTCCGTTAGTGGGGTACTGAACATGCGATATTTACATTTGTTTTGGCCGCAAAATGTCATTACTTTATATTAATCTACATCCAGTTTTATCTGACATTTTTCATTCCAATTTATTAACTTAAGATCGTTTTGTATAGATTTACAGTCCACTTTCGTAATTACTTTGCCTCCAGTTTTCGTTTCATCTCGAAATTACCTCCAGTTTTCGTGTGATCTCCAAATGTCGCTGCCTTAGTAGTGAGTCCATGTTCTAGGTCATTGATATAAATAGTGAAATGATCTGGTCCTAGAAGAGACCCTTGACGAACTCGTGTTACTTCTATGCATTCCAGTGATTTGCCATTATTACCACACGCTGAGTTCGATTCGTTAACCAATCACCAATCCATGAACAAAGTTTGTTGGGGGGGGAGTGGGCTATTAGTTTTTCTAGTAGTTTTAGATAGGGGACCCTCTCAAACACTTTATGGTAATCTAGTTAGATGACATCCGACAGTATTTTTGCGTCCTGGTTATCGTATATGTGTAAAAAATTCAAGCAATTTTGTGAGGCGTGCTATGTTATTACGAAACCCGGGCTGATTATCTGTTTTTAGATTAACTTATTAAAGAATACAGTAATTTTGTCTCTAATATATATATATATTTTTTTTTCCAAAACTTTGCTTCGTACCGACGTTAGTCTTTTTAGGCAACAGTTTGTAGGGCATTTTTATATCTCTTTTTAAAGAACTATACTATATTTGCGAGCTTCCATTGATTAGGAACTATACAATCAAATAATGATTTATTGAATATTCTAGTTATAAAAAAGGCTAACTGTCTATGACATTCACACATTATGCGAGGAGATACCTAATCAGGCTTAGGTGGTTTATGTGGGTCGATTTCCTGAAGATAATTTATTACTGTGTGTCCTGTCCCTTCGTTGATTGATAAATTATTGTTTTCTGGTTATAAGAAAACCAACTGAAGGATAGGAATATTTATGGTATTCTATAGTGAACACATTGTGAAATGTGTCGTTCATTACTGATGCTATTGCTTGGTTATCAAGGACGAGATGGCCCTCCAAGCTGCTTACACGGCCTATGCACTCCTTTATTTTATTTCAATCCTCACATAATGAAAAAAAAAAAGGGGGGGGGGATTTGATTTTACTTCACAAGAAGTTTTCTACTCATAGTTTCGTTTACTTTTCTGAATAATTTCCTTTATTGCCACTGTAGTTTACAATGCTCGGTGTCGTCATCGTGAATTCCTGTACGTTTATACTTTTTATCTGTTCGTCTCTTCCGACCAATGATTTATTCAGCATTCTTAGATATCCAGGTCGGTTTAATAATGTGAATATTTTTTCGGCTAATTCTCGGTATATTTTTTTGTTCAATAGTTCTCCGTCGATTAGTGAACATTTCCCACATTTCTTTGACGTTATCCACCTGTAGTAAATTAATCTAATTGATTTTGGAAATGTACTCTCCCATATTATCGAAGTTAGCTTTTTAAAAGCTATAAAATAAAAGTCTATTTATATTGGTCTTACAATTGATGTTAACTTGAAGTCTAATGAGATTACGATCGCTGTTGCTAAAGTTTTCACCAACATTGCATAAAATTATTAAATCACTGTCTGTTGGTAGGGCAAGGTAAAAAAATATTTGGCTGTTTCCACGAGTTGGTGTAATCACTGCCTGACTTAAATGCGTCGTCTATCAGTTTTAACAACCTGTTCCTTTCTTCATATGTACACGAATTTTTCCACTCAATATTCGGATTATTAAAGCCCCCCCCCAAAAAAAAAACACAGTCTTTGCTTTGATTACTGATTGTATTTCATTGTATAGAATTACATCGTTTTCCTCGTCTAACTTGGGTGGTCTGTAAATTACCCCAAGAATGTGTTTATTAATATGTGGAAATTTACATACACAAAGAATCGTACCGGGTATGTGTCAGCATCCATTTTACTGCCCTGTTGGCCACTGCGTTAGAACTCCCCCGACGATTTAGTGCAGTCATAAGTTTTTAAATACTTTATAATTAGTGAATAAGGTGCTTACCATGAGGGTTTAACTACGAATCTGTGATCAATATTATATCGGGATCTTCCGTAGCTGCATAACTAATTATTCATCTTGCTTTGAAATAATACGTCTCACATTCATATACAGTATTCATAGTGTAGCTGGATCTAGTAAGGATGTGAAAAACACTAAAATTACCCATGTTTGTTCGTTTAAATCCTGTATTGATGACTCAATCCTTCTATAAGCCACTGATGGCCCAGCAATCCCTCATTTCCCACAAATCTCCAGATTTTCTACCTGAACAAGAGGTGAGGTCAAGTGCACCTGATTAGCATGGTGGGCTGATCTCACCTCACCTACCCCATCCTCATTAACATTCCCTCTTTCCACCTCTCTGTCACCACCTGAAGCATGCCTGGCACTGTCATCTAGAATCCTACCTAACCTAGCCTTTCCTACTCTGTTGAGGTGAAAGCCACCTCTACCATAGAAACTCCTGTCATGACTAATATTGTCTCAAACATTAAGAAACATTACACTTTCCCTTCTACATAGAATTCTAACCTCCTACTGACTCCCATCGTTCTACTCTGGATTACAGAAACAACGTCAAATATTGGTAACAAACAAAAGACAACAAACTTCTTGACCATCCTACAAAATTCCTTGAAGTTCCTAATAACATCCCAATACTTCCTAAGAATTTCCTTTGCCTTGTCTGAAGCTGCACGAGTTTTCCCTACCACAGTAACAAAGATCGAATCCTATGAGGTGTTGCTGACTATGATATCAATTCTCTCGGTCAAGTCCTGTATCCTACACCCAGGAGAGCAAAAACTCTTCCTCCTAGAACACTTAACACAAAATTCCTTCCAATGATGCCTAATCAATGAATCCTCAACAAGTATGAGGATAGGCTCATCCTACACTTCATTTTCTAGTACCTGAAATCTATTCTTAATTGCAACAGTCCTATTACTGTTACTTCTCTTAGCCTCCTATTTATCATTGCAAGCCATCACAATCGTCTAGCCTGGTCTCAGCCTTAATTAGCCTAGTTTCTAAGTTATCTACCTTTCGTTACACTTCTGCTTCACTTCCTGCACATGCACTGCCTTAGAAACCACCTTTCAAGCTTCATTCTCCCAACCTTCAACCTGTCATTTAACGCGTCAGTTACTTCACTATTTTTCCAATCTTCTAAACTAAGCCTGCTTGCCAGCTCACAGAAACGACAACACGTGTACTCACCTTCCTTTTTCACCATGAAGTCTATGATACATTCCTTGGAACACACACAGCAGGCGAATCGTTGTGCAGGCGCCATTTTACGAACTTAAGAAAGCAAGCACGTCTTTACCCAGGGGCGTCATTTCAATTTTCCTTGGGAGGGGCATAAGCTATTTAGGAGGCCCCCCTACTCCCACCTCCTCACATGTGGGGGGGGCCAGCAAGCATTTTGAAGCCACATGCAAAGCTATATTTAGAGAATTAAAGCAGTAAACAAATATATATACTGTATATAATTATTTATTAAACCAATTACTTCCTGACATACACACATTAATGGATATGCTAGCACTGGGAGTATTTCTGTGTGAAGTTGAATATGTAATTTACAGTGCACGGTATAGTACATATCATTGCATTATATGCTAATGAACTTAGATAATAGACCAAATAGCAATTTAAATATTTGTATTTGTGAAAGCTTAAATTGTCTTCATTCATATAGCCTAATGAAAAGATAATGAATATATTTTGAATGAAAAGTTGTAAACTTGTAACTGAATTAAAAATGGAAAGCTTTTAGGTTACTATCCCCCCAAATACCATGAACCATATAAAGTAATGTGAAAAAGTAAGCTCTACACTAAGAGATGGGGGAAATAAAATGATGGTTTTTAAATCTGGAAGACGCTCACATAAGAATATATTAATTTCAGAATTCATTAGAAGAAATTGAAAACTAAACTACGTATATTTATTACATTGAATAATGAATAAACTACTGCAACAGTGGACATCTCGGTGATCTCTGCTTTGCAAAGTTATTTGTAGTGCCCTTTGTGGCCTACGTGCCATGGTGAATAATGCCGTATATTCTACCTAAAGCAGCTTTATTCTGTACCAATTCCAAGAGATTATTATAGTTACATGGCAAGATATCATACATTAATTTGACATGTGAGGTGGTGTGTGGGGAGGAGAAGACGAAAGGGGAAGCAAGGAACAGCATGGTCGAATGACGAGGTGAGAGAGGCTGTGACACAAAAGAAGAAAGCAAATAGTGAGTGGATGAGAAACAGGGGTGTGGAAGAAGTTTATAGACAGATGAGAGAGTTATATACAGAGAGGAGGAGAGAGGTGGAAAGATTGGTAGGAGAGAGAAAGAAGACAGTGGATGAGGAATTTGGAAGGAATTTGAGTGTAAAGTGGAGGGAACGTAAGAAAATGTTCTGGAAAGAGGTAAAGAGAGTTAGACGGGGTGTCAAAGGAGTTAGTTAGGGAGTGAAAGATCAGAATGGTATATTACTAGTGGAGAAGGGAGAAAAAGTGAGGAGATGGAACACTTTAGGGTATTGTTGAACACAGAGAATGAAAGTAATGCGAGTGTAAGTGGCTGGGGAATGGCTGGGAGAAGGAGGGATGTGAGAGACAACAGGAAGAAATCAGTAGGATGGACGCTGTGGAGGCAATGAAGAAGGTTAAAATGGGGAAAGCTCCATAAACTGATGGAATGTGTGGTGAAATGCTGAAGCATGGGGAACAGATAATAGTAGAATGGATGTGGAAGATGTGCACATTGGCCTGGGATGAAGGTAGAGTCCCGGAGGATTCGAAGTCCGTATAATTATTCCCTTGTACAAAGGAAAAGGGGGAAAAGAAGTATGTGGTAATCACAGGGGTATTTGTCTTCTTAGTGTAATAGGAAATGTATAAGGTAGGATACATACTAACAGAGTTAGGGAAATAACAGAGGAATTAGTTGGAGAAGAACAAGCAGGTTTTAGGAAGGGAAGAGGTTGTGTAGATCAGATATTCATTCTTAGTTTTTCTGTGGAAAAGTTTCTAGAGAAGGGAAAGAAGTTGCATGCGGCCTTCATGGATTTGGAGAAAACATATGTCAGGGTGGATAGATGAAGGTTGTGGAATGTTTGGAGTAGATGGGAAGTTGTTGAATGCTGTGAAGAGTATGTATGAGGGTGCTAAGGCTGCAGTGCATGTGGATAGTGAAATGACTGAATTTTTCTATTTGAGGGTTGGATTGAAACAGGGATGTGTCATGTCTCCATGGTTGTTCAATCTGTATATGGAAGGGGTAATAAACGAGATACAAGGTAGGGCAGTGGATGTTGGAGGGCCCTAATGAGAGAGGGCAGTGTTTGGAAACTCCCTGTACTGTTGTTTGCAGATGATAATGTATTGTTAAGTGAAGACGAAGGGGAGCTGCAAAGCTTAGTGGATGAGTTTGGGAGGGTGTGTAAGAAACGGAATCTAAAAGAGAGTGTAGGGAAGAGTAAAGTTATATACTTCGAGAGAAGTGAAGTCAATGAATGTAGTGAGATTCTATGAGGGGGAAATGGAAAATGTGAGTACGTTTCAGTACTTGGATAGTGTGATGAGTAAGGATGGAAGTTTGGAGGATGAAGTGCTTGAAAGGGCGCAACAAGGAAGAATGGTTGCTGGTTCCCTGGAGGCAGTGATAAGAAACAGGGAAGTGAGCATGGAAGTGAAAAATTTAGTACATAACAGTATTGTGATACCAACTCTAACGTATGGAAGTGAAGCTTGGACCTTGTTGGAGGGACACAAGTCAAGAGTGAGAGCAGTGGAAATGAGTTATCTGAGAGAAGCATGTGAAGTCACATGGAGAGACTGACAAATGAGGAAGTAAAGAAGCGTTGTGGTGTGGATGTGGATGTGATAGAAAGCGTTAGGAGAAACAAACTGAGGTGGTTTGGCCATGTGAAGAGGATGGAGGGTGAGAGACTGACGAGGAGAGTGTATGTGAGTGAGGTGGGGGGGGGAGAGGAAGGGGGAGGCAAGGATGAGATTGAGGGATGGAGAGGTACATGAGAGAGGGGGTGTGTGAACTGGGAGCAGGGCAGTGAAATGGAGGAGGAAAGGGCGCATTGGAGGCGATTTGATTGTGGCCACTCCTTACGGGATTAAGGCGTCTGGCAAGAGATAGATAGATAGAACTGCGTTCATATGTACTTTACCAGCCCTTACAGAATGAACTACCCACGGTGTCTACTGTCTGACTGGCTGGCCGCTGGCTTGTGGTGCCTATCGTGTCCAGACCACGTTACCAAGATATAAAGAAAACATTCGGACATTTAACTCCGACGTCGAACCACAAAATAAAATAAAACCATGCTTTCGTGTATAATTCTATTTTTTTTTTTTTTTTGTAAAGCATACATGCCACTTAAGTGTTTGTGACTTAGATTTTGTCATACAGATTTTGTAAAAAAAAAAAAAAATGCTTTCTTGGTTCTGATGTCACCCTGCCGCCCCCTCCTACCGTCCCCTTTTCCCTCACGGTCCTATGGTACCTCCCCTCCCCTCTGGATCTTTCTACCTCCCACTTTGGGAACCACTGATCTAAATGAACTCTTAAGACTCCTACCTACAGGTATGTACTTCTAAGTTGAAAAAAAAAAATACTTTTAATGATAGCCAGAATACAATAAAAAAAGCAGCTCGATACTGAGGTTAACTGAACTGGGGCTAGGAACATATTTACATTGACATCTGCTAATATACCGTACCCAGTAAATTATGGTGATTATTACACACACACACACACACACACACACACACACACACACACAAGATATACTTCACTCAAAACGTACTGAGGATAAATACAAATTATTTTTAATTTCTTGACGTTTACCTTATATTTTTTCATTAATTGTAGTTGATTTGGAGGCCCCCCCAGAAAGCTTGGGGGGGGCGAGCGCCCCTCGCTGCCCCCCCCCCCCAAATAACGCCCCTGTCTTTACCTGACCAGGTAAGAGGTTAGACTGATGGGGTGCTCCTGACGTATATGTTGTTGGCGATGGTAATGATGGTGGTGGTGGTAATGATGGTGGTGGTGGTAATGATGGTGGTGGTGGTAATGATGGTCGTAGTGATAATGATGGTCGTGGTAGTATTGATGTTTTTTTTTTTTAAATGTGAGAAAGAAAGAACCAAAGGCCGCGAGCCCGCAAAATTGTTCCTTCCAAGAAAAAAACAAACTACAACAGAGAGCCAAATTCAAGATCCAATCATTTCGAGATGCCTGGACACACTGCTTTTGAAAGACTGGAGATCATAGGAAGCATGATATACAGACAGAAGGAGACAATAACAGAGTTGACCTGTTGCATAAATGAAGGACTGGGAGTAACGGTTAAGTCTTGCATTAGAGAGCTGGACAGAAAAGGGATGAGAGGTTGCTGCTGGACAGGTGCTACGCACCCGTTGTAGAGGTGGAGGAATGCATGCAGACAGTTCAGAGGAGCAGTGACCATTGAAGTAGCGATTGAAAAGAGATAAAGATGTAACAGTGTGGCAAAAAGAAAGAAGTTGAAGGGAGTAAGTAAGAGGAGGAGAGTAAATGAGATGAAAAGCCTTTGACTCAACCCTATTGAGAAGAGCTGTATGTGGGGAGCCTCTCCCCCTCCGTGTTTAGAGTCAACAATTGTGCAGGGATAAAGAAGGAACGGAGTCAGCATAGCACACTTAATCTCTTAGAAGCAGATTTTACAAGAGATGCAATATGATCTTTCCAAGCTAAGTCCCGAGTAAATGAAACCCCAAGCATGTTCAAGGATGATTCAGGATTAAGCTGAATATTATTAAACATTAGTGGGTATACCTGTGGAAGATTTTGTCGGGTTGAAAGGTGTAAAAACTGGGTCTTTGATGCATTAAAAACCAGATAATTTTTACCCCAGTCAGAGATATGAGCCAAGTCAGACATTTGGTGTGCCATAGCCTCATCCTTTGTTTGTTGAAGTAACTGCTGAGATGGGCGTTGCGGGAACCGAATGGAAAGGTGAAGGGTGGAGTCATCAGCGTATGAGTGGATAGGGTTAGATTTACAGCTTAGAAGATCATTGATGAATAAAAGGAAGTGAGCTGGTGATACGACAGAGCCCTGAGGAACACCACTGTTAATGGATCTAGGAGAAGAACCATGGCCGTCTACAACAGCGGCTATAGAACAACCAGAAAAGAAGCTAGAGATGAAGGCACAGATAGAAGGATAGAAACCGTAAGAGGGCAGTTTGGAAATAAAAAGTCTATGCCAGACTCAATCGAAAGCCTTTGAGATGTCAAGTGCAATGGGAAAGCTTTCGCCAAAGTCCTGGAATGAGGATGACCAGGAGTCTGAAAGGTAGGTGAGAAAAGATCGCCAGTGGAGCGTTCCTGACGGAATCCATACTGACGATCAGAAAGAAGGTTGTGACAGGAAAAATGCTTTAAAATTTTTCTGTTAAGAATTGACTCGAAAACGTGTGAGATACAAGATGTTAAAGCAATTGGACGATAGTTAGAGGGTTGGGAATGGTCACCCTTCTTTGGGACTGGCTGAATGAGAACAAACTTCCAGCGTGAAGGAAAGATACAAGTTGATAGACAAAGGCAAAGAGTTTGCCTAGGCAGGGTGTAAGCACAGAAGCACAGTTCTTGAGAACAACAGGAGGGACTACATCAGGCCTATATGCCTTATTAGTATTGAGGCCTGTGATGGCAGAAAATACATCAGCTGAAGAAATTTTAATGTCAGCCATGAGGAAGTCAGGGGGGGGAAGTGATGAAGGAACAGCACCGGAATCGTTCAAGGTGGAATTGGAGGAGAAAGTCTGAGTGAAGAGATCTGCTTTATCAGTAGAAGAAATGGCTACAGAGCCATCAGAGTAGAAGAGAGGAGGGAAGGATGATGAGGTAAAGTTGTTAGAAAGGCTTTTGGCAAGTTGCCAGAAGGAGCGGGAAGAATTCAAGTGAGAGAGTTGAGAGCATTTAATATGGATGAAATTATTTTTAGCAGAGCAAAGAACAGACTTAGCACGATTCCAGGTAGAAACGTATAAAAGATGTGATTCAGGGGTGGGTTGCCTCCGGTACCTTTTATAGGCCCTCTCCTTGTTGCGGACAGCATTAGAACAAGCGTGATTAAACCAATGCTTTCTTGCATTAGTCAAAGGATATGAAAAAGGAATGTATGCTTCCATGCCCGAGAGAATAACCTCCATAATCCGCAATGCACACCCAGATAGCTCCCGGCCATGGTAGCAATAATCATTCCAGGGAAAATCAAAGGAGTACTGCCTGAGGGCCTCCCAATCCACAGCTCCAAAGTGCCACAGACGACGTTTCTTTGGAGGGTCCGCAGGCCATACCAGAGCGATAGGACAGGTTAAGGTGATTGAGTTGTGATAGGAGGAGCCCAATGGAGAGAAAAGATTAACAGTATAAGCAGAAGGATTAGTTATAAAGAAGAGGTCAAGTATGTTGGAACTCTCTCCAAGACGGTCAGGAATATGCTGTACAAGCTGCTCTAGGTCATTAAGGATAGAAAAGGTGTAGGCTTGTTCACCAGGTGGATCAGTGAAAGGAGAGGAAAACCAAAGGTGGAGGTGAACATTGAAATCTCCTAGAATGGAGATTTCAGTGAAAGGAGAAATGGATAAAATCCATTCCATCATAGAAGTAAGATAGTCAAAGAATTTTGATTGTAGAATTAGGAGATAAGTAAACAGTGCAGATATATTTAGTCAGAGAATGACAGGAAAGCCAAAGCCAGAGTGTAGGTAATTCAGAAGAATCGAGTTCAGGAACACGAGATCAAGATAAGTTGTTGCGTACATATACACAACAACCACCTTTGGCTTTGAAATGAGTGTAGAGAGAGTAGGAGGATACTGAAAAGAGTCTTCTGTCAGTTGCCTCAGACAGCTGAGTCTCAGTTAGAAAAAGAAGGTGAGGTTTAGAGAAGGAGAGCTGGTGCTCAACAGAGCGAAAGTTAAAGGAAAGGCCGCGAATGTTGCAGAAAGGAAGAAGTGTGTCAGACAGTGGTTCCCGGCATCTTGAGTCGTCACTGGGAGAGAGGAGGAAGGTGGGGGCATTTATGGTCCCCGCCCTGGGGACTCCGAGGCCACGTGTTTTGCTGCCATGATTTTTTTTTAAATTTTGGAAAAGGAAGTGTGGTGTGTACTGTGCATGTAGTTTGGTGTTGATAGTTAGAGACACTTGTATTGGAGAGCATGCTGGCCTACTCTCTGTGTTACTGAGACACTGAAAAAGTTCAGCAAAGGGGAATGGTCGGGACCTAGTCCCGAGGGCTGATGAAACGGGTTGTGGTAATGATGTTGATATTGGTGGTGGTGGTGGTAATGAAGATGGTGGTGGTGCTCATATAGATGGTGTTGGTGGTGGTCAGGGTGTTTTTGTGGTGGTGTTGTTGTTGACGGGGATGATTGTAAGTGGACACCTTGTTAGAGAGGTTGCTGATTGTTGCGATGGAGGTATTTGTGGTGGTGGTAATGGTGGTGAAGCTGTTGTTGGGAATGTCTGTTGCTCTGTTGGTGTAATTGTGTTTCGTGGTGGTGTGGTTGGTGAAGGTGTTGGTATGGTGGTGAAATTGTAGTTGCTGGTGGTGATGAGGCGTAGCCTATGTTTATAAAGTTGAAAGACGGGTGTAAGGAAAGGGAGGATTGGAAGCGAATTGAGAGGCAGGAGAGAGTCGGGAATGAGGGGAGAGAGGGTAAAGGAACAGGAGAAGGCGCCGGGAAAGGAACAGGAGAGGCCGGGAAAAAGAGAATGGTAGATAGGATGCCAGTGGTTGAGTTCATTTTGCTGTTGATGGTAATGGGGATATATCTGATGGTGGTAATGGTATGCTGGCAGTGATATGCATGTGAAAGATGTGTCGGTAATACTGAACGTTGGATTGACGATTATTTACGTTTCTCTCTCTCTCTCTCTCTCTCTCTCTCTCTCTCTCTCTCTCTCTCTCTCTCTCTCTCATAAATCCACCTCTTTTTTTTTACTATTGTTATTTGCCTTGTCATCCATAAGCCTAGCCATCTTTGGTGTATCGTGCTGGAGAGAGAGAGAGAGAGAGAGAGAGAGAGAGAGAGAGAGAGTGAGAGAGAGAGAGAGAGAGAGAGAGGAGGGGGCAGGAGAAATCCGTCAAACTTCTGCAGTTCTTACATTTTCTTGCAGTTTGCACGTTTTGTCGTCCCGTACGTTTTTTTTTTAATTTATTACTCATTTATACTAATTCATTTCTTATCAATTAGCTATTTCTCGAATTTCTCAACATTTCTTTTTTATTAAGTAACAATTTATCTGCTGTTTATCCTCTTATGCCATTAGTAAACAGCTCTCTTTCTTATCCTGCGTAGTATTTTCTTTTTCATTTTTCTGGTTTCATGTTCCTGGTACTGTTTTTTCTGTCACATCTCGTTTTCGTAAATCGAATGTCTCATTTCCCTATTTCAATTTCTTAATTTTTCGTTCTTTCTTCTAGTGAGATTTCAGGTAGCTTTCTACTCACTTTTCTTTTTCCTCACTTCAATTTTCATGTTTCCTTTCCTTCTCCTAGCTTCATTTTCCTTCACCTTACTTTATTTTCCTTCTTCTCACTTCATTTTCTTTCCCCTCACTTGGTTTTCCTTCTTCATTTTCCTTCCTCTTCATTATCATTTTCCTCACCTAATTTGTCATCTTTTCATTCAAATTTCCTTCTCCTGACTTCGTATTACTTCTCCTCACTTCATTCCCCTTCACATTTCTTGCCTCTTTCTCCTGTCGCTTTAATTTCTTCGAAATCTTGGCTTCTTTTCTCATTTTAATCTGCATTTACTATCTCTCTTCTCAGAATCTGTCAACTTTTTCCTCTTCCTTCCACAGTGTCATTTATTCTCCTTCCTTGCTTCTTCCACCTAGTTTTTCTTCACGTCCTTGCTTCTTCCACCTAGTTTTTCTTCACGTCCTTGCTCTCCACCTCAGTCTACTTGATTATCTAACTCTTCCCACAACATTTTCGTCTTGGGATGCTTTTTTGTCACATCATACTCAGGTCCTCAGTTCATTCACCAGCCCCAGCGAACTTTTCACTCTTAATTCTCCGGTGTTTCCCTTCATTTTCCTGGTTCTTCATTTCACCACATAGTTTAGGAAGTTTTTCTTGAGGTAATTGTTATTCTTAGTTGTTTATGCCACTTTTCAGCCTTTGTTTTCCACCTTCCTCAGACAGTGATTTCATTATCTCTCCTCCACTTCCATTTCATATTCGTACTTTTATAACTTATTTTCATCTCTTTTCATTTTCTTTTCCTAATACTCTCCATCTGTTCATTTTCCTATATCATCCTCTTTGGTTCCATTTTCATTTTCTCAGGCTCTGTTTAATCTCTCTCTCTCTCTCTCTCTCTCTCTCTCTCTCTCTCTCTCTCTCTCTCTTATCGTGTTATACTTCATTTTCTAGATATGTTTTCATCTTTTCACCAACTCTGTCTGCTCTCCCCGTCCCACATCACCATTTCTAATTCTACTTCCGACGTGCTTAATTTGTTCTAAATTTTGTTTCACTTCCCCATTCCAGTTCACTCTTTTCGGTTCCTTCTCCTCCTCCTCCCCCTCCCCCTCCACTTCTTTCCCCGTCTCTTGATTCTCCTGTTTTTATTTTCTGCATCCAGTTTACTTCCACATTCCTCCAATCTTGGTCCGGACACTTCATGTTCATTCTGTCTGCACTCTCTTCATTTTTTTTTTTTCAGTCCCTGCTTCCATTCTTTATCCTCTGTCACACTTTATCTCATCCTAACTCACTATGTTAAATTATTTAACTCTCTGGCTCCATCCTTCTCCCTGCTTACTTTCTCCTGCCACTTTATTATTATTTTCTTTTTTATCGTTGCGTCTTTTGTTTCTCACTCATCCCACCCTCCAGTCCAGTCTTATGTCCCCAACCCTCCCTTGGACTCATATTATGCAGTTCTTCACTTTCGGGTTCTCTTCCTCCCTTCAGTATATTTTACATTGTACATATCATTTTCCTTTTTTCTTCCTCCTGAGGCGTCATTTTCGTCCGCTCATCTTTACCAACTCCACCCCACCTACATCCTAGTTACTTGGCTTTTGTCTTTTTGTTTTTGTTCATTCCGTCTCTCAGTCAGTTACCTTTTTGCTAGTTGTCTTCATTTTGTTATTCTTTAGTGTCTCGCTGTTTTATTCCAGCCTCTTAAATAATTAATCCCTCAACTTAATTATTTTCCCGTCTCTTACTCGGTTTCTCCTCATCTTCATTTCCTTCATTTTCTTGTTCCTTTGCTCCTGCCAATTCGTTTCTGTCCATCCAATTTCTGACATTCTTATTATCATTTCACCCAAGCTAGTCACTTTTATTACCTACTCACTTTTAATCTGATTGTCTCACTTTCTCAATTCCTCCTCCTCTGATCTCTGCCCATCTCTCCCTCTGTCTTCTGTCACGTTATCTATATATTTCATGCTCTTGCTCTTCTATCAGTTTATTTTCCTCTCATTTTAACATTTTTTTTTTATCACAGCATTCTAAAATGTTTCATTCCATTTTTCAGGAGGGCAGTATTTCCCCTCGTCTTCTGCAGCATGACCCTCACCTTCTTAATGTCTTGCTCCTTACATTTCATTCCCCTTTCGCTATCACTTCATTTCCATCCTTTCACCTTCAGTTTCCAGCTCCCTTCACCTCCGAACACTCCCAAACACTCCTCTCCTCCTCTGCTCCTACTCTGTAACCAATGAAATGATTTTTGGCCCAGTGTAATAGTCTTGAAAATTTTGCATAATTGCAATTTCAGTGTCCTTATGTTGTAGTCCTCCACCAAAAACATAATTTTCTTCGCTGTTGTGCTTGAAAGAGAGAGAGAGAGAGAGAGAGAGAGAGAGAGAGAGAGAGAGAGAGAGTATAAGGAAAGAAGTAACTTCTAACAAGGATCAGTTAAACACCTTCAAGAATATTGTAGAACTTCTACCAAAGAGACGGGTACTTGTGGATGCATGCTCGACTACTGACATCCTGATGGGAACTCAGGTACAGGTTGATGAGGTACTGTACAATAAAAATCTATAGCGTGTACGGCCAACTCTGTAAAAATCGAGAGTGGAACAAGTTTATTAAGGACAGTGGAGAAGCGTACATCTGGTAAGCTTTAGTGAAAAGTAATGAGGGGTGGAAAGGCAGAACAGAGGACACCCCTCCCCCTCCCTCAGCTACAGACTTCATATCACCACCCAGGTGATGAAGTATGACAACAGCAGGTGGTCAGGGGAGAGAATAACAGAACAGCACAGACACTGGTACCTGAAGATCCTTCAAGACCACAGCCCCATAATCAGTATATGGGTGAGGGACAATGACAGCAGTCACCTAAGAATCGAACAGGAAGAAGTAACGTGCTGGACAACCTAGGAGTAGCCCACTTAATTGGGAAGAAGTGGAGCGGTCGTACGGGACCAGGGAAAGCGGTCCTAATACAGCAATTCAAGTGACCGGACTGTCGTCGCACATGCCACTCCCTGGACCAGTGTCTGCTGCTGTTGGTTGCATCCAGGGGCGCTTCCACTCAGCTCAAAACTGCCCGGAAAGGATAGCTGACCAGATGGAGCTGGAGCTTATCCAAAACGTCAAGATTAGCTAGGACGCAGTCAGCGTTGTATGTAGTGGAAACGGGAAGGTTCCCACTTCTGGGTATCAGGGGTGGGCACTCCCGGCGTTTCACACCTAATACCGGGATCACACCTAACATATCGTGCAGAACTACATTCTGATTCCATTCACTTTACCATCTATATCAATGCCAGGCCACATAAGTATTATACGACTTTGCCATAATATTAATGAATTGTGGATAGTGTAATCTAATGTAAGGGGTTTCCACACAAATGTTGAGGAACTTGCACAACGATTCAATCTTGAGAACAAGGCCGACTTAGCGTTTGTGTGTGAATTCTTCTTGGATGACAGGGTCGGATACCTATGTCCAAGTTAAAGAATATTTCCCGAGCCTTAGCAAGGGCAAAATAACTCAAGGAGAGGGAGTTGCCTTATGTTAAAGGGAAAGTCTCAATATCCACGTAATAGATTTCCATATTCCTAATGACCTGCAAATATTGCTACTGAAATTATTTGTTAATTAAGGTGGGGGAACACTGTTTTATCGGTTACCACCCTTACTCACAGGGAACAAGGCTGCTTGATTTTCTGGTAGCCAACTTGGATCAACTGCTTACTCCCAATCAGTGTAATAATGTAATCATTTGAGACTAAAACCGGCACACAGTTCAGGTATCCTTCAACTCCTTATTGGCAGTGTTTGACCTAGAAAATTATTTCACGTTCCCTACATACCGGTACTTTTCTGGGTCATCACTTGATCACGTGGTAACAGACCTTCCCTCACACATGGTAAGCTGTTCACCACTGAGGCTCATAGGCAGTTCTGATCACATGGCAGTATTAACAAAGATCATCTTTAAAAGGCCCTTGGAAAGGAGTCATGCACGTAAACCCTGGAGGAGGAAAGTATTCAACTGGGAGGGTTTCCGATTAGTTTTCCTGCAGAAAGACTGGAAAGGATTTCTACTGGAGACATTGAATGGCAGGTCGAGCAGTGTATGAGGTGCATCTGGAAATACAGAGTCGAAGAATGACCTACCTACTGACCAACCTTGCTTTGGGCCCCAGTGCCATGCTGCCTCTGATGACAAGTACAGGGCTTTGTTGAGATGTAAGCTCCATTTGATGCAGCACAATGGGCATCAGCACAGAAAATCAGCTCCCTACATGAGATTTATGCAGACCTCGGCTAGAAAACAGTAGGTGGAAAACATTAAACAAAAGCTTAGAGGAAGAGACATTGGTACCAAATGGTGGTGTAACCTGGAAATGGAAGAACAAGGAGAGTCTCCAAAGGGAGTACAAAGGAGAGCAAACAGCAACAAACCTGTTGGTCCTCTCGTGGCTGTTTGTTTGGTATATTGTAGGCTATAATTAACAAAACAATTGTATCAATTAAAGACAAGGATAGAAAAACAGGAAGGCTCTTCCCCACCCACCAAACCCTTCAGCCGGAACCGACAGGAAATAGTGCATAGGACTATTATGCAGCATGGAATAGCTGTCATGAAAATTTTATAGGAGAGAGGGAAAAGTCTTATCTTTCTGAAAAGGAAAATAATATTGTCAACAATATTTATCGATGTTGTTCTGCACTTATATTCTCTGGGATCTGAAAAGAGAAAGTGAGAAAAAATGTTAAATATACTACAGAACTGTATTATTCTGGAGCAAATATACTTAGCTGGGGGTTAGAGGGTCAGAAGACAGATACTTAACCGAGTGATTTTTAAAAGTCAGTACTGTATCACTCAGTTTACTACACTGGAGGTCAGTTTGTTTCTTATACTTACAACTCTAATACAGAAGTACTTAGCTTAATGGGAATGAAATCGTTTGACAATAATTATGTGCCCATTACCTCCAGTAGAAAGTATGCGATCTACTGTGTAATATTTCTCAGTAGCCATGTTATCGTGTCCCTTGAATATTTTGAATAATTGAATTAAATCATTTCGTAACCTGTAGTTAGGTTAAGTAAAGATATTCAGGGCTTCTAAATGTTCCTGATATGGTTTATTTTTTCCGATCTAGATTTCATCTTTGTCACCCTTCCTTGCACTCTCAAGGTTCTCCTTATCATTTTTGTAATAAGGTGATCAGAACTGCACACAGTACTCCAAGTGTGGGCGTAGTAGAGAATTATAGAAGGATGATATTATTTTCTGATTTTTATTCAAATGCTATACCAATGAATCCTATTCATTGTCGGCATTCTTTACAGCTCCTGTACACTGTTTAGTTTAAGACAATATTTTACTGTAATTCTGAAGTCGTTTTAATGATCGATATTATCAACTTAAATATTGTCCGTCGTGTAACAGGCTTTTCACTTCTGTTTTCAAGGTTTAACTCTTTGCATTTCCTAATATTAAAATCCATCTGCCATGTTTCGGCCCAGTTAAACAGAAGATCGAGGACACTTTGAATTGCCTGCCTCTGTAAAGATGTGTCTGCTCTGATTCTAACTTTAGTATGTTACATAGCCTATGATTTCATCATCCTTTGTATAATTCTAATGTACAGTATGCTGCATGTTTGATCACGATTCGCCACGTGGCTTCCATAGTGACCAGGCTTGCGTGTTCTACCTCACTCCCCCCTTCTCCCCCTTATAGTAGAGTAAGTCGTTCTTTCTGTTGTGTAGAGCAGGAGTGTCAACTCTTTGGCCCCTATGGCTTCATTTGCGCGTCCTTCTTACAAGTTGAATCAAGCTCTGCCGGCCCCCTATATAATGAGCTCAGTCTCTGCATTATTGCCACTTACATCTACTCCTCATTTTGTTCACATCTCTGTCCTCCCCTGTATAGTGTATTATCTTTGTGAGTGCTCAGGAAGTCTCCAACCATCTAGCTGCTGTATAATTTGAGTATAAGTGTTATTACATTTTTTCTTGTACTGTGTAGCATGGGGCGTTGGTTCTTGGACCTGGTGAGGTTTTTGTGATTCATGTAGAGTTTTTGATGTCAGCCATTATTAATAATATTTTGTATCTGTAATAATATATCTTGCATTAACTGAGCACTATCCGGTTTTCTCATTTTATCAGGGCTGACTTAGATAAATTTACTCTTGCTAATTTCGTGTTAATAGAGGCTATTGCAATTAACCATATATTTAACCTGTTTTTTGCCATTACATTATCCTTATGAGCCCTGAATGTTTAGTTATTAGTTTGAGCATTAAACTTTAACTTGTAATTTTACCTAACTCTTTTGTTTTGAACCTGGAACTTTGCGGGACAGTAGTGATTTTAGTATTCTCACTTGAAGTGTTCATTATCTCTCTCTGTTCCGTAACAAGTATCATTAGCAAATTTGGATATTTTACATAATAAGCTATTATCTATATCATTTTTATATATTAAAAATAGAATAGGGCCCAATACTGAGCCCTGAGTCACTCCACTTGTAACATTTTACCTGTCTGATGCTCTACCTGTTTATTACGACTCTCTGTTTATATCCTGTAAGCCAATTATCGATCCACCTGAGCTCACTGCCTCTGAACCCAAGTGCTTTTAATTTCCGAAATAGCCTTTTATGGGAAACTTTATCAAACGGATTTTGAAAATCGAGATAGTTAATATTAACGAAACTGTTCTTACTGTAAATAATGACTATATCATTGAAGAAATCCAGGAGATAGGTATTGCAAGAGAGATTTTTCCAAAATCCACATGTTGTGAATCTTTGATGAGATATGTTTCTGTGTGCTTAACAAACTTGTCTCAGATAATGGTTTCCAACAGCTTGATCAATACTGATGTTAAGCTTACTGGTCAATATTTTTCGGTTGCAATTTGTTGCCTCTTCTAAATACTGGAGATGACTTGCTACTTTCCACCCATTGGGCACCTTACTATTTATCAGAGATTTTTTTGACGAGCTCAACTAATGGCTTAGATATTTCATTCACTGCTTCTTTTGAAATGAGCGGATATATTTTATTTGACTCTGGTGTTTCATTCACATTAAGTTTTCTGATAGCAAGTCGAACATCATCCTCACCAACAGTAATATCGCTAATTATGTTACCCACTTCTAAGAGAACAAGAAAAGCAGGAGGAATGGAGTCTCTATTTTCAGCTGTAAATGCAGATGCAAAGAAAGTGTTCAGAAATTTAGCTATCACCATTATCTGTGACTAGTGGGCCAATAGCTGGTGCTACTACCTTCTTGTTTCCGACACAGAGTACCATCCCTCCTTTCTAATGGAGGGTTGAGAGTATGACCCAAAGGACCGTAGATAAAGCTGACCTATAGGCAGAGCATTTCTCTCACATGATGACTGCTCCTCATCCTTCCAGAACTGCACCATCTTTGCCACTGCTGACCAAAGACAAATTGATGATAATTACCCAAAATGAGGTTGATGCTTCTAATGCCCTCAACAGCTTATAGTTGGCAAAACCTGTGGGTCCAGACTACATAGTTCCCCGGCCTCTTCGAGAATGCACCAGAAAACTGACACGTTCCATTGCAATGTTATTCAACAAGTGCCATTAAGCAAACACGTGGCCTCAGAATTGGAAAGTGAGCCACATAGTTCCAGTCCACAAAAATGACAGCAGATCCGATGCATTGTCAGTGCTGGGCAAGGATGTGGAGAGTATCATTGCTATGCAGCTCACAGCTCATCTTGATAAGCACCATCTCTTGTGTGCCAGGCGGTTTGGATTCAGAAAAGGACACTCAATTTCTGATCTACATCTTTTACTGACCAATATCTGGACCTCAGCACTAGTCCAGGGTAGAGCCACATCAGTCGTGGCTCTTGGCATAGAGGGAGCATTTGATCGGGTGTGGCACACTGTCCTCGTAAAGAAGTTATGGGCAATATGGGTAGCTGGAAATCTGCTGGAGCTGTTGCGCAATTATCTGGAAAATCGGCAATTTAGAGTAATACAGAATGGCCACTAGTATTTGATGTAGCATAATGGATTAGGTATGCCTGAAGGTAATGTTCTGGGGCCTCTGCTTTGGAATAATTACGTTAATGACTTACTGAATCATGTTCCCAGAGCCAGGGCTCTTGGTAATGGTATCATAGTACTGGACAGCTTTGGCCTAGAGGAGAAGATATCCACTGTGACCAGGACGATGCAACACTTTTAAGAGTCGCAGCCTAGAGGCACAAGTGGCAAGTCATACCTGCATCACAGAAAACGAAGTTGCTGGTGATACCCAGATCTCAATTAGACATCCAGTAATCCTTCTATGAAAATGTGCTGGCACCACAAGCTGAGACTGAGGCTCTGGGCGTCACTTATAATGGCAAGTTGACTTTCAAGTCCCACACTGAGAAACTTGCTAGAGCAGCATCTCGAAAGCTCGACATGCTGCGAAGGATATCCTGGCTCCTACATAACAGTGGAAGGGAAGTATTGTATTAGGTCCAAATCCACTCCACACTAGAATATTCTTGTCTTGATTGGGGTGGAGTGGGCAGGAGGTATCTCACACTTTTCAACAAAATCCAGGAAGGGGCAGTAAGGATATTTAAGGATGGACAGAGTAATTACCAAGCAAGCCTTCAGAGACTTCAGCACAGGAGAGATGTTGCAGGCCTCACCACACTGAACATATTACAGGAGTAGTGCGTGACGCACATACAGGAGCTGCAGCAGACAGTCCGCCAGGCTTAGGTCAAACCTAGAAAATTAGGCAGCCCCAGCAACACTGGACCAGCTCCAATGGCGCACGTCACACCGTCAAAGGCAGTTCGTATTTACCAACGTGAAGTGTAGGAACAAACTTCCGGTTCCCAACAGTGTAGAAGGGAATTGAATTTACAAAGATTTAAATCCTTTGTAAATAAATGGCTGGGAGCGCTGAGCAGTCTTGCAGGTTAGGTTAACATTATATTGACAGGACTATTCCAACTAAAATCTCGCCAGGTATTTAGATGAGTAGTCATATATTTTTATAATTATTAACATTAGAATAAATGGTTATTCAAAGCTAGAGAATAGTTAGGCTTTGAGATAAATGATATAAACAATGTGACTTTTAGCCTGTAAAATGGTATAGGATATTATATCTTAATATATTGTACATTAGAGAGAGAGAGAGAGAGAGAGAGAGAGAGAGAGAGAGAGAATGTCAATCTATACGACAGAATTTATATTCCCTTATTTGGCTTGTGGCAGGAGATGGTCTCCATGGCTGCAAGCAAGAGCATCGTGGTGCAGATGGTCCTCTGGTGTCTTTCTGATCTGGTGAAACACAGTAACCAGCCTGGCTACAACAGCTTAATTGTACTGTAACCACTCAAGGTAAGGCAAGAGAAGCCTTCTATACTGTGGTGACTGGAAGACATGATCACTGGTTACCACAATGAATTTAATAAATAAAGAAAGCAAGTTTAGCTACCTCCATCTATCTGCTCTCACATAGCCTGGTTCTATTTGAGGGTTGTTACTTGACTTGCAGATTTTTTCCAGTAGTTGGCTAATTTTTGCTAATTTTAGCCTCCTTTGATGACCTCAACGTTGTGACCGTTGCTGACTGCTTCACTGGATGTGAAAGAAACTTGAATATTAATAGGCAATGCTATGTCCCATACGGATGCTTACGGTCTACCTTTACATTGATTTTTCGTCTACAGCATCGAGTCTTGCAGTGCCGTATAGGGGTTTCATGGTGGGGAACGGTAGGAAAGGGAGGTATTCTTTACGGATATAAGTTCATGAGAGATGTTTTTTTTCTACTTTACGATAAAACTACATCGAATACAACAATTCGACAGTCTAATCAGTTTGTTACGGTAGTGTTTGATCATGATATTCATTTTGCTCACTTTGCTAGAGTATGCCAAGGTTAGCAGGCTGAAAGCTGTCCCCTTTCACATCATCCTTCAATCAATGGCGATTGGACACATCAATGTGCACTATGTAAAAAATTTTATGAATATTTCATAGAAAGGAGTTAGAGAGATAAAGAGAAAAAAAAAAGGGGGGGTATAATATCATCAACAATAATCCAATAACCCTGCACGTATGAGAGTTATAGTCATAAAGACACTCCCTCAAAATCCCTGCCGTTTACGGTAATGTTTTTGACTAAATCAGAGTGATGTAATAACTGATGTCACGGGAGGTTATTTCTGCCTTGGCTAATGAGTGGAACTGACTGTATTCAATATCTGATCTCACCCCTTCACTGATACAGGGAAAAATATAGATGAGGTTCATATTTCAATATGTAATAAATTATCTGCGAAGATGAGCTGTAATTGGATATGTCAGGATGTTACAGTTATCACTGCTGCTGGTTAAAGTTTATGTTCTTGCTGTTGTTGTTAGAGCCACATCTGCGTCACATTAACACCTTAAGGACCATCTGGAGGCCAGACACCATCAGTGAGTAAACCTGACGCCTCATACGCCTCAGAGGTTTGCAGCAGGACTTACCTAAGCTGTCGATCGATCTGTTGAGGTTATTCACATTACACACACCTGCCTTGTAGCCTTTCACGCAACATTCAGAGACTGCGGAACTCAGTCTTAGCTAAGTGTAATTGTCTGGTGTCAGCTAGCATAAAATAGCAGTGTTGTCCCGAATATGAGACGGATAATGGTGACAATATTAACACTATCGGGTTTCACCTACTCACTTTCAGCTGTACGCTACAGTCTGGCATTATATGGAATAAATTGGCGAAGTTTTCCGACCAAGAAAGCGTGAAAGGGCCTAGATATCTAAAGCCTCCAGCTATGGATATTCATTTGTTCCTTTGTTTTATATAATGAATTTTATGCAGTCATACAGGGTACAGGCACATTTTTGTGAATAATCTTTGTCTAATAAGCATTAAGAGGCACATATAATT
This sequence comes from Coenobita brevimanus, assembly GCF_032717465.1. NCBI lineage: Eukaryota > Metazoa > Arthropoda > Malacostraca > Decapoda > Coenobitidae > Coenobita > Coenobita brevimanus. The sequence continues at coordinate 24,115,793 of NC_137041.1, forward strand.
TGTGAATTATTTGGCCTGCGAAACGAACCCGAGTTTTTGAAAGCTTCCTTGATGAGTGAATGGATAGTGGGGTTTATGTAAATATCCGTTATGTTCTAGAATTATGGGTTCCATCTCCAATTTTTGGATCCCTACCACACCACATATTAATTTTACGCAGTTAACTACGATGACGATGAGGCATATTATTTCTGTCATTTTCATCATAACTATGTACGACCTCGGTAACTTAGGATGCCATGTTGTCAGCAACAAGTGATAATTTTGTGCGACCGTAGACCGCAGACACACAGCTGTCGACGAAACTGGATGCATCTGTTACTACGACAGAGAAATAAATCATTAAAATGGACTGTCATGCATGATCTCGCATGTGATGATACAGGCTTATCATTTTCCCAACTGCGAACTACTGGATTGTTTACAACTTGATACGAAAGTCTGCATCTAAATCTGAGCCCCTGTTACGTAAATTGGGCCACAGATCTGTAGACAGGACACTGACAAACGATAGACAGTATCAGCTGCTCACCACCTGTAAGTAATGCGACAATATCTAGGAACAGGGGATACCCACAGCACCCTAGGGTGTACGCTCATGCTACCAAAGCAGTGTATAAGTGAGATGTTTCCCGAGGTATCATATGTGCTCGTCAGGGAACTAGGTGAGCATGTAATGATAAGTCCACGTATAGCAAATATTACCTTATAAACCACAGAAGTGTTGGGTGCCTCTTTCAATATGTCTTACCCATATTAAGACTATGTACGTGGTTATGGAGCTCCAAACCTAGACCTTTCGGCTAATGTTGGCCAATAAATATTGCAGCTTTCCGGTACTCATTATTCATGAAGTTATCTGGCTTACGCTGAGAGTACGCTTTTTAGATACACTGAAGGTCTCCAAGAAAAGGAGTGTCCTCATGTTTACTGTCATATGGATATAGTTACAAGGTCGGTACAACCTGACGCCAATGGGGTGGGTGGATGGGTTTTGATACAATACGCTCAGGATGGTAAGTGTGAGGTGTATTGTATTTACCTTTGTTCTGCAATGTGCTGAATATCATTTGCTGAATCACTGACCGTACATTCTGTGTTTTCAGGGATATAATTTTCCGTCAAATAAAATCACCAAATGCATGGTGCTCTTCCATCACATTACATCGTTTATGTAGGTTTGTCGTTACGCCATACTCCTCTCATCACAATGGCGTCATGCCTGCTTTTGGCCCTTTGTCGTCCAAATTAAACATCTACGAAAGGAGCACAAGACTCGTCAGCGTTTGACCATAGGTGTTCCAAATCACTGCATATACCCTCACCTGTTTCCATACCCTCCACGGACGAGATGTCATCATGCAATGTAGACGGGCAGTGAGACACATCCTGGAAAGAAATGATGAACACATCATCCGCGGAATATCATGAAAGTGGTGTTATTACAGTTTAGTATGCGGATGGTATGTAGCTGGTGATATACGTAATCATTATATCTAAAACAGGTGTATCTATCAGTAACAATTTATACTGTTACAACTGCCGGCGACCAAGGATGGGTGGATCGATATTGCAATTATTATCCAACACATGTGGAATATCCTTCATTGCCTGGAAGCATTGGATGGTAAACACATCGCCCTACAGGCACTGGCACAACCGACAGTTATTGTTTCAATTACAAGGGACATTATTATTGTACTGTTTGCTGTCGTGGATGCTATGTATAATTTCATGTATGTGAATGTTGTATGTCAGGATCGTTTATCAGACAGAGATGTATTCCCAAATACCAAATTTAGGTAGGCGCTTGAGAACTTTACACTGGACCTCCCACACATAAAGGCAACTTCTTCTGGGTGGTGATGAGTTTGCTTGTCTGTAAATAGAATAAGGAGTCTAGAAAGAAATTTCAATTACCGTTTATGCGGAGCGAGAAGGACAGTAGAGAATGCGATCAGCATTATGTCCTCAGTGTTCAGAGTGCAACAAAAATCTATGCTTGTTAAATCAGACACAGAAAAACAAGTGGCACTGACAAGCGTTCACTTTCATAATTAACAGCGGTACATTAATTTTGATGCAGAGGATGTAGATCATGACGTAGGCATTTCAGCCTCATGGAGAACACATGTTCTAGATGCTTTGTATATGCTGCCACTTGACACCTCAGCTGCCATTGCTACAGTCAGGGCTGAGAAAAGGGTTACAGAGTTTTGCAGACTACTTTATCAGCAGTGTCGGTCATGTGCCCTGGCAGGACCTGCAAGGCTAGGTCTGTATCACAGTACTTTATATCCCTAAACTATTCCCTTTGGGAAACGGTGTTCGTGTTCTTGTTCCTTTGTTTTGTTTGTGATTTTTCTTTGTGATGTCCGGTACCTATTTGATGACTTACACCAACGTATGGCTGACTAGCAATGATAGTAAATTGTTTATTCCTGTGCTGGGGGTAGTTTATGGCAAAGGCACTTTAACTTTAGCTTCAGCTAAACCATCAAGTTACACTGGGTTAAGGAATTTTTGGATGTGTACACATAAAACAGTCTTCTCAGCGTTCTCTTCTTTAGCTTGCAATTATGGCGAAAGGAAGCTGTCAGCGCCAGTCGGCGCATTCAAGTAGCGTTTGATTCATGAAAACTCAGCAGCAAACATCTGCTCACTTACTCTTCATATTACACTTGAATGATGTGGGCATTTATTGCTGGATTTACTGTATGCAATAGTTTTGCATTATGTGAAACAGTAATCTACATGATTGTATATATATATATATATATATATATATATATATATATATATATATATATATAGATATATATATATATATATATATATATATATATATATATATATTGTTACATAGCCTATGATTTCATCATCCTTTGTGTAATTTTTAACGCACAGTGTGCTGCATGTTTGATCACGAGCGTGTTCTGCCTCAGTCCCCCCCTTCTACCGTTATAGTAGAGTAAGTCGTTCTCTCTGTTGTCCAGAGCGGGATTGTCAACTCTATGTCCCCATGGCTTCATTTGCGCGTCCTTATTACAAGTTGTATCAAGCTCTCCTGGCTCCTATATAATGAGCTCAGTCTCTGCATCATTGCCACTTAGATCTGCTCCTCATTTTGTTCACATCTCTGTCCTCCCCTGTACAGATATTATTATTGTGAGTGCTCAAGAAATCTCCAAACATCTAGCAGCTGTGTGTAATTTGAGCATAACTGTTGTTGCATTTTTTCTTGTACTGTATAGCATAAGTTTAATTTGTAGGCCTAGTGAAGTTTTTGTAATTCATGTAGGGTTCTTTATGTCAGTCATTTTTGATAATAGTTTGTATCTGTAATTATTTATCTGACATTCACTGAGTATTATCTGGTATCTCATTTTATCAGGGCTGACTTAGATAAATTTACTCTTGCTAATTTCGTGTTAATAGAGGCTATTGCAGTTAACCATATATTTAACCTGTTTTTGCCATTACATTATCCTTATGAGTCCTGAATGTTTTATTGTTAGTTTGAGCATTAAACTTTGACTTGTAATTTTACCTAACTCTTTGTTTTGAACCTGGAACTTTACGGGACAGTAGTGATTTTTAGTATTCTCACTTAAAGTGTACATTATCTTTCTCTGTTCCGTAACATAAATTTGGCGACCTCATATCAGGATATTCAGGATATTATCATAAGGATATTGTTTGATATTTTGTGACTGTGATATATTCATGATGGCTACTATTTCTACACTTGATGAAGCCAAAGATTTTTTGTCAAATGTGCAAACAGTGTGTGATATAGAAAACAGAACAAAGAATGAACTTAAGATTGTTGCTCAACAATTGGGATTTGTTGTTCGCTCTCATCAGTCTAAAGATCAAATTGTTGCCATGATTAATGAAAGCTTGTTTAATGTAACTCCTCCAAATGAGCAAACGCAAATTGAATTAGCTAAGTTACAGCTAGCCCTGCAACAGGCCCGTGCTAAGGAGGCTGAGTTTCACGCACAAGTTGAACTTGCTAGGATTCAGGCAGACCATGAGTATCGCATGAAACAAGGTGGAACTGGATCATCTAGCTCTGATGATTTTGATGTGGCTAAAAATGTTAAACTTGTCCCTCCTTTTAATGAATCTGATTTAACAAAGTATTTTCAGTTGTTTGAGAGGGTAGCTACAGGTTTTAATTGGCCTAAGGAGTATTGGCCAGTACTCCTTCAAACTGTTCTCACCGGTAAAGCTCAAGTAACTTATGCATCTTTGCCTCAGGATCAGTCTGATAATTATGATGTAGTTAAGAGCTTGATTCTTAAGGCCTATGAGCTTGTTCCTGAAGCTTATAGAGTAAAATTTAGGACAACTTACAAGCAAGATAAGCAATCCCATGTTGAGTATGCAAGAATCAAAGAAGATTTGTTAGAGCAGTGGTTAAATTCTAAGAATGTGGATTCTGATTTTGGTAAATTTAAGCAGATGATTTTGCTGGAGGATTTCAAAAGGTGTATTAGTAAAGATGTAAGCCTATATCTTGATGAGAAAAGAATAGATAATTTGTCTGATGCTGCAGTTTTAGCTGATGAGTATGTTCTCACTCACATGAGATATTCTAGAGAAAAAGGGAAAGCTGAGAGTAAGTATGTTGCCTCTACTCAGAGTACAGGTAACAGGAAAGAGAATAAAGATGATGTTTCTCAGGAAGTAAATACCAGCTCCACCTCTAGATTTCAGAAAAGTAAATGTACTTATTGTAGTAAGCTTGGTCATACTACGGAGAGATGTTTCAGGAGACAGCGTGATGTGAACAAAAAGGAGTCTTTAAATATTCAGTCAATTGGTCTAGTGTCCACTCTTGAGAGTTCCCAGAATTCTTTAACTGAGTTAACTGAACCTGCTTTGAGGGGTAACTTAAATTCTTATGCTGGAGCTCCTCTTTTGAGCAGTAACGTGGGTGACACTCTCAAGAGTTCATGTGCTAATTTCCTGTCTGATGGTTTTGTCAGTCCTCTGGACAGTAATGACAGGAAATCAGTTCAAATATATCGTGATACAGGTGCTTGCCAATCCCTTATGCTGACCAGTGTTCTAGGCTCTAATGTTAATTCCTCTGATGAAACTGTAATCTTACAAGGTGTAGGGAATAATTACTTCTCTGTTCCTCTGTGCAGAGTGAATTTAGAGTCTGGTTTTGTTAATGGTTCTGTTATGGTTGGGTTGGTTGAGACACTCCCAATGTCAGGTGTAACTTTCTTACTTGGAAATGATATTGGTGGAAGTCAAGTGTGTCCAGCTCCTCAGTTGTCTAGTGAGCCAGTGGCTGCGTCCCAGGATTGTGATGTCCCTGATGTGTTCCCTGCATGTGCTGTCACTAGGGCTAAGTCTAAAGTTGCTGGTGATTTAGAGGATGATGATGATGATGATGTTATCCTAGCTGACACTTTTCTTGCTAATTTGGACCACTCACCAGATGAGGCAGTACCCCGTAGTGTTGATAATTTGTCTCGTCAAGAGTTGATTGAGCTGCAGGTTGCTGACCCTGAGTTGAAAGGTCTAGCTAACTCTGCTTACAGTGAAGAAGAGTCAGCCGGTGCTTCTACTTGTTATTATGTAAAGTCAGGAGTACTTATGAGGAAGTGGAGACCCCCAACAGCATCAGCCGACTGTGAATGGGAGGTTGTACATCAAGTTGTCATCCCTCGTGTTTGTAGGCAGGATATCATTCGAGTGGCTCATGATTCCAGTTTGGCAGGACACCTTGGAGTGAGGAAGACTGTGGCACGCATTTTGAAACACTTCTACTGGCCAGGTATCTTCAGGGATGTTTCCTGGTGTTGTGAGTCTTGTCACACCTGTCAAGTTGTGGGGAAGTGTAATCAGACCGAAGAGGTTGCACCTCTGGTTCCCGTTCCTCCTTTTGAGGCGCCTTTCACCCGTGTGTTGGTGGATGTTGTGGGCCCTCTTCCTAAGACTTCTTCAGGATTTTCTTGTGTGTTGACCCTGATTGATGTGGCTGCTCGTTGTCCTGAAGCCGTTCCACTTAGAAGTGTCTCAGCAAAGAGCGTGGTTGGGGAGATGCTGGGGTTCTTCACAAAGTTTGGTCTGCCCAAGGAGGTACAGTCGGACCGGGGAGGTGGCTTCATGTCAAGTGTTTTCAAGCGGTCTCTGAAAGAGTTGGGCATCACCCAGATCACGTCTTCAGCTTACCATTCCCAGACCCAAGGAGCGTTGGAGAGATATCATCAAACACTCAAATCGATGCTCAAGAAATACTGTTTGGAACATCAGAAAGACTGGGATAAAGGTCTTCCATTCGTTGTGTTTGCTGCAAGAGAATCTCCAAATGAATCACTGGGCTTCTCACCTTTTGAACTACTGTTTGGCCATGAAGTAAGAGGACCCCTTAAGTTACTCAAGGAATGCTGGCTGTCGGAGGAAGATGACGTCAACCTGCTGGAGTATGTGATGAAGTTCAAAGAACGGCTGTCCACTGCTTTACAGCTGGCGAGAGAGAATTTAGGAGCTGCTCAGGAGAAGATGAAGACTTGGTATGACAAGAAGTCCAGGTTACGCCACTTTCAGCCAGGAGATCAGGTTTTGATTCTGCTACCAGTTCATGGGCAACCTCTTCAAGCCAAGTTTAGTGGCCCTTATTTCGTGGAGAAGAAACTCAGTGATGTCAGCTATGTCATCGCCACACCAGATCGTAGAAAGAGCAAGCAACTATGTCACATCAACATGCTAAAGTTATACCACAGGCGGGACGAAAATAATCCAGTCTGCACTGTAGCTGTTCCACCCGAGTCTGCAAGTGAAGCTCTCCCATGCAGTATGAGCCTGAGTGATAGTTTGGGGAAGAATCCTGATATCATGAATGATCTCCAGACTAAGCTTTCTCATCTACCTCCCAAGGAAAGGCAGGAGTTTTCGGCATTACTGCAGGAGTACCCGCAAGTGTTCCGTGCCACTCCAGGAAGAACTACTGTGTTGATGCATGATGTCGATGTTGGAGACGCAAAGCCAATTAAATTGCCTCCTTACCGTGTGAACCCAGTGAAAGTTCCTCTCATCCAGAAGGAGCTTGACTACCTGTTGGACCACAAGATGATTGAGCCCTGTCAGAGCGAGTGGAGTTCTCCTGTCACTCTGGTCCCTAAGCCAGGTGGGTCACAGAGGCTTTGCATCGACTACAGACGTGTTAATCAGATAACTAAAACAGACACTTACCCTCTCCCTCGTGTGGAAGATTGCATAGACAAGATCGGAAAGGCTAGGTACATAAGTAAGTTTGATTTGTTAAAGGGATACTGGCAAGTACCTATGACTGAACGTGCTAGGGAGATCTCATGTTTTGTAACATTAGGAAAGACATTTGCATGTTCTGTAATGCCATGTACAGATTGTTTTAGAGTAATAAGAAATTTCCTTTGTAAATTTCTTTTTTCTTTGTGGGGAGGTGTTACATAGCCTATGATTTCATCATCCTTTGTGTAATTTTTAACGCACAGTGTGCTGCATGTTTGATCACGAGCGTGTTCTGCCTCAGTCCCCCCCTTCTACCGTTATAGTAGAGTAAGTCGTTCTCTCTGTTGTCCAGAGCGGGATTGTCAACTCTATGTCCCCATGGCTTCATTTGCGCGTCCTTATTACAAGTTGTATCAAGCTCTCCTGGCTCCTATATAATGAGCTCAGTCTCTGCATCATTGCCACTTAGATCTGCTCCTCATTTTGTTCACATCTCTGTCCTCCCCTGTACAGATATTATTATTGTGAGTGCTCAAGAAATCTCCAAACATCTAGCAGCTGTGTGTAATTTGAGTATAACTGTTGTTGCATTTTTTCTTGTACTGTATAGCATAAGTTTAATTTGTAGGCCTAGTGAAGTTTTTGTAATTCATGTAGGGTTCTTTATGTCAGTCATTTTTGATAATAGTTTGTATCTGTAATTATTTATCTGACATTCACTGAGTATTATCTGGTATCTCATTTTATCAGGGCTGACTTAGATAAATATACTCTTGCTAATTTCGTGTTAATAGAGGCTATTGCAGTTAACCATATATTTAACCTGTTTTTGCCATTACATTATCCTTATGAGTCCTGAATGTTTTATTGTTAGTTTGAGCATTAAACTTTGACTTGTAATTTTACCTAACTCTTTGTTTTGAACCTGGAACTTTACGGGACAGTAGTGATTTTTAGTATTCTCACTTAAAGTGTACATTATCTTTCTCTGTTCCGTAACAATATATATATATATATATATATATATATATATATATATATATATATATATATATATATATATATATATATATATATATATATATATATATATATATATATATATATATATATATATATATATATATTCCATTCCCAGTTCTTTCCATTTCTCTTTATCCCATTCCTAAATTTCCATCTTTTCTTTCTTATCGCTCTTTTGTTTTCTCTTTTCCCGTTCTACTCTCTTTCTCTAACTTTTCTTCCCATTCCTCTTCAGTTCCTCCTCCTCCTATGTTCTCTCTCTCTCTCTCTCTCTCTCTCTCTCCATTTCCTTCCTCTGCATGTTTCTCTCCTCCTTCCCCTCCTTTCCATCCGTTTCTCAGCTTCCCTCTTTTTCTTTTACTTTCTCCCTCCCTTTTCCCCCGTCGCCCTCCTTCCTCCTTTCTTGCCTCTCCTTCCTATCTTTCTTCCCTCCTTGCATCTCCTTCTTTCCTTCTCCCCCCCCAACTTCTTTTTTGTTTCTCCTTCTTTTCTCCTTTTCTCTGTCCAATCTTCTCATCTCTTCTCTCCTCCCTCCTTCCCTCGTTTTATTGTTTTGTCTCCTTTTCATTCCTTCTCTTTCTCCTTCCCGAATTTAATCCCTCCGTCCTCTCTCCTTCCATTTCTCCTTTTCCTTCCCTCACCAAGTCATCCCCTTATATCATCCTCTTCCTCTCCCTGTCTTTTAATTTCTCATTTTCCTTTCCTTCCTATCTCCCTCCCTAATTTTATCGTCCTTCCTCTCTTCTTCCGTTTTTCTTTCCTTCTTCTTAGGGTGCATCCACTCGTGTCCTCGACCATGTGTTGACAAAGCCCAGAACATGCTTGGTTACATGTATGCAGCAGTGTATGGACAGATTTATGCAAACATGTTTCAGTGCAGTTTTGAACTTACTAGCTGCAGAGGTGATGCGATGAGTGTGTCCATGCGAGGGAGCTGACACTTCATTGTCATGTTGCCAACATCGCCAACATGAGCAGACGCTGCTGTTCTGAGCACATTTGTTGCTTGATGGTTATCGTGTTATTTACATGTTGCCAGCATCTGTTCCTGTACACGCGTGGACGCGCACTTGCCTTATTTTTTCTCTTCTTCCCCCTTTTCCTCTTGTCAACTACCAATCTCTCCTTTCGTTTCTCTTCCAACCTTCCTCCCTCTTATTTTTCTATGTTCCTACTTCTCCGTTCGTTCCTCATACCACCTCTCTTTTCTTTCCTTCCTCCGTTTTCCTTTATTTGTTTTCCTTCCCCTCATCGTTCTTGCAACCACCTCTTTTTTTTTCTCCTTCCTTTTCTCCTCCACCCTTCTTCCCTAATTTCTCTTCGTTCCTCCTTCTCTTTCTCCATCCTCGCACCCAGCCCACCATTGCTGTCACAATTTCTTTCACGAATGGTGAATGTGTTAGAGGCTGTGATTCGTTTTACTTGTGAGCGAACTAGAGTTACACAGGATGGAAATGGCCAAGGCAGAGGAGAGAGGGTTGAGGGGAGGTCGGAGGGAGCGGAGGGAAGGGAGGTGGGGAAGAGAGGTGGGGAAGGGGCTCAAAACTCTCTGGCCTCGACGAAATTCAGTGGGCCAGGAATGGTTTGGGAATGTGTTGCCAAAGCTTTTATGTTTTGACCAGTGCTGCGGTGTTCTTTTTTATTGGAGTTTTGTTTTGTTGGAATTTTGTGTTTTATGTTCAAGGTCTGTCGTGCTGGAAGTACTGTTTTTCTGTCATGTTATACATTTATGTTCTGACCAGTGTTGTGTTTTTTTATGGTTTTATGTACCGGTAGGGGTTTTCTTGTGTTGGAGCTTAGATGTGTTTGTTTATGTTGGAGTTCTGCCGTGTTGGAACTCTTATTTTACTGCTATGCTGAATAACTGTAATGGCATATTTTTGTTATCCTGGAGTCATGTTATTTTGTGTTGGGAATCTCTTATAGTGGAGTTCACTAATAGTGTACTGATGCCTTGATGTGTTAAAGCTGTTACAGTGTACTGAAACTGTTTAATGCAGCTCATACGTTGGAGATTTGTTATGCTGTACCTCTGTTACGATGGGGCTAGGTTAAACTGGAACTCAAGTTTTTCTGCCACACCGTACTGGAGTTGTGTTATGTTGGAGTTCAGTTTCGATTGATATGATTTAGTTTCTTTATTACTTAGGTCTCTACGTTGGGATTGTAACATTTACTTCTTATAGTAGCAATGGTGAATTGAAATTGATAGAGGTGAAGGTGATGCCATGATAAAAAAAAAAAAAAAACAGTAACCATGTTCTCTACTATTAATGTTCGTGTACTTTTTTCCCATCATGCCACACTACTTTAAAAAGACGACCAGGTCATGTTATAACAATTTTGATGCAGGATCAGCGCCTCTGCCTCCATCTTCTGTTTTCCCACCAATCCCTTTTTAACCCCGTCAATCCGATGATGTATTTTAATCGTATTCTTCCTGTCTCTAGACGATATTATTCAGTTTGGGGGAGATCTTTCGAATTGATGAGATAATATATAGCCTTCAGTTACCCTATCATACATCATACTTCACCACTTGCTGAGTACAACTAGGACCCTGAGGAAGCTTCTACATCACCACTACCATCCGCTGACGACCAGGCTGACAATCAAACCACCGAGGAGCTTTGTGTTTCTTCATCTCCACCACCACCAAGAAAGAAACGCAACTAGAGACATCAGCCTGTCTCCAAGACCTCCCCATCCTCGTCCAAGGACCCTCAGCTCTCAACCTCGCCATCCTCCTCCCGCACAATCTCCAACACACCCAACCTCATGCCCCACACCCCACCCGCCCACTCCTACCACACCCCTCACCCGCAATCGCAGCATCTCACACTCCCCCCTCTCAAAAAGAGGACCCCATCCCTCTTCCCTGCCTCTCCAAAAATCATCACATACATAACACATCACGACACCGAGGAGCTTCGTGCCTCTCCCTCCCCACCATCACCATGCTGCACACTAACTTCAGACCCTACAGCATCCTCCTCCTCACACTCTCCCACAACTCAATACATTCACGACACATCCCCACACCATCACCCACCTTTCTTCAATATCCAACACGCCCTTCAAGCCGCCTATGCTCAAGCCAGGATCTCCAATGTTCCCCTTGAATCTTTCGTCAACGACATCCTTGCTGTCAACAACTTGCCCTCGATTGTCATCCCTCCTTCATGGCTCATTCACACCTCCCAACAACATGACAAGCTTACCTCCTTCACCATGCCACCTATAACAATAAAGGCACGTGCACGTGTGGTCACCCCTTCCCAACCAAAAACACAAGCACATTGGGTAAAGCCCCGACACTTTCTGTTCCTCTAATTTTCTTCCTCTCCCACTTGACACATTCTTTACTTTCCTTCCTTCCTTCCCTCCCCCACTTTTCTAAACGTTATTGTATTGTACTGTAGACGGCTACAGTGCCTTTAAATAACTGGAAAGAAAGGCTGCGTGGAGGCGAATAAGGAGAGTGAGAGATAAGGGTCAAGGGTTAAACGGTGGGATTAAAGGAGATAAGGGATAGCAGCATAGGAGTAGGAGGGGTAGAAGAGGAGAAGGTAGTGGAGCTTGTGAGTGGTAAAGGAGGGAAGGGTAGGATGGGGAATGGACAGTGGAACTGAGGGGAGCAAGAGGAGTGAGGAGCATTGTAGTGATAGAGAACAATGAGGTAGGAACAGGCTAGATGTGGAGTAGCGGATGGGAGAGGGTGGTGTTCATGGAAGGGGGTAAGGTGAAGGAAAGGAGAGTGGAAGTGTGTTGCAGGGAGTGTCTTGTATTATTTACCACACTTGACTTTCCCTAATCTCTAATCTCTTTTAGACTAAATCAATATACCCATTACTTGACAGAACCTGGTACATTGCCAAACTTAGTCAAAATTGACCTGTCTCAACATAGCACAGAGTAACATGATATAATCCAAATCGAGCCATATCAAACCTAAGAACGTCTGTATTTGACTAAATAAAGTCCAACCTTGGAGGGAACTGTTACTGCGGGCTCATGGCCTTTGGTTCCTTCTTCCTCGCAAAAAAAAAAAAAAAAAAAAACTAGCGTAACCACGCCTAATCGATTATAACATTTAATCTAGATTAAACTAACTTAAGCAAACATTCTAACCTACCCTAACCTTGCCTTCGTTCTTATCCTTTACTGAGAAAAATTATAGGGAATCTTTTAACCCTTGAACGGAGTCTTTTCTCTTTAAAAAAAAAAAAAATGATAATCTGGAGGGAGAATACAGTAAGTATGATTCCCACAGCTGGGTGTATATTTTCCGAGATTCCAATCTGTCTACCCACCAACCTATCTACCTACCCAGCAACAAACTCACGATCGCCGTTGTGCAACTGTATGCTGTCAACAAATCTATTTACCCGACAGAGTTACTTGTCAACAAAAAGTAACTGATTTTTGTAAAGAACAAATATTACGGTCCTGGTCCGCAAAAAATGCGATTAAAATGCATAATTAAGTAGTATTATAATTATATAACTGGAGTGCCTGGGAGAAAGGAAACTTATTTTCTACCTAATATTATTTATAGATGGATCGTTGGATGGATCAATTAATTAATGGATAGGTGAATGGATGGTTGGGCAGAGAGCGGAAAAGAGGAAAACGTGTATTTGATCGATAAGAGAGGAATACGACTGGAATTTTGGATGGATGGATGGTTGGAAAGCTGGGGAGTTCGATGGAAACACCAATAGATGGATGAATCCATTGACAGGATACGTGGATACGCGGATAGACACGTGGATGGATTGGGTGACTGCCTGACTGACTGGCTAACTAAGAGATAGTTAGACCGATCAGTTAGACTGCTATATAAAAATATTTACCAACTGACTGGTGAACTCTTATGCTGGTTGGTGATTGGTTGGTTGGTTAGTTGACTAAGAGATCGATCGAAACAGATAGATAGACAGGTAGATAGACTACACAGATATGATAGAGATAGGGTAGATGCATGGATGGATAGATAGATGTATGTAAGTATGGATGGATGGATGGATGAACAGGTAGATGGAGCAACGGATAGGCAGACGGACGTTTGAAATGACCGATCAACTCAATTTCCGGAAAAAGATGAATGGAAGGACAGATGGCTTCATATATACAAATATTTGGAAAAAATGGACAACAGTGAACAAAATGGAAGAATGTATGAATGCAGAGAGAATGGTAGAGGATGGGAGGAAAGAATGATGGGGAATAACAAACAGAGAGGGAAACTGAGGACGGGAAGAAGGAGTGATGGGGAGTAATTAACAATGAGGAAGGCAGAGTACAGGTAAGAGGAGCGATGGGGAATAACTAACAAAGGGAGAGAGGTAGAGACTAGGGGACAAGCGTTATGTAGAATAACTAAGAGTAGACGGAAGGCAGGAACTAAGGAGAGAGAGAGTTGGGGAATAACTGACATAGGGAGGGAGGTAGAGACTGGGGAGAAAGAGCAATGGGGAATAACTAACAGAAGGAGGGAGGCAGAGAATGGGGAGAAAGAATAGCTGGGAATAAAGAGATGATTGGATAGATTGGTTAAGTTAGAACTTAGAATATATTATACAGGCAGGCTAGTTCCTTCAGTCCGATGACGTACATTCTATTTTAATCTGTGCACTATCACATTATTTTATTGATCTTAAAAGTAAGGGGTTCATGTAAGCCACATTTAACTCCGCAAGTTCGATGAGTTTCTCGTAAAATGAAAGATCGTCGTGAGCTACAAAGAATAAAGAAATTATTTGTTCTTCAACTGAACTAGTTAACTGTGAGTCTAACATTAATTCTCTCAGTTTAAGGGCGTCAGTTATATTTTTATCTTGCTCCCCCACACGATGATGGTGCTAAGGCTGCAGTGCGTGTGGATGGTGAACTAAGTGAATTTTTCTCTTTGAAAGTTGGGTTGAAACAGGGATGTGTCATGTCTCCATGGTTGTTCAATCTGTACATGGATGGGGTAATAAAAGAGGAACAAGGTAGGGTAGTGGATGTTGGAGTGGCCCTGGTGAGAGAGGACAGTGTTTGGAAACTCCCTGTACTGTTGTTTGCAGATGATACTGTGTTGTTGAGTGAAGACGAAGGGGAGCTGCAAGGCTTGGTGGATGAGTCTGGTAGAGTGTGTAAGAAACGGAATCTAAAGGTGAATGTAGGGAAGAGTAAAGTGATGGTCTTTGAGAGAGGTGAAGTCAGTGAATGTACAGAGAGGTTGGATGGTGAGGAATTGGAAAATGTGAGTACGTTTAAGTACTTGGGTAGTGTGATGAGTAAGGATGGAGGTTTGGAGGGTGAAATGCTTGAAAGGGTACAGCCGGGAAGAAAGGTTGCTGGTTCTTTGAAAGCAGTGATAAGAAACAGGGAAGTGAGCATGGAAGTGAAAAAGTTACTACATGACAGTATTGTGATACCAACTCCAACGTATGGAAGTGAAGCTTGGACGTTGTTGGAAGGACACAAGTCAAGAGTGAGAGCAGTGGAAATGAGTTATTTAAGAGGAGCCTGTAGAGTGACATGGAGAGACAGGCTGATGAATGAGGATATAAAGGAGTGTTTTGGTGTGGATGTGGATGTGATAGGAAGCATTATGAGGAACACACCGTAGTGGTTTGGCCATGTGGAGAGGATGGAGGGTGAGAGACTGACGAAGAGAGTGTATGTGAGTGAGGTGGAGGGGGGAAGAGGGAGGGAGAGGCCGAGGATGAGATGGAGGGATGGGGTGGAGAGGTATATGAGAGAGTGGGTGGGAGTTGGGAGCAGGGCAGTGAAATGGCTGGGGACAGGACGACGTGGAGGCGATTTGTTTTTGGCCACCAAACGGGATTGAGGCGTCTGGCAACATATATATATATATATATATATATATATATATATATATATATATATATATATATATATATATATATATATATATACATATATATATATATATATTGTTACGGAACAGAGAAAGATAATGTACACTTTAAGTGAGAATACTAAAAAATCACTACTGTCCCGTAAAGTTCCAGGTTGAAAAGAAAAGAGTTAGGTAAAATTACAAGTTAAAGTTTAATGCTCAAACTAACAACAAAACATTCAGGACTCATAAGGATAATGTAATGGCAAAAACAGGTTAAATATATGGTTAACTGCAATAGCCTCTATTAACACGAAATTAGCATGAGTAAATTTATCTAAGTCAGCCCTGATGAAATGAAAAACACTGGGTAATGCTCAGTTAATGCAAGATAAATAATTACAGATACAAACTATTATTACCACTGACTGACAAAATGAATTCTACACAATTTACAAAAACTTTCCAGGCCTAAGAATTAACCTTATGCTATACAGTACAAGAATAAAATGCAATAACATTTATACTCAAATCACACAGCTGCTAGATGGTTGGAGACTTCCTGAGAAATTCACAATAATAATAACTGTACAGGGGAGGACAGAGATGTGAACAAAATGAGGAGCAGATCTAAGTGGCAATGATGCAGAGACTGAGCTCATTATATAGGGGCCAGCAGAGCTTGATACAACTTGTAAGAAGGACTCGCAAATGAAGCGATGGGGACAAAGAGCTGAAAATCCTGCTCTCAACAAAAGAAAGGACGACTTACTCTACTATAACGGTAGAAGGGGGGGACTGAGGCAGAACACGCTCGTGATCAAACATGCAGCATACTGTGCATTAAAATTACACAAAGGATGATGAAATCATAGGCTATGTAACACCTCCCCACAAATAAAAAAAAATTTACAAAGGAAATTTCTTATTACTCTAAAACAATCTGTATATGGCATTACAGAACATGCAAAAGCCTTTCCTAATGTTACAAAACATGAGATCTCCCTAGCACGTTCAGTCATAGGTACTTGCCAGTATCCCTTTAACAAATCAAACTTACTTATGTACCTAGCCTTTCCGATCTTGTCTATGCAATCTTCCACGCAAGGGAGAGGGTAAGTGTCTGTTTTGGTTATCTGATTAACACGTCTGTAGTCAATGCAAAGACGCTGTGACCCACCTGGCTTAGGGACTAGAGTGACAGGAGAACTCCACTCGCTCTGACAGGGCTCAATCATCATGTGGTCCAACAGGTAGCCAAGCTCCTTCTCGGTGAGAGGAACTTTCACTGGGTTCACACGGTAAGGAGGCAGTTTAATTGGCTTTGCGTCTCCAACATCGACATCATGCATCAACACAGTAGTTCTTCCTGGAGTGGCACGGAACACTTGCGGGTACTCCTGCAGTAATGCCGAAAACTCATGCCTTTCCTCGGGAGGTAGATGAGAAAGCTTAGTCTGGAGATCATTCATGATATCAGGATTCTTCCCCAAACACTCACTCAGGCTCATGCTGCATGGGAGAGCTTCACTTGCAGACTCGGGTGGAACAGCTACAGTGCAGACTGGATTATTTTCGTTCCGCCTGTGATATAACTTTAGCATGTTGATGTGACATAGTTGCTTGTTCTTTCTACGATCTGGTGTGGCGATGACATAGTTGACATCACTGAGTTTCTTCTCCACGAAATAAGGACCACTAAACTTGGCTTGAAGAGGTTGCCCATGCACTGGTAGCAGAATCAAAACCTGATCTCCTGGCTGAAAGTGGCGTAACCTGGACTTCTTATCATACCAAGACTTCATCTTCTCCTGAGCAGCTCCTAAATTCTCTCTCGCCAGCTGTAAAGCAGTGGACAGCCGTTCTTTGAACTTCATCACATACTCCAGCAGGTTGACGTCATCTTCCTCCGACAGCCAGCATTCCTTGAGTAGCTTAAGGGGTCCTCTTACTTCATGGCCAAACAGTAGTTCAAAAGGTGAGAAGCCCAGTGATTCATTTGGAGATTCTCTTGCGGCAAATACGACGAATGGAAGACCTTTATCCCAGTCTTTCTGATGTTCCAAACAGTATTTCTTGAGCATCGATTTGAGTGTTTGATGATATCTCTCCAACGCTCCTTGGGTCTGGGGATCGTAAGCTGAAGACGTGATCTGGGTGATGCCCAACTCTTTCAGAGACTGCTTGAAAACGTTTGACATGAAATTACTTCCCCGGTCTGACTGTACCTCCTTGGGCAGACCAAACTTGGTGAAGAACCCTAACATTTCCTTAACCACGTTTTTTGCTGAGATATTTCTAAGTGGAATGGTTTCAGGATAACGAGTAGCCATATCAATCATGGTCAACACATAAGAAAATCCTGAAGAAGTCTTAGGAAGAGGGCCCACAATATCCACGAACACACGGGTGAAAGGCGCCTCAAAAGGAGGAATGGGAACTAGAGGTGCAACCTTTTCGGTCTGATTACACTTCCCCACAACTTGACAGGTGTGACAAGACTTACAATACCAGGAAACATCCCTGAAGATACCTGGCCAGTAGAAGTGTTTCAAAATGCGTGCCAGTCTTCCTCACTCCAAGGTGTCCTGCCAAACTGGAATCATGAGCCACTCTAATGATATCCTGCCTACAAACACGAGGGATGACAACTTGATGTACAACCTCCCATTCACAGTCGGCTGATGCTGCTGGGGGTCTCCACTTCCTCATAAGCACTCCTGACTTTACATAATAACAAGTAGAAGCACTGGCTGACTCTTCTTCACTGTAAGCAGAGTTAGCTAGACCTTTCAACTCAGGGTCAGCAACCTGCAACTCAACCAACTCTTGACGAGACAAATTATCAACACTACGGGGTACTGCCTCATCTGGTGAGTGGTCCAAATTAGTAAGAAAAGTGTCAGCTAGGATAACATCATCATCATCATTATCCTCTAAATCACCAGTAACTTTAGACTTAGCCCTAGTGACAGCACATGCAGGGAACACATCAGGGACATCACAATCCTGGGACGCAGCCACTGGCTCACTAGACAACTGAGGAGCTGGACACACTTGACTTCCACCAATATCATTTCCAAGTAAGAAAGTTACACCTGACATTGGGAGTGTCTCAACCAACCCAACCATAACGGAACCATTAACAAAACCAGACTCTAAATTCACTCTGCACAGAGGGACAGAGAAGTAATTATTCCCTACACCTTGTAAGATTACAGTTTCATCAGAGGAATTAACATTAGAGCCTAGAACACTGGTCAGCATAAGGGATTGGCAAGCACCTGTATCACGATATATTTGAACCGATTTCCTGTCATTACTGTCCAGAGGACTGACAAAACCATCAGACAGGAAATTAGCACATGAACTCTTGAGAGTGTCACCCACGTTACTGCTCAAAAGAGGAGCTCCATCATGAGAATTTAAGTTACCCCTCAAAGCAGGTTCAGTTAACTCAGTTAAAGAATTCTGGGAACTCTCAAGGGTGGACACTAGACCAATTGACTGAATATTTAAAGACTCCTTTTTGTTCACATCACGCTGTCTCCTGAAACATTTCTCCGTAGTATGACCAAGCTTACTACAATAAGTACATTTACTTTTCTGAAATCTAGAGGTGAAGCTAGTATTTACTTCCTGAGAAACATCATCTTTATTCTCTTTCCTGTTACCTGTACTCTGAGTAGAGGCAACGTACTTACTCTCAGCTTTCCCTTTTTCTTTAGAATATCTCTTGTGAGTGAGAACATATTCATTAGCTAAAACTGCAGCATCAGACAAATTATCTGTTCTTCTCTCGTCAAGATATAGGCTTACATCTTTATAAATACACCTCTTGAAGTCCTCCAGCAAAATCATCTGCTCAAATTTACCAAAATCAGAATCCACATTCTTAGAATTTAACCACTGCTCTAACAGATCTTCTTTGATTTTTGCATACTCAACATGGGATTGCTTATCTTGCTTGTAAGTTGTCCTAAATTTTACTCTATAGGCTTCAGGAACAAGCTCATAGGCCTTAAGAATCAAGCTCTTAACTACATCATAATTATCAGATTGATCCTGAGGCAAAGATGCATAAGTTACTTGAGCTTTACCGGTGAGAACAGTTTGAAGGAGTACTGGCCAATACTCCTTGGGCCAATTAAAACCTGTAGCTACCCTCTCAAACAACTGAAAATACTTAGTTAAATCAGATTCATTAAAAGGAGGGACAAGTTTAACATTTTTAGCCACATCAAAATCATCAGAGCTAGATGATCCAGTTCCACCTTGTTTCATGCGATACTCATGGTCTGCCTGAATCCTAGCAAGTTCAATTTGTGCCTTAGCCTGTACCTGTGCCTCTTGAATACGAGCATTTGCCTCCTTAACATCAGCCTCCTTAGCACGTGCTTGAAATTCAGCTTCCTTCACACGAGCCTCCTGCAGGGCTAGCTGTAACTTAGCTAATTCAATCTGCGTTTGCTCATTTGGAGGAGTTACATTAAACAAGCTTTCATTAATCATGTCAACAATTTGATCTTTAGAATGATGAGAGCGAACAGCAATTCCCAATTGTTGAGCAATAAGCTTAAGTTCATTCTTTGTTCTGTTTTCTATATCACACACTGTTTGCACATTTGACAAAAAATCTTTGGCTTCATCAAGTGTAGAAATAGTAGACATCATGAATAAATCACAGTCACAAAATATGAAGCAATATCCTTATGAAAATATCCTGAATATCCTGGCAGGGTCGCCAAATTTATGTTACGGAACAGAGAAAGATAATGTACACTTTAAGTGAGAATACTAAAAAATCACTACTGTCCCGTAAAGTTCCAGGTTCAAAACAAAAGAGTTAGGTAAAATTACAAGCTAAAGTTTAATGCTCAAACTAACAACAAAACATTCAGGACTCATAAGGATAATGTAATGGCAAAAACAGGTTAAATATATGGTTAACTGCAATAGCCTCTATTAACACGAAATTAGCATGAGTAAATTTATCTAAGTCAGCCCTGATGAAATGAAAAACAATGGGTAATGCTCAGTTAATGCAAGATAAATAATTACAGATACAAACTATTATTACCACTGACTGACAAAATGAATTCTACACAATTTACAAAAACTTTCCAGGCCTAAGAATTAACCTTATGCTATACAGTACAAGAATAAAATGCAATAACATTTATACTCAAATCACACAGCTGCTAGATGGTTGGAGACTTCCTGAGAAATTCACAATAATAATAACTGTACAGGGGAGGACAGAGATGTGAACAAAATGTGGAGCAGATCTAAGTAGCAATGATGCAGAGACTGAGCTCATTATATAGGGGCCAGCAGAGCTTGATACAACTTGTAAGAAGGACGCGCAAATGAAGCGATGGGGACAAAGAGCTGAAAATCCTGCTCTCAACAAAAGAAAGGACGACTTACTCTACTATAACGGTAGAAGGGGGGGACTGAGGCAGAACACGCTCGTGATCAAACATGCAGCATACTGTGCATTAAAATTACACAAAGGATGATGAAATCATAGGCTATGTAACACCTCCCCACAAATAAAAAAAAATTTACAAAGGAAATTTCTTATTACTCTAAAACAATCTGTATATGGCATTACAGAACATGCAAAAGCCTTTCCTAATGTTACAAAACATGAGATCTCCCTAGCACGTTCAGTCATAGGTACTTGCCAGTATCCCTTTAACAAATCAAACTTACTTATGTACCTAGCCTTTCCGATCTTGTCTATGCAATCTTCCACGCGAGGGAGAGGGTAAGTGTCTGTTTTGGTTATCTGATTAACACGTCTGTAGTCAATGCAAAGCCGCTGTGACCCACCTGGCTTAGGGACTAGAGTGACAGGAGAACTCCACTCGCTCTGACAGGGCTCAATCATCATGTGGTCCAACAGGTAGCCAAGCTCCTTCTCGGTGAGAGGAACTTTCACTGGGTTCACACGGTAAGGAGGCAGTTTAATTGGCTTTGCGTCTCCAACATCGACATCATGCATCAACACAGTAGTTCTTCCTGGAGTGGCACGGAACACTTGCGGGTACTCCTGCAGTAATGCCGAAAACTCATGCCTTTCCTCGGGAGGTAGATGAGAAAGCTTAGTCTGGAGATCATTCATGATATCAGGATTCTTCCCCAAACACTCACTCAGGCTCATGCTGCATGGGAGATCTTAACTTGCAGACTCGGGTGGAACAGCTACAGTGCAGACTGGATTATTTTCGTTCCGCCTGTGATATAACTTTAGCATGTTGATGTGACATAGTTGCTTGTTCTTTCTACGATCTGGTGTGGCGATGACATAGTTGACATCACTGAGTTTCTTCTCCACGAAATAAGGACCACTAAACTTGGCTTGAAGAGGTTGCCCATGCACTGGTAGCAGAATCAAAACCTGATCTCCTGGCTGAAAGTGGCGTAACCTGGACTTCTTATCATACCAAGACTTCATCTTCTCCTGAGCAGCTCCTAAATTCTCTCTCGCCAGCTGTAAAGCAGTGGACAGCCGTTCTTTGAACTTCATCACATACTCCAGCAGGTTGACGTCATCTTCCTCCGACAGCCAGCATTCCTTGAGTAGCTTAAGGGGTCCTCTTACTTCATGGCCAAACAGTAGTTCAAAAGGTGAGAAGCCCAGTGATTCATTTGGAGATTCTCTTGCGGTAAATACGACGAATGGAAGACCTTTATCCCAGTCTTTCTGATGTTCCAAACAGTATTTCTTGAGCATCGATTTGAGTGTTTGATGATATCTCTCCAACGCTCCTTGGGTCTGGGGATGGTAAGCTGAAGACGTGATCTGGGTGATGCCCAACTCTTTCAGAGACTGCTTGAAAACGTTTGACATGAAATTACTTCCCGGTCTGACTGTACCTCCTTGGGCAGACCAAACTTGGTGAAGAACCCTAGCATTTCCTTAACCACGTTTTTTGCTGAGATATTTCTAGGTGGAATGGCTTCAGGATAACGAGTAGCCATATCAATCATGGTCAACACATAAGAAAATCCTGAAGAAGTCTTAGGAAGAGGGCCCACAATATCCACGAACACACGGGTGAAAGGCGCCTCAAAAGGAGGAATGGGAACTAGAGGTGCAACCTTTTCGGTCTGATTACACTTCCCCACAACTTGACAGGTGTGACAAGACTTACAATACCAGGAAACATCCCTGAAGATACCTGGCCAGTAGAAGTGTTTCAAAATGCGTGCCACAGTCTTCCTCACTCCAAGGTGTCCTGCCAAACTGGAATCATGAGCCACTCTAATGATATCCTGCCTACAAACACGAGGGATGACAACTTGATGTACAACCTCCCATTCACAGTCGGCTAATGCTGCTGGGGGTCTCCACTTCCTCATAAGCACTCCTGACTTTACATAATAACAAGTAGAAGCACCGGCTGACTCTTCTTCACTGTAAGCAGAGTTAGCTAGACCTTTCAACTCAGGGTCAGCAACCTGCAACTCAACCAACTCTTGACGAGACAAATTATCAACACTACGGGGTACTGCCTCATCTGGTGAGTGGTCCAAATTAGTAAGAAAAGTGTCAGCTAGGATAACATCATCATCATCATTATCCTCTAAATCACCAGTAACTTTAGACTTAGCCCTAGTGACAGCACATGAAGGGAACACATGAGGGACATCACAATCCTGGGACGCAGCCACTGGCCCACTAGACAACTGAGGAGCTGGACACACTTGACTTCCACCAATATCATTTCCAAGTAAGAAAGTTACACCTGACATTGGGAGTGTCTCAACCAACCCAACCATAACGGAACCATTAACAAAACCAGACTCTAAATTCACACTGCACAGAGGGACAGAGAAGTAATTATTCCCTACACCTTGTAAGATTACAGTTTCATCAGAGGAATTAACATTAGAGCCTAGAACACTGGTCAGCATAAGGGATTGGCAAGCACCTGTATCACGATATATTTGAACTGATTTCCTGTCATTACTGTCCAGAGGACTGACAAAACCATCAGACAGGAAATTAGCACATGAACTCTTGAGAGTGTCACCCACGTTACTGCTCAAAAGAGGAGCTCCATCATGAGAATTTAAGTTACCCCTCAAAGCAGGTTCAATTAACTCAGTTAAAGAATTCTGGGAACTCTCAAGGGTGGACACTAGACCAATTGACTGAATATTTAAAGACTCCTTTTTGTTCACATCACGCTGTCTCCTGAAACATTTCTCCGTAGTATGAACAAGCTTACTACAATAAGTACATTTACTTTTCTGAAATCTAGAGGTGAAGCTAGTATTTACTTCCTGAGAAACATCATCTTTATTCTCTTTCCTGTTACCTGTACTCTGAGTAGAGGCAACGTACTTACTCTCAGCTTTCCCTTTTTCTTTAGAATATCTCTTGTGAGTGAGAACATATTCATCAGC
The DNA here is from genome assembly GCF_032717465.1 of Coenobita brevimanus. NCBI lineage: Eukaryota > Metazoa > Arthropoda > Malacostraca > Decapoda > Coenobitidae > Coenobita > Coenobita brevimanus. The sequence goes on from NC_137041.1 coordinate 24,139,326, forward strand.
TAAAACTGCAGCATCAGACAAATTATCTATTCTTCTCTCATCAAGATATAGGCTTACATCTTTATAAATACACCTCTTGAAGTCCTCCAGCAAAATCATCTGCTCAAATTTACCAAAATCAGAATCCACATTCTTAGAATTTAACCACTGCTCTAACAGATCTTCTTTGATTTTTGCATACTCAACATGGGATTGCTTATCTTGCTTGTAAGTTGTCCTAAATTTTACTCTATAGGCTTCAGGAACAAGCTCATAGGCCTTAAGAATCAAGCTCTTAACTACATCATAATTATCAGATTGATCCTGAGGCAAAGATGCATAAGTTACTTGAGCTTTACCGGTGAGAACAGTTTGAAGGAGTACTGGCCAATACTCCTTGGGCCAATTAAAACCTGTAGCTACCCTCTCAAACAACTGAAAATACTTAGTTAAATCAGATTAATTAAAAGGAGGGACAAGTTTAACATTTTTAGCCACATCAAAATCATCAGAGCTAGATGATCCAGTTCCACCTTGTTTCATGCGATACTCATGGTCTGCCTGCATCCTAGCAAGTTCAATTTGTGCCTGAGCCTGTACCTGTGCCTCTTGAATATGAGCATTTGCCTCCTTAACATCAGCCTCCTTAGCACGTGCTTGAAATTCAGCTTCCTTCACACGAGCCTCCTGCAGGGCTAGCTGTAACTTAGCTAATTCAATCTGCATTTGCTCATTTGGAGGAGTTACATTAAACAAGCTTTCATTAATCATGTCAACAATTTGATCTTTAGAATGATGAGAGCGAACAGCAATTCCCAATTGTTGAGCAACAAGCTTAATTTCATTCTTTGTTCTGTTTTCTATATCACACACTGTTTGCACATTTGACAAAAAATCTTTGGCTTCATCAAGTGTAGAAATAGTAAACATCATGAATAAATCACAGTCACAAAATATGAAGCAATATCCTTATGAAAATATCCTGAATATCCTGGCAGGGTCGCCAAATTTATGTTACGGAACAGAGAAAGATAATGTACACTTTAAGTGAGAATACTAAAAAATCACTACTGTCCCGTAAAGTTCCAGGTTCAAAACAAAAGAGTTAGGTAAAATTACAAGCTAAAGTTTAATGCTCAAACTAACAACAAAACATTCAGGACTCATAAGGATAATGTAATGGCAAAAACAGGTTAAATATATGGTTAACTGCAATAGCCTCTATTAACACGAAATTAGCATGAGTAAATTTATCTAAGTCAGCCCTGATGAAATGAAAAACACTGGGTAATGCTCAGTTAATGCAAGATAAATAATTACAGATACAAACTATTATTACCACTGACTGACAAAATGAATTCTACACAATTTACAAAAATTTTCCAGGCCTAAGAATTAACCTTATGCTATACAGTACAAGAATAAAATGCAATAACATTTATACTCAAATCACACAGCTGCTAGATGGTTGGAGACTTCCTGAGATTTTCACAATAATAATAACTGTACAGGGAAGGACAGAGATGTGAACAAAATGAGGAGCAGATCTAAGTGGCAATGATGCAGAGACTGAGCTCATTATATAGGGGCCAGCAGAGCTTGATACAACTTGTAAGAAGGACGCGCAAATGAAGCGATGGGGACAAAGAGCTGAAAATCCTGCTCTCAACAAAAGAAAGGACGACTTACTCTACTATAACGGTAGAAGGGGGGGACTGAGGCAGAACACGCTCGTGATCAAACATGCAGCATACTGTGCGTTAAAATTACACAAAGGATGATGAAATCATAGGCTATGTAACAATATATATATATATATATATATATATATATATATATATATATATATATATATATATATATATATATATATATATATATATATATACAATATTAACACGTCTGTAGTCAATGCAAAGCCGCTGTGACCCACCTGGCTTAGGGACTAGAGTGACAGGAGAACTCCACTCGCTCTGACAGGGCTCAATCATCATGTGGTCCAACAGGTAGCCAAGCTCCTTCTCGGTGAGAGGAACTTTCACTGGGTTCACACGGTAAGGAGGCAGTTTAATTGGCTTTGCGTCTCCAACATCGACATCATGCATCAACACAGTAGTTCTTCCTGGAGTGGCACGGAACACTTGCGGGTACTCCTGCAGTAATGCCGAAAACTCATGCCTTTCCTCGGGAGGTAGATGAGAAAGCTTAGTCTGGAGATCATTCATGATATCAGGATTCTTCCCCAAACACTCACTCAGGCTCATGCTGCATGGGAGATCTTAACTTGCAGACTCGGGTGGAACAGCTACAGTGCAGACTGGATTATTTTCGTTCCGCCTGTGATATAACTTTAGCATGTTGATGTGACATAGTTGCTTGTTCTTTCTACGATCTGGTGTGGCGATGACATAGTTGACATCACTGAGTTTCTTCTCCACGAAATAAGGACCACTAAACTTGGCTTGAAGAGGTTGCCCATGCACTGGTAGCAGAATCAAAACCTGATCTCCTGGCTGAAAGTGGCGTAACCTGGACTTCTTATCATACCAAGACTTCATCTTCTCCTGAGCAGCTCCTAAATTCTCTCTCGCCAGCTGTAAAGCAGTGGACAGCCGTTCTTTGAACTTCATCACATACTCCAGCAGGTTGACGTCATCTTCCTCCGACAGCCAGCATTCCTTGAGTAGCTTAAGGGGTCCTCTTACTTCATGGCCAAACAGTAGTTCAAAAGGTGAGAAGCCCAGTGATTCATTTGGAGATTCTCTTGCGGTAAATACGACGAATGGAAGACCTTTATCCCAGTCTTTCTGATGTTCCAAACAGTATTTCTTGAGCATCGATTTGAGTGTTTGATGATATCTCTCCAACGCTCCTTGGGTCTGGGGATGGTAAGCTGAAGACGTGATCTGGGTGATGCCCAACTCTTTCAGAGACTGCTTGAAAACGTTTGACATGAAATTACTTCCCCGGTCTGACTGTACCTCCTTGGGCAGACCAAACTTGGTGAAGAACCCTAGCATTTCCTTAACCACGTTTTTTGCTGAGATATTTCTAGGTGGAATGGCTTCAGGATAACGAGTAGCCATATCAATCATGGTCAACACATAAGAAAATCCTGAAGAAGTCTTAGGAAGAGGGCCCACAATATCCACGAACACACGGGTGAAAGGCGCCTCAAAAGGAGGAATGGGAACTAGAGGTGCAACCTTTTCGGTCTGATTACACTTCCCCACAACTTGACAGGTGTGACAAGACTTACAATACCAGGAAACATCCCTGAAGATACCTGGCCAGTAGAAGTGTTTCAAAATGCGTGCCACAGTCTTCCTCACTCCAAGGTGTCCTGCCAAACTGGAATCATGAGCCACTCTAATGATATCCTGCCTACAAACACGAGGGATGACAACTTGATGTACAACCTCCCATTCACAGTCGGCTAATGCTGCTGGGGGTCTCCACTTCCTCATAAGCACTCCTGACTTTACATAATAACAAGTAGAAGCACCGGCTGACTCTTCTTCACTGTAAGCAGAGTTAGCTAGACCTTTCAACTCAGGGTCAGCAACCTGCAACTCAACCAACTCTTGACGAGACAAATTATCAACACTACGGGGTACTGCCTCATCTGGTGAGTGGTCCAAATTAGTAAGAAAAGTGTCAGCTAGGATAACATCATCATCATCATTATCCTCTAAATCACCAGTAACTTTAGACTTAGCCCTAGTGACAGCACATGAAGGGAACACATGAGGGACATCACAATCCTGGGACGCAGCCACTGGCCCACTAGACAACTGAGGAGCTGGACACACTTGACTTCCACCAATATCATTTCCAAGTAAGAAAGTTACACCTGACATTGGGAGTGTCTCAACCAACCCAACCATAACGGAACCATTAACAAAACCAGACTCTAAATTCACACTGCACAGAGGGACAGAGAAGTAATTATTCCCTACACCTTGTAAGATTACAGTTTCATCAGAGGAATTAACATTAGAGCCTAGAACACTGGTCAGCATAAGGGATTGGCAAGCACCTGTATCACGATATATTTGAACTGATTTCCTGTCATTACTGTCCAGAGGACTGACAAAACCATCAGACAGGAAATTAGCACATGAACTCTTGAGAGTGTCACCCACGTTACTGCTCAAAAGAGGAGCTCCATCATGAGAATTTAAGTTACCCCTCAAAGCAGGTTCAATTAACTCAGTTAAAGAATTCTGGGAACTCTCAAGGGTGGACACTAGACCAATTGACTGAATATTTAAAGACTCCTTTTTGTTCACATCACGCTGTCTCCTGAAACATTTCTCCGTAGTATGAACAAGCTTACTACAATAAGTACATTTACTTTTCTGAAATCTAGAGGTGAAGCTAGTATTTACTTCCTGAGAAACATCATCTTTATTCTCTTTCCTGTTACCTGTACTCTGAGTAGAGGCAACGTACTTACTCTCAGCTTTCCCTTTTTCTTTAGAATATCTCTTGTGAGTGAGAACATATTCATCAGCTAAAACTGCAGCATCAGACAAATTATCTATTCTTCTCTCATCAAGATATAGGCTTACATCTTTATAAATACACCTCTTGAAGTCCTCCAGCAAAATCATCTGCTCAAATTTACCAAAATCAGAATCCACATTCTTAGAATTTAACCACTGCTCTAACAGATCTTCTTTGATTTTTGCATACTCAACATGGGATTGCTTATCTTGCTTGTAAGTTGTCCTAAATTTTACTCTATAGGCTTCAGGAACAAGCTCATAGGCCTTAAGAATCAAGCTCTTAACTACATCATAATTATCAGATTGATCCTGAGGCAAAGATGCATAAGTTACTTGAGCTTTACCGGTGAGAACAGTTTGAAGGAGTACTGGCCAATACTCCTTGGGCCAATTAAAACCTGTAGCTACCCTCTCAAACAACTGAAAATACTTAGTTAAATCAGATTAATTAAAAGGAGGGACAAGTTTAACATTTTTAGCCACATCAAAATCATCAGAGCTAGATGATCCAGTTCCACCTTGTTTCATGCGATACTCATGGTCTGCCTGCATCCTAGCAAGTTCAATTTGTGCCTGAGCCTGTACCTGTGCCTCTTGAATATGAGCATTTGCCTCCTTAACATCAGCCTCCTTAGCACGTGCTTGAAATTCAGCTTCCTTCACACGAGCCTCCTGCAGGGCTAGCTGTAACTTAGCTAATTCAATCTGCATTTGCTCATTTGGAGGAGTTACATTAAACAAGCTTTCATTAATCATGTCAACAATTTGATCTTTAGAATGATGAGAGCGAACAGCAATTCCCAATTGTTGAGCAACAAGCTTAATTTCATTCTTTGTTCTGTTTTCTATATCACACACTGTTTGCACATTTGACAAAAAATCTTTGGCTTCATCAAGTGTAGAAATAGTAAACATCATGAATAAATCACAGTCACAAAATATGAAGCAATATCCTTATGAAAATATCCTGAATATCCTGGCAGGGTCGCCAAATTTATGTTACGGAACAGAGAAAGATAATGTACACTTTAAGTGAGAATACTAAAAAATCACTACTGTCCCGTAAAGTTCCAGGTTCAAAACAAAAGAGTTAGGTAAAATTACAAGCTAAAGTTTAATGCTCAAACTAACAACAAAACATTCAGGACTCATAAGGATAATGTAATGGCAAAAACAGGTTAAATATATGGTTAACTGCAATAGCCTCTATTAACACGAAATTAGCATGAGTAAATTTATCTAAGTCAGCCCTGATGAAATGAAAAACACTGGGTAATGCTCAGTTAATGCAAGATAAATAATTACAGATACAAACTATTATTACCACTGACTGACAAAATGAATTCTACACAATTTACAAAAATTTTCCAGGCCTAAGAATTAACCTTATGCTATACAGTACAAGAATAAAATGCAATAACATTTATACTCAAATCACACAGCTGCTAGATGGTTGGAGACTTCCTGAGATTTTCACAATAATAATAACTGTACAGGGAAGGACAGAGATGTGAACAAAATGAGGAGCAGATCTAAGTGGCAATGATGCAGAGACTGAGCTCATTATATAGGGGCCAGCAGAGCTTGATACAACTTGTAAGAAGGACGCGCAAATGAAGCGATGGGGACAAAGAGCTGAAAATCCTGCTCTCAACAAAAGAAAGGACGACTTACTCTACTATAACGGTAGAAGGGGGGGACTGAGGCAGAACACGCTCGTGATCAAACATGCAGCATACTGTGCGTTAAAATTACACAAAGGATGATGAAATCATAGGCTATGTAACAATATATATATATATATATATATATATATATATATATATATATATATATATATATATATATATATATATATATATATATATATATTGTATATATATATATATATATATATATATATATATATATATATATATATATATATATATATATATATATATTTATATCATCATCATCATCAGCCATAACTAGTCCGCTGCTAAACAAAGGCCTCCCCCAACCTTTTCCACGAATTCCTTGACTGAACCGATCTTTGCCACGTTTTCCCTGCAAATTTCTCTATCTCGTCTCCCCATCTCCTGTCTGGCCTTCTTCTGCTACGCTTACAATCTCTTTGAGTCCAGTCAGTTAGCCTCTTGGTCCATCGGTTATCTTTTATTCTTGCTATATGGCCTGCCCACCTCCATTTCTCTTCTTATGTAACTTCTATAATATCTTTGGCTTTAGTCTGCTCTCACCCAAGTTGATCTTATCCTGTCTCTTAAAGATATTCCCAACACTGACTTTTCCATTGCTCTCTGAGAACGGATTAATTTATTTTCCATTGATTTTGTCAGTTTCCAGGTCTCACAACCATACGTCATAGCTGGAATTATACATTCGGTATATAGTTTTCGTTTCATACACTGGCAAGCTACTTTTCTTAATGTCTCTATGTTTACCGAAAGCTTTCCATTCAACTGTAATGCATCTTTTTATTTTGCTCTGATGATCTTTCGTTAATTTTAGCATTTGTCTCAAGTAGTTGTACTCCTCAACTTCTTCAAGAATTTCATCGCTTATTCTGATGACGCTCTTTGGTGTTTGTGGATTAAACATTACTTTAGTTTTACTCCGGTTCATCTTCAGCCCTACTTCCAGGCTTCTCTGTTCAGGTCATTTAACATTTCTTGCAATGCCTCCGCTGTTTCTGAGATTAGGACAATGTCATCTGCAAATCTTAAATGGTTTAGCTTTTGTCCATCAATGTTCACTCCTTTGTTTTCCCAGTCTAGCTTTCTGAAAATACTTTCTAGGCATGCTCTAAATAGTTTTGGTGACATTGTATCACCCTGACGCACGCCCTTCTCAATCTCAATTTTTTCCGAGTCCTTATGTAATTTAACTGTAGCAGTTCCTTCTTTACATATGTTTTCGAGCACTTTTACAATGTTCTCATTCACTCCTTGTTCTCGCAATGAATTTATAATTGATATGTGCTCCACTGAATCAAAAGCCTTTTCGTAATCAACAAAACCTAAGCACAGTGGTTTATTATATACTGTAGTTTTCTCATTTGGCTGATTCACTGTGTGTAGATGATCAGTGGTCGAATACCCGCTTCGGAATCCTTCCTGTTCACGAGGTTGGTTTTCCTCCAATATTGTTGTTATTCTGTTCGTAAGGACTTTAGTGGAGAGTTTGTAAATGACTGATGATAAGCTAATGGGTCTATAGTTACTAAGATCTTTTGAGTCACCTTTTTTGTAGAGTAAAATAACTATTACATTACACCATTATTAGGGAATTTTTTTCTGTTTTATACAGTGGGTAAATAGGTGAGCAAGCCTGTCTTGTACTTCTACTCCGGCATCCAACAGTAAATCTGTTACTATTCCATCTTCTCCTGGTGCCTTCCCTCTTTTCATATATATATATATATATACATTGCTCACCAGAAGTATCGAGCGCCCTGCGTCCCTCCTACAAAACAAACCTTTCAGCATTGAAAAAACATATAAATAATGCATTTTATTTACCTATAATGCTTGTCAGATGCTTGGTAGGGTATCCTTTACGCTTCTTCACGGACCTGAGACGTCGTGGAAGTGAAAGGGCGAGGTTCCTGAGGTGCTGGAGTGGTATTTTGTCCCAGGAGTCACGAATGGCTGTTTCCAACTTAGGCAGAGAGTTCACGTCCTTCCCTTGGAGATTCTTCTTTACGAGATACCAGAGGTTTTCTATCGGGTTGAGGTCTGGGGTATTGCCTGGCCAGTCTTTCATGAATGATACCTCGCAGTCAGGAGGCAAATGGTGACCGATTTGGCTTTATGAGCAGGTGCACCGTCCTGCTGAAACACTCGTGCACCTGTGAGCTCAAAGGACTCAGGTAAATGATCACAAAGAAGCTCCACATAAATGTCCTGATTCACTCTGCAGTTCTTGGGAAGCACAACAAGCTTCCCCAAACCCTTCCCAGAGAAACAACCCTATACCATAGGTGAATCAGGGTGTTTAATGTGCTCTCCACGTAACGGGGGTCAAGCGGGTCACTACCTCTGCGCCGGTACACACGTGCTCCTCGATTACAGGTAACACTAAACGTTGCCTCATCAGACCACAACACTGACAACCATTGGTCCTCACCCCAGTTAAGGTACTTGTTAGCAAAGGCAAGCCTACGAAGTCGCTGGTAACATGTAAGAAGAGGCTTTCTCACAGGCCTGTGACTTGTGTAACCAAGTTCATGGACTCTTCGAGACACCGTGCGCACAGAAACCTCACCAAACACTTCCGGGTTGCTCTCCTTAATTTTCCTTGCACTCACACGAGGATTAGACTCCACTGCACATTTTAAAACATTAACAGACCTCGGGGAAGTTTTCCTGGGCCTACCAGACCACGGTTTCTTTGTGGGAACGTCACCACTGTTTTCAACTCGAAAACGGGCGCACCACCTATGCCCTGTCGATCGAGCCACTCCAACCAATTCACTAATTTCCTTCGTGGGGTGGCCTGCCTCCTTTAGAGCAATGATCTGGGATATGATTTCACTCGAAAGTTCACGGGTAGGGGCCATAACAAAGTGCCGAAAGCCAAAACACTGCGGGACACTTGGTAAAAAATGGCGCAAGATGGTTGATATACTTTGGTGTGTTATTTATGCAGAGTATGGCAATATTAGAAAGATTTATTAAACTCAGAAGAGAATAGTTAAGAGTAATAAGCAAAGTAAATCGCTTAGGAGGAGGTGTTAAGGGGCTTCCATAACCGACCAGAATGCGGACTTTTGACTGTGCCTGTTCCCATCGTCATCTCTATGCAATGAAAGCCTTCATTTCTTTGACGCATTTTCTACCGCACTATTCTTACCACCAGACAATTTCACACAGCTTACGACACACTCTTCACTCTGGAGGGGTTGGACACAGCCTTCACTGCCCTTCCTTGCTGGAGATCTGTCCCAAGTGGCATTAAACCATACAGTGGTATAATTACTTTGTTTTCATCTGAAGGGACTGGGCTACTGCAAAATAAATACAAAGTTGTGGTTGCCTGAAATTCAATGAGCCTTAATTACGAGGAACGAAATTAGCCTCCTTGGTTACTGAACAAATTTATTCCTCAAGCTGACTACCCATGGCCATCAACTGAACTGAAAGAGGTTGCGGATCCTTGTCAGATGAAAGCAAACAGACAACAGCAGGAATATACAAACAACAGCGCATCGGACTAAACTCCGTACCTTCTTTACCTCTGCACAGTTGTTTACTTTATATACAGGTTTTATTCGCCCCTGTGTAGAGTACAACTCTCATGTGTGGGGAAATTCCGCACATACAGCTCTTCTCAATAGGGTGGAGTCAAAAGCTTTTCGTTTCATTAACTCTGCTCCTGTAACTGGCTCCCTTCAACCTCTGTCTCTTCGCCGCACTGTTGCATCTTTATCTATTTTCTGTCGCTACTTCAATGGTCACTGCTCCTCTAAACTGTCTGCTTGCATCCTTCACCTTTACGACGGGCGAGTAACACCTGTCTAGCAACAAACTCTCATCTTTTTCCTGTCCAACTCTCTAATGCAAGAGTTAACCGTTACTCCCAGTCCTTCATGTATGCAACAGGTCAACTCCGGAACTGTCTCTGTCTGTATTTCCTACTTCTTGTGATTTTCAGTCTTTCAAACGCAGTGTGTCCAGGCATCTCGAAATGAACGGATCTTGAATTTGGCTCTCTTTTGTAGTTTTTTTTTTCTTTCTTGGAAGGAATAGTTTGCGGGCTCCTGGCATTTGGCCCCTTGTTCCTTGCATAAAAAAAAAAAAAAAAGGTTAATGGTTATCAATACTAATATTGTTTTTCTGCGATGAACTGCAGATCCAAGACAGTTGCATGAACCTGTCAGAGTTACAGCCTGATGTATAAAAGCAAATCATCGAGTAATAGTACGTCTCATTTGCGACATTAAACAATTATAACCACACCTGGAAAAAAATTCTGTTTTACAGTTTAACGTGCTAATAAAATTCCTCTTTACCCTGCTTCTTGATGCGATATATCTATGCAGAGAAAAAAATATGTTTATCAGTGTTGATGAAGAATTAATAGGCTATAGAAATGATACTTCAGCGTGCAAGTTACTGTTAAAATAGTAAAACAAAAAATATCAGCATATTAAGAAAGTTATTTAGCCAAAAAACTACATCAATGTTTTTACTACTGTGGTCAAATGAAGGGGAACCATTGCACTAGACCTCTAAATTTATCACTGAAATGATATATAATTATCATGAAAAAATACTGCTAATCAACATATTACATATTTTAAATGCCTCCTATACATGAACCGTGACGTATAAAAAGTTCATTATGCAGCATACAACTGGAGACATTTAATAAACCCTTCCTATATATTTGTGGAAGGTAGTGATGACTATTTCGTGATAAAACATTGCTGTTGCCTTAGCCACCATGTATTATTATACAGTCCTTTGTGATTAGCCTAACCTTGAAACCCATCCCTACTCTGATTTCATGCAGGGGAATAACACTGACTGCGGTGGGACAAAATTAATAACCTACCCCTTCAGCGCCCGATTTGATTCTCCCTTTCTGTCTGTCTGTTTCTCTGTCTGTCTGTCTGTCTGTCTCTCTCATATAAATAAATAAATAAATAAATCTATCTATCTGTCTATCTATCTATCTATATCTATCTATCTATCTATCTGTCTTTCTATCTATCTATAGACTAGCAGGGGTAACCTGTGTTGCCCAGGCCCAAAAGGCAAAAACACTAATCCTATTTTTTCTAGTATTTTTCAACTCCAGAAAGACCATGTACCTCTCATACTTTTGAAAAGGGATTACAAGAGGTCCAGGAACTTTCTGTTTCAGCTTTCGCAGACTAACGCGCAGTATTTGTGCGCACTTGTTTACTAATACCGTTGACCTCAAATGACCTCCGACCGGTGAACTCAAATGACCTCGGAGGTCAACCTCACATGGCCTATGTCCGAACTGGAGGTTGTGTGAGTCTCCACGTCAAAAGTTGGGTTGCCCAGGCCAAAAAGGCAAACACTATCGGTGACCTCAAATGACCCAGGTCTGAATTTTGACCCCACCCAAAACCATCCTTGGGTCACCCTGATTCGGAATATATATGGGTCTGAGGGTCTATGGCCCTTGGTTTGGTCGTGATTGAAGAACAAACAAACAACGCGGCTTGTATATGTACACTGTATATAAATACTGATAGATAGATAAATAGATAGATAGACAGGTAGGTAGATACATAGATATAGACTGCTCAGTCAGAGTTCTTAGTGTCTACCTGGTATCATTTCCTTTCCTAATCCCATTGCCACACCCTCGCTCCAATCAGCAGGCTGCACAACACCCCTAGGTGGTTGTAGGTCAGTGCTATTTACGGAGCACTCTGCAAACAAGACATGTCAGCGCCCAGTGGGTGAAAAGGTCACAACCTGGGGACAACACTGCATGCAACACCACACATTTACTCGGCACTGCTCATAAACACTGGTACCATTCTTAATCTGGTTATGCAGACCAGAATAATACCATTCCAATAACAATGAAAAGAGGAAATGTTATGTGTGTGATGCATTCTTAGGTGAAGAAAAAAAAAAAAAAACAGAGTTAGACAGTATACTACATTCTCAGATAGGGTAAATACACGGAATCAATATTAGTCAGTGTCAGATGAAGAAAAATAGAATTTGTAAAAGCATAACGCATCCAGGAAAAGGAAAAATGCACTGAAAAGAACATCTGTATTATAACAGATTTTTATTACGGTGTTAGAAGTATAATATCTACATATTTTTAATATTTTTGTGTTGGTGATATAGTTGTATGAGGAAAAGGATTCGAGTAAAGTAGTGTATCATCTGCTTTTTACTTCATATTAATCCCATCCCTCATGTGACTTTCATTTTGCTATCTTCATTCGGTGTTACCCCATTAATAACTGATTTTCCGAACTGCAGATGTCAGATATGGCCTTTAGCATTACCTTTCAGTATTAAGGTGTTTTTTCTAATCTGATTATGATATTTTGGAGACTGCAAAAATAAAAACACAAGGTGGCCAGTCAATGTCTCGCCACTAGAAACTCACCTGGCATTCTCGTATGTGTTGCGGGACGGCTCAGTCAGCTGGTGTGGTCAGGGTTGTGGCATTTGACGTAGGAAATAAATAAATGATGCAAGTTACATGAGGAGGGCTGAGCATGCTGTGAATGTGTTAGTGTGGCAGTAGGAATACAATGCAGGGTAGACACTAATGACATCAACCAAGGTGTCTCCACAACACACGGGAAATAACCTGTGGAGTGGAAGTGGAAAATTACAGATACGGACCAGTCTGTCTGTAACTCGTCATCGGAGTGAGGGAGTTCTCTATTCCACCACTATGACGTCATTGTTATTTGCTTTCATCTATCACCTGAAAATTGTACGATCTGTCTAGCCACTGTTTCGAAAAATTTTCCCGAAGTTAAAATTATTCTTCGGTATTCAGAACTATGTAGGAGCTGGAGAGAAGCCTTCGCATGGTGGCACCGATATAACCAGGTGGCTTTCCTGCCTACTTATACAAACGTCCCTCAATCCCATCCTATCCTCCAACAGCAGGATGGTGGACTGCAAGAGGGCGACTGTGGCCAGCAGTGCACTGGGCTCACGGTCAGATGAGCCTCGATTTGCGACAACAGCAGCAGCAGGTGCAACAAGGACAAGAACAAGAACAACAACACCAACAACAGCTACTACTACTACTACTACTGCCACTACTACTACTACTACTGTCACTACTGCTAAAACTAACATCTTGTAGGCATACCACTATCACCACCATCACCAGGAATAATAATAATAATAATAATAATAATAATAATAATCCATCCATCCATCATCATCCAATCCTACATTGCCCTATGAGGAGCGTAGGAGCCCTGGGGCTAGGCAAAATGGTCCCGACATTTAAGATGAAAGTGACCAGCCTCATTCATCCGTGAGTGGCATTACGTGAGCAATAACCCCAACCATCCCTTGGATATAAACCTTCACCGGGTCAATCCGACTGGAGCGCCATAATTGCCCACTAAACCACCAAGCGCCATAATTTGGTTATATGGTTACCACCCAGCGTTTAAGTGGTTTCCTGGTGTACAGGAAACCATTTGGCTTGTCACTCAGTGTAAAGTCACCCACAGGCAGAGGGAAGAGGAAAGAATGAAGGAAAGAAAGACAGGAGGGAGTGTAAAGTCACCAGTAGGCAGAAGGAGGAGGAAAGAATGAAGAAGACAGAAAAGGATGGAAGGAAAGAAGGATGGAGGAGAGGAAAGGGCTGACACCCGAGAACAGCATTACATCGAGTGAGTGGATGGTGAGCGTCCCCACCTGCCACATAATAATAATAATAATAATAATTATTATTATTATTATTATTATTATTATTATTATTATTTTTCTGTGACCTTAAAGTCAAATCTACTGAAAGTAACCTTGGTTATTGATTGTTTTCAGAATCAAATCCTTTTATCTTTGCCTAGTCTAGATCTGAACCCGTCTCCGAAGTTTGGTGTATATCATATAAAATATGTTTTCAGTCGTCCTTGCCATGTAATCTTGACCTTTAACCGATTGCTCTAAAATACAGGTCAACTCATTGGCTAATCCTCAACCTTTCCACCAAGTTTGGTTAAATTTGATAAAACCTTTTAGCCTGCTTATTTTGTTCACATGCAGAAACAAGAGTTGAATTTTGGCCTTCCCTTGTGACCTTGACCTTTGATTGTTTTCAAGATCAAACCCCTTTCTTCTTGCAGTAGCCTACCCTCACCATTTTTGCTAAGTTTTGTCAAAAAGGAATAAAAGCTGTTGAACCTGAAACTCCTTAATCAACTCTGGCTCAGCACTGTGACGTTAACCTCAGACCTATTGTTCTAAAAAACAAGAAGTTAATCTCACTGCTGTCTCTCCATAGCAAATTTCCTTAAAATCGGATAAAAACTGTTGGAATTGTTTTGTTCACAAAGAAACACGCAAACATACACGTAGAACAAAACATACAACCCTATCTCGCTTCTCGAGTGTGAGGGTAAGGCCCGTGTCCCATATTCAAGTTCATCATCGAGAACAGCCCCGATCACCACGATCTTAACCTCGAGGTATGATCTTGGTGAAATGCCATGACCATACCTCAAACTGGATGCCTAAACGGCCATTTCACGACACAGTCACGTCAGTGCTAAGACATACAAAGTCATTGCTACGACAAGATACGACAGGCTACGACAAGCTAAGACTCGCTAAGACACGCTAAGTCAAACTAAGACAAATGAGGTTACCGTCACGACATGTCACGTTCTGTCCTTGTTGGCGCCCACGCCGACAATTTTTGAACATTCCAAAAACTGTCGTAGCGCTCCAAGAACCGCGAAGAATGACCAAGTTCTCGACGTCAGTGCTACGTCATGGCTAAGTCACGCCACGTTACTCATGACATGCGGCGACACACGAAGACATGAAGATCGTGGCGTGTCGAGGAAAAGTTCCTGACAGTGGGACATAGGCATAAAAATCAAGCTGACGCGGTGAAGAGGTAGCAGCTTCGAAGTAGCACCATCAGTCACAGATTTTCCCCACTCTATTCGAAAAGTCTTTACCTGTACTATTTTCACACTTCTAATGCAGTGCTCTAGAAGGACGCCTTAATGTGGTGGCACTGATATAACCACAAAGATACACTGACTAGTAGCACAAACGTCTCTTAGCTCCCTTCCGGTTGCCCCCAAAGGAAGATGGCAGACTGGAAGAGAGGGCAGCCTGCATCTACTGGGCTTACATTTAGATAAATCTTGGGGTACAACAAGTACTGCAGCTGCACTTGTAGTGAAGGTAGAATAAAAGTCACTTCATTACCACAGAGCTGAGTAAACACAGACACACACAAAAATACTTGGATTAAAGAACAGACAATTACTGTTTAATATGCAACCATTAGGATCCACGAGCCACTTTAGGCTGAATAATATCGTCAGGCTTTAGCAGGAATACGACACTTTATGTGGCGGTATTACAAGAGGATTATTGGTCCCAACAATAATACTCTTTGGCCCGAATTCTCGTAACGTAATGAAGCTTCCTGTCACTGCTTCCTTAGCTATTTATTTTTGTCTGTTGGTTATAAATATACCGATGCTTTTGTACGTTACGTATGCAGAGTATGACGATATTAGAAGGATTAATACGACAAATACGGCATGATGTAATAAGCAAAATAATTCGCTTTGGAAGGGGTGTTACGGAGCTTCCTTAACTGACGAGAATACAGGACTTAAGTTCCTGTGACTCAGATGCAGCTTAATAAAATATGACGTCTTGTGGAGTAGTGTGCAAATTGGAACCACAAAAAATCTAAACTCCTTGATGTATTTTTTCGCCACTCTTTGGCGATTTTATTAATTGCTAGAAGCGGTAGCCGGCGTTGCCTGGGTAAAACCTTTTGATCGTTCATTGCCTGGGACCCTGGATGGCCAATCCTTGTGGGAAAAGACCCTCGGGTTCTCATTTTATCATTGGGCCCATTTCCCAAGGCTTATATTCTCCATGGACCTATTCCTACCATAGACCTATTTTCCCATCACTCACCCATAAACCAACCCTGCCCACCCATCCCACCAATCCTTCTACCCATCCTACCTGCTGTAGCCAATAATATGGTCATAGAAGTAAAATGTTCTATTGTAATTGGCTCCCATCTTTCCACCGTGTTGATTTGAGCATTTCTGATTAATTATAGTCTTGGCCATCAGAGGAGCCACTTTAGCTACTGTACTGCACTCGTTTAAAACGTTTATGTTCGTTGTAAGAAGTTTTACCTGTCAGAACTGGTAAAAGAGTTCTATATGCATCCTCTTGATTTCCATAGAGGACAGACAGAAAGGCTGACAATCTCTCTCTCTCTCTCTCTTTGCAGTATGCGCAGACATGAAACTCATCGGAAATGCCCCGCCACATTTACCGCATAATATAAAATATCGACATGCGTTAAGTAACATTTTTGGCAACTGGAGGCCGATTGCACCTTTTTTTTTTTTTTTTTTTTTACACATTCTTTAAGTTAGCGCATTTTAGGTACATTGATTTAAAAATTGTTGTGCTGTAATCCATCGTTTCGGCTAATCTGACGGTACAAACAGACAAACAGATGAACAGATTTGGAATTTTAATAACATACAGATAGATTAACCAGGTTTTTCGTCCTGCAGAAATAACCAATCGGTATAGCCTTCCTTAACCCCTTCAGTACAAATTTTCTTTCTTAGGATAAGTTAAATCGTTTGCAGTTGACAAGAACAAAGTAAAAGGACAACCAGCCTCTCCAGATACACTTTCTTATACTACACTTTTCCACACTACACAATCTTACAGCACACTTTCCCAAACTATGCTTTCCCACAATACACTTTCCCACAATACACTTTTCCACACGACCCATTCTTACACTACACTTTCCTAAACTACAGTTTCCCCCACTACATTTTTCAACACTACATTATCCAAAGCACACTTTTCCACGCTACACTTTCCTATTACCGATATCAAGTGAATGTAACTTTTTTTTTTACATAATTTTTAAATGTATGTAACCATATAGATCAGTGGTGTCGAATACAATCTTTCCCAAGGGCCATACTTCAATTCTGTTGATCGTCTGAGGTCCACGTCTACCAGACCTTATCGAAATCAGCGTAGGTATAAAAACGGAGTACATAGTGAAGAGAGATATATATCATAAAAACAAACATGGTTTGCACCTCAAGGTTTAATTTATTACATATTTTCAGTTTCCCCTCCATTTCACTTTTTTTTTTTTTTTTTTGGTCTGAGAACAAGTAATAATAATAGTTCATAGTAGGAGAGGCCTATCTCAACGTACATTAAGAGAGTTCCAATATATTTAATTAAAAAACAAATGGAGGTGGCTTACACATATAAGTTTATTATCATACTTTTCTGTTGTCTCGTCATTGCTTGTGTTTAAATGGGTAAAAGTAAATTTAAATGTAATTTTACTGTAGATGAGGTGTCTGTCTCTACTATTTTATGATTAAGTATAATTCTAGAAACAGAAATAAAACATAGAACACATCACTTTATTAGAATCAAAGGCTTTTATCATCTTGCACCACACTGTAGGTGCCTTGCATCCACAAATTGGTTAATATTTGGACTGATGGATTCCCTTAAGTCATCATGGGCATTCCTTTTCCTCTCCGAGGGCCACACGTGGTCCGTGGTCCACCAGTTTGACACTTCCGATGTAGGTACTCATTAAGGAGAAAGAAAGGTAAATGTATGAACAAATGAAAATTAAATATATAAAGCAATTATATGAAGTTAATACCTATGAACGCACTGCAGAGTTCATTTTACGAATATTCCTTTGAGAGAGAGAGGGGAGGGGGAAGGGGATCGGCCCTCCCTATCCATCTCACCTCATCTGCAGAAAATAATAATAATAATAATAATAATAATAATAATAATAATAATAATAATAATAATAATATACAATTTTTCCCAGTGCATTAAGAGAAAACATGGAAACTGCATGCTGATTTCCTGGAAATCCATGTGTTCACAGTCTCGTATTTCTGATCATATTTTTGAGAGGGGGACTAACCCCCCAAAATCATAACGGGATAACATTACCTAAATATAGCATTACGGATGAGATTCTCTTGTACAACATGTACTAAAATATCGAAGCCATATCTGGCCTCCTTTTGCTAAATGTGAAAATGCTAGATTTGGTGAAGGGAGGGGGGTTGGCTCCCTAAAAATCATGGTTGGAAAATTGCATGTAGTGGAAGACATTTGGAATGACGAGACGAACTCACCTGGAAAGTTTATTCAAATCATTCTCCTCTCTGTGATCCAAGAGTCGTTGGTGGAATCACTCCCCTCAAGTATGGCATTACGAATGAAATTCCTTTCTACAACATGTACTAAGATATCAATGTCATATCTACCTTCCTTTCACTACTCCAGAGAATTTTTTATTTGGTGAAGGGGGCTGACCCCTCTAGAACTAGTGGAAAACTTTAGATTGTGGAAGATATTATCAAGGAAGTAGACGAACTGACCTGTGATGTTTCGTTGAAATTCATTTTTTCTTTTTTATGCGAGGAAGAAGGAACCAAAGACCATGAGCCCCCAATAACAGTTCCCTCCAAGAGAAAAACAAAATAAAATAGAGAGCCAAATTCAAGATCCGATCATTTCGAGATGCCTGGACACACTGCGTTTGAAAGACTGGAGATCATAGGCAGCAGGAAATACAGACAGAGGGAGACAGTTCCAGAGCTGACCTGTTGCATAAATGAAGGACTGGGAGTAACGGTTAACTCTTGCATTAGAGAGTTGGACAGAAAAGGGATGAGAGTTTGCTGCAAGATGGGTGCTACGCACCCGTCGTAGAGGTGGAGGAATGCATGCAGACAGTTCAGAGGAGCAGTGACCATTAAAGTTGCGATAGAAAATAGATAAAGATGCAACAGTGCGGCGAAGAGACAGAGGTTTAAGGGAGTCAGTAAGAGGAGGAAAGTTAATGAGACGAAAAGCCTTTGACTCCACCTTATTGAGAAGAGCTGTATGTGGGGAGCCTCCCCACACATGAGAGTTGTGCTCCACACAGGGACGGATAAAACCCCTGTATAGAGTCAACAATTGTGCAGGGGTAAAGAAAGAGCGGAGTCGGCTTAGCACACCTAATCTCTTGGAAGCAGATTTTACAAGAGATGTAATATGATCTTTCCAAGATAAGTCCCGAGTAAATGAAACCCCAAGCATGTTCAAGGATGATGCAGGATTAAGCTGAATATTATTAAACATTAGTGGGTATAGCTGTGGAAGATTTTGTCAGGTTGATAGGTGTAAGAACTGAGTCTTAGATGCATTAAAAACAACAAGATTATTTTTTCCCCAATCAGAGATACGAGCCAAGTCAGACATTAGGTGTGCCATAGCCTCATCCCTTGTTTTTTGAAATAACTGCTGAGATGGGCGTTGTGGGAACCAAATGGAAAGGTGAAGGGTGGAGTCATCAGCATATGAGTGGATAGGGTTAGATGTACAGCTTAGAAGGTCATTGATGAATAAAAGGAAGAGAGTTGGTGATTGGACAGAGCCCTGAGGAACACCACTGTTGATAGATCTAGGAGAAGAACGATGGCAGTCTACAACAGTGGCTATAGAACGACCAGAAAGGAAGCTAGAGATGAAGGCACAGATAGAAGGATAGAAACCGTAAGAGGGCAGTTTGGAAATTAAAGATTTATGCCAGACTCGATCGAAAGCCTTAGAGATGTCAAGTGCAATGGCAAAGCTTTCGCCAAAGTCCCGAAAGGAGGATGACCAGGAGTCTGAAAGGTAAGTGAGAAGATCGCCAGTGGAGCGTCCATGACGGAAACTGTACTGATGACCAGAAAGAAGGTTGTGATAGGAAAGATGCCTTAAAATTTTTCTATTGAGAATCGACTTGAAAACTTTTGAAATACAGGACGTTAAAGCAATTTGACGATAGTTGGAGGGTTGGGAGAGGTCACCCTTCTATGGGACTGGCTGAATGAGAGCAAACTTCCAGCAAGAAGGAAAGGTACAAGTTACAGACAAAGGCGAAAGAGTTTGCCCAGGCAGGGTGTAAGCACAGAAGCACAGTTCTTGAGAACAACAGGAGGGACTCCATGAGGCCCATATGCCTTGTTAGTATTGAGGCCAGTGATGGCAGAAAACACATCAGCTGAAGAAATTTTAATGTCAGCCATGAGGAAGTCAGAGGGGGGAAGTGATGGAGGAACAGCACTGGAATCGTCTAAGGTGGAATTGGAGGAGAAAGTCTGCGTGAAGAGATCTGCTTTATTAGTAGAAGAAATAGCTACAGAACCATCAGAGTAGAAAAGAATAGGGAAGGATGATGAGGTAAAGTTGTTAAAAAGATTTTTGGCAAGGTGCCAGGAGCGGGAAGAATTTGAGTTTGACAGTTGAGAGCATTTAGTACAGATGAAATTATTTTTAGCAGAACGAAGAACAGACTTAGTAAGATTCCTGGCAGAAATGTAAAGATGATGTGATTCAGGGGTGGGATGGCTCCAGTACCTTTTGTAGGCCCTCTCCTGGTTGCGACAGCACTAGAACAAGCGTGATTAAACCAAGGCTTTCTTGCATTAGACAAAGGATACGAGGAAGGAATGTATTCTTCCATGCCCGAGAGAATAACCTCCGTAATGCTAAGGCACACTCAGATGGCTCCCGGCCATGGAAGCAATAATCATTCCAGGGAAAATCAAAGAAGTAATGCCTGAGGGCCTGCCAATCTGCGGCTCCAAAATGCCACAGACGACGTTTCCCTGGAGGGTCCACAGGCCTTACCGGAATGATAGGACAGGTTAAGGTGATAAGGTTGTGATCGGAGGAGCCCAACAGAGAGAAAAGATTAACAGTGTAAGCAGAAGGATTAGTTGTAAGGAAGAGGTCAAGTATGTTGGAGCTCTCTCCAAGGCGGTCTGGGATACGGGTAGGGTGCTGTACAAGATGCTCTAGGTCATTAAGGATAGAAAAGATTTAGGCTTGTTCACCAGGTGGATCAGTGCTCACTTTCCCCTATTTCTGCTTGTTTTATTTTTGGGAGGGGACCGACCCCCCAAGCATCATTAGGGAGGTCAAACTCTCCAAACATGGCATTATGGATGAGAGTCCACTGTACACCACGTGCTAAGATATCAAAGCCACATCATCTCTGCTATCACTGTTTGAGAAATTGTAATTTGGTGAGGGGGGCTGACACCCTAATAATCTTGGTTGTATATTGTGATAAACCTTCCCAGTGACCAGCCGAACTTAATGGGGAAGTTTCATTCAAATCCATCAAGTAGCTAAGGAAGAGTTAAAGTATACACACACACACACACACACACACACACACACACACACACACACACACACACACACAGTGGGAGTCAGAGATAGCAGACGTGAGACGTCGGCGCTCCGTACCGAACCAGCACGACCAGTGGCATTACCTAAATTAGTATCTTTATATGAGTCAAGCTCTGTACCAGGTTAGACTCAATGATTTTTCATTATTATAAGAAAAAAATAAAAAGTTTAAACAAGACTTGTTCAAACAGAAAAGAGAACAAAGAGGCGAAAGAATGCGCTCAGTCAGCTGAGGTTTGTTTAGACTACAGCTGCACGGGGAATGCAAGTACAAGTACTCTGTGCTTTTAGTATTGCAAAATGGACACATACGGTACTTTAGTAAAGCAAATTTGGAAAAGAAAAGGGATAAAGGTAGAAAGCAAGATGATGATTTCTACCAAGAACTGGTTGAAGTGGAGACTCACAATAGACTGGTTGAACGTGTACACAAACTAGAAATGGCTTTCAAAAATGAAATTGATGAAATAAAGAAGCAGATGCACTTGCAAAAGGAAGAAATAGAAAAACTAGGAAGGGAGGCCAACAAGAAAGACACAACCATCAGTGAACTAACAGTGGAATTGAGTACACTTAGGAAGAAAATGAGTGAAATGGCAAGTACAATAGTCAATCACGAGAGTGTTATGGAAGAGTTCAAAAATGATACAGAGACAATTAGGCAAGTAAGCAGTCTGATAGACCAAAGCAGTGATATTGAGGAGAAGATAACACAGGGGAATGAAGCTGTGCAAAGATACAAAAATGATGTGGAAACCACGTATGCTGAAATGGTGAAAGTAAAGAAAGACTTAGAAACAAGGGTGGAAGAAAAAAGCATTAAACAGGAAGTGAAAAGAATAATCCAAAACATTCCAAAGTTAGTCAGAGATTCAGTAGATATAAACAAATCTATAGTAATCACTGGTATAGAAGAGGAAGAAGAAAAAACAAGATCACAAGAGACAAAAAGGAGATGGCAAATGTAATGAGCTTACTGAAAGAAGTATCAAAGGAAATCTGTAGTAAAGACATAGAGGAACACAAAAGGTTAAGGAAATACGACAAAAGCAAGACAAGACCTCTAAAGGTGACTTTCCAGAGTGTAAACACTGTGGAGGAGATACTAAAAAATGCAAAGAATCTTATGGAAAAAGAGGAGTTCAAAAATGTATGGATAAAAAGATGCCTAACACAAGAGGAACTGGAATTACTGAAAGAGAAGAGGGAGGAAGCAAAAACAAAAAATGAGGGAAGATCAGAAGAGGAGAAGAACAATTTTTTTTACAAAGTAATAGGATTGCAGGTACGAAAGTGGTACACAGACAGGATGGAATAAAAAGGAGGAAGGTAGTAAAACCATGTCATGACAAGTATATAAACAAGATGATAAAGTTGATGTACTCAAATGTGGATGGAATGGTATCTAAATTACTAGAGATGAATGATTATGTCAGAGAAAATGAACCACAAATAATATGCCTAACTGAAACAAAATTAACACCAAGGATATCCAATGACATACTAAACTTTGAGGAATACAATATATGGAGAAGAGACAGAAATAAAAAAAAAAAAGAGGAGGAATTATAATTTTAACTAAGAAAAATCTAAAAGTCAATGAAATAAAACTAGATATACCATCACAAGTAGAACTGATTGCAGTAGAGATCAACACATCTGAAGGTAAAGTAATTGTAGCCAATTTGTACATGCCACCCAGATCAAACACATGGGAAAGAGACGAATATGAGGACCTGGCAGAGAGTACAATTCAGAGTTTAAGATCATTATTACATAAAATGGAAGAGAAATCGGAAAGAATTATACTAACTGGAGATTTTAATACAAATATAAATTGGAATACTCTAGATATAATTAGCCAAGAAAGCTGTTGGGACCAAAAGCTCCTGGATCTCGTGCAAGAGTTTTTCCTAACGCAACATGTGAGGGAACCCACCAGAAAAAGAGGACTCGATGTACCTTCAGTGCTAGATCTAATATTTACTAGGCAAGAAAATGATATTGACAGTTTAATATATCACCCTCCACTCGGCAAAAGCAATCATGCAGTACTAAATTACATCTTCAGGATAGCATATGA
Organism: Coenobita brevimanus; assembly: GCF_032717465.1. Taxonomy (NCBI): domain Eukaryota; kingdom Metazoa; phylum Arthropoda; class Malacostraca; order Decapoda; family Coenobitidae; genus Coenobita; species Coenobita brevimanus. The sequence continues at coordinate 24,162,896 of NC_137041.1, forward strand.
CATAGTTAACAGCAATGAAAGTCACAACAAGAGCCTAAACTATAAAAAGGGAAATTACCAAGACCTAAAGAAGTATTTCTTAGAAGTTGATTGGGAAAATGAGCTTAGAGGACAACATTTAAATGATGTATATAAAAAATTCTGTGAATATTATGAAATAGGAGTCCAGAAGCACATCTCACAGCACAAAGAAGCAGATAAGAAAATACAGAAATGGTTCAATACAGAATGTAAAAAATCAAAAGAAAGAAGAGATTTGTTGTGGAATAGATACAGAAGACACAATAGTGAAAGGGCATATAATAATTACAAACAGGCAAGAAACGATTATACAAGAATAAGGAGGGAAGCCCAAAAACAGTTTGAGGAGGATATAATAAATAAAAGTAGTGATCAACCAAAGCTGTTATACAGCTACATCAGAAGCAAAACCAAAGTAAAAGATATAATGCAATCCATTACGGACGAGGAAATCACTTATCGCAAGAGAAAGACATTTGTGAAGCACTAAATAAGAATTTCCAGTTAGTTTTTACAGAAAAAAAAATTGAGAGGGACTATGTGGAACATGCATGTCCACACATACTACCAGATAAACAAAGAGCAGAGAAAGTAATACAGGAGTTAAGTAAATTAGACAGAGTAAAAGCAAGTGGTCCTGATGAAATTTCATTTTGGGTACTACGAGAATGTGCAAAGGAGTTAAGTAAACCATTATTTTTAATTTTCAAGAAATCCTTGAGTCAAGGTAAACTACCTGATATTTGGAAGAAAGCAAATATTGTCCCCTTATTCAAGAAAGGAAATAGACAAAATCCACTCAACTACCGACCAGTATCACTGACCAGTGTTGTAAGCAAGGTATTAGAAAAGCTTATAAGAAAAGCTTGGGTAAATCATCTAGAAGAACACAGTATGATAACAGAAAGACAGTTTGATTTCAGAAAAGGAAAATCATGTGTTACTAATCTGTTGAGCTACTATGACAGAGTAACAAACACAATACAAGAAAGGGAAGGATGGGTGGACAGTATCTAATTAGATTTCAAGAAAGCTTTTGACACAGTACCACACCAAAGACTTTTATGGAAACTGTACCATCAAGGAGGAATTCGAGCCAAACTGTTTTGTTGGATGCAAGATTTTCTCATAAAAAGATAAATGAGAACAGTACTAAGAGGAAACTACTCATCATGGAAAGAAGTGACTAGTGGAGTACCACAGGGTTCAGCGCTGGCACCAATCATGTTTTTAGTGTATATAAATGATATAAACAGTAACACTGGAAATGAGAGCTATCTGAATATGTTTGCAGATGATGCAAAAATACAAAGGAGAATTACTAACACAAACTCTTGTAAAGAGCTACAAGAAGAATTAAATAAATTTCATGAATGGAGTAATACAAGGAAAATGAAATTCAATGTGGACAAGTGTCATGTAATCAGGTTCGGTAAAAGTGGAAAAAGACCTGATTGGGATTATAAGTTAGGAAATAAAACCCTATACACATCAGAAAGAGAGAAGGACCTAGGTGTGATTATCAATAACAGACTATCTCCGGCTGACCACATCAGCGAGAAGGTACGGAACATGTATATACTGCTTGCATATATGAGAATAGCATTCACATACATAAATGAAGACATGCTAAGAAGGATAATAACATCATTCATTAGACCAACCCTGGAATATGCATCAGTAGTCTGGAGTCCTCATCTCAAAAAGCACATAGACAAGATTGAAAAAGTTCAAAGGGCCGCTACAAGATGGATACCAAGCTTAAGGGACCTAAGCTACGAAGAAAGACTAAATAAACTGAATCTACTAACACTACAGGAGAGAAGGAAAAGAGGTGACATGATAATGCTATATAAGTGCATATCAGGGAAGGAGAAAATAGACATAAATGATTACTTAACATATGGAGAAGCATCAGCAAGAGGACACTGCAAAAAACTGCATAAGAAGAGAGGTGATAAAGACGTAAGGGAATTCAGTTTGCCAAACAGAGCAACTGATCAATGGAATGCACTACCGAATGAAATAGTGTGTGCCAAAACAATTCACAAATTTAAGGATATGTACGATAAATATGGGTTAAGACACGGGACAGTACGAGCTTGACTCATTCCTGTAAAGATACAATTTGGTAAGAACAATTAGGTAAGAACACACACACACACACACACACACACACACACACACACACACACACACACACACACACACACACACACACACACACACACACACACACACACACACACACACACACACACACACACACACACACACTCACACACACACACACACACACACACACACACACACACACACACACACACACAGTCTGAGCTTTGCGTGCGAGTTGTCGAAAATTATACCATTCTGCTTTGCACATTTAATAAGTACTCTCATGTACAAGTGTTTGAGAGGAACGCCGACCAGTAGTGGCATTGACATAACAGAGTGGATCCACTGTCAGTTGCAGAAACAGTCCCTTATTTCCTTCCCTATCCCCCGAAAGGATGATGGTGGACTCCCAGAGGAGGACACGAGCCTGCAGTCTACCTGGCTCACATTACTTTCAACTAGGCTAAATGGCAATATATTAAGCCAAAATTATTCAGCAAAGCTTTTTTTTTTTTTTTTTTTTCATAGGATTTTCAACCAGATAGTTGTATCTCAATAAGCTTCTGAGATATATCCATTTCAAATATGCACTATTTAGAATAAAACTGAGAAAATCACCTTCAATAATTGGTCAGGGTCATTTAGATTTGGCACAGGTTCATGGGTTACCCTAAGGTACAGTCATGTGCGATATCATCGGGGTCGAAGAAAAAGAAAATGCTAAATAATAATAATGATAATAATAGTAATACTGACGAAAGCCAGAAGCTCCGCTCCGCCATTTATATGGCAAAGCATATTAAGATGAAGAAGAAGAAGAAGAAGGAGAAGGAAAAGGAGAAGAAGAAAAAGAAGAAGGAGAAGGAAAAGGAGAGGAAAAATAAGAATATGACGATTTATGATGATGATGATATGAAGAAGATGAAGAATAATAAGAAGAAGAAGGAGATGAAAATTTTGAAGTAGAAGAAGAAGTGTTGGAACTTCGTAGCCACGATTTATATATAGAGAGAGCTCTTTAGTCTTGTAATATTTAAGTCTTGAGTTTTGGTTAAAGTTATTTTTGTAATCGAAAAGCAGGAGGAGTTAAAGATGAATACAGGGAGATGATCTTGATTTATTATCTTCAGAGAAAGTCTAAGTTGAGTAGCGTATGTATTACAAGGAACTTAATATACTAAGTCTACTTGGACCCCTCTTCTTATTTGATCTCTCCACTACCTGCCGGTTCAAAGGCTTGCCCCTTTCTGAGCTCTAATTGCTACATTCTTGTTTAGCAGGGGTCGTGTCACGTGTGCTATACTGTCGTGGAAACATCTAGAACACTGTACGTTTGTGTGTATTGTACAGCTTCCGGTGCGGGACTAGCATTCCTTCATATTAAGAGTTGCAAGCTAATTTCCTTTTGCTTAATTCTTGCTGATACACTACCTATCTCACACCCTGGCTTGGTGCTTCTGTCTATCTATCTATCTAACTAGCTGTCTATCTGTCTATTAAGATCTGTATTTATAATATAGAGTCCTGACATCGCTCGGTCATGCGATCTGGCGGTCCTCTGACAGCAATCATCATTGACATATACTAATCTATTAATACATAACATTGATTATAACATTGTATAGATATAATATTCATGTTAATATTGCAATGATCCAGTAATATTTCATTTAAACAAGTTGTATATATAATTGAACAAATGCAATAAGGTTAACTTGGTTGTTGTATGACATTATGTAAGATGTGTATGTATAACAGTAAAATGCATATATGCAAAAAAAAGTAATTCAAAGTTAAGAGCTATTAATATTTCATATAGAGATAATGATACTGGTATACTTCTATATCATGTCATTCTTCTTATTGTTTTTTTTTTTACATATAAATAACACTATATACAAAATATGTACACTTCATTCAGGGGGGATTAACTCGAATACTTACTCTACCCCTACTAAATACTGACTCCAAATTTGCAATTCTTGCATTCATTCTTTGCATTGCGAACACCACAACTGCAAATACAATGCAGAAGATTTTGACAGTAGGTGCTGGGCTATACACATAATATGAGTAAAACATACTCAAACTCAGATCTTCCCAGGGCTTCATTGTTTCATTGATTAGTTGCATCGTTTCAAACTTAGGTGATGTCAACTTAGTACTTGTGCTCATGTTTAAGTCCATATTAGGTAGTGGGTGGAAATGTTTGTGTGTATGATTGAGGATGGCATAGTGATTGATGGTGGATAAAGTAGACATGGCTGGTGTAAATACCGCACAGTAGTCTGGTGCTATATCTGGACAGACTATGTAAACTGATGTGTTATGAGTGAAAAAAAAAAAATGAGTATCCGATGCACTTATTACTTATTTAGCCAAGGATGGTTCTTTGAACTTTGAATTCGAGGAAAGGTTAAAGAAGGCTAATCAGGCAATGGGAATGCTTAAAAATATTTGGAATAATAACAATTTCTCTGTACATACAAAAATCAAACTTTATAAGGTAATGGTTAGGAGTATCTTAATTTATGGACACGAGTCTTGGTACAGCACAGTGACTATGGAAAATAAATTCTTGGTGTTTGAAAATAAAGCACTTAGAAGAATATTAGGAGTTAAGTGGTGGGAAAGGATACCAAATAGTAGAATTAGAGAAATAACGGGAGTGCAGCCGATCGATGAATATGTTAGATTCTCACGATGGAAGTGGCTAGGACATGTGTATAGGAGACAGGGAATAGTACGAGGTACACCAGGGTGGGTGGCACCTGGTAGGAGAGGTAGAGGAAGGCCAAAAGAGACGTGGGTGAGGACAATGAGACGGGAAGCTGGAGATGAGTGTTGGGGAGATCTTGAGGAGTTAGCACAAGATAGGATGTGGTGGTGTGAGTTCATCGAGGCCCTATGCATCCCCGAGGGTGCCACAGGAAATGATTGATTGATTGATCCGATGCACTGATGGTGTACAAGCTTATCTGGAGCAAAAGTGAAGTTGCAGTGATTATGAATATTGTGATTTCCTATGATAGCCATTTCACAAGGGACTGTTTCAGTAGGCTGAAACGTGAAAATGTACGCAGGACATAGGTGAACAGCATGTAAGGATGTGCGGCACTTTCGTTCAATCGTTGATTCACTTGCGAAAGTGACAGAGTTCCGTCTCTTGGAGACCATGATGAGTTCGGTGTCTGTGTTGATGTTGATGATGACGAAAGTCTTATTATTCTTAGAAGCGAAGGGGTGTATTTTGTATACTGTGAACAGGTCGTCAATTATGAATGGTACATGAACTACTACTGATGCTGGTGTTAGTGTTGCTTCTAAATATGGATAATATTGCATGAAATCCCTACTTCGGAACAAAGGCTTCAATTTATGTTTATGTATGCCTTGACTAATTATCTGACGTAGCTCATGAACTGGAAATAATTCAATTGTAATCTTGCCATCACCGGCATTCGAAATTCCTTGCATAAGTACCCTGTAACGAACTCTAGTGTTGTCTAATTGGAGCAGAATTGTGTCAATGTGTTCCGTGATGATGGAGAAGTGTTGGAAAAGTGTTGTTTCCTTCCATGTCATTTATTTTATCTACACTTTCGAGAGCTATGTTTTCCGCCTTTTTCAGATTTTCACGATTGTCTTCATTGCTGAGTTATGTCTGGCGATGAATTTATCTTGGTATGTTAGTACCTGAGCTATTTTATTAAATTTGTTGTTTATTTCTTGAAGGTCTTCCTCTGTAGCCAATCCAAAGATGTTCCCAAGAACTGCACCACCCAGGTCGAACAAACCGCGCTTTTGGCGCGTACGTGTAAAGTTGTTCGTGGCACTCAATAACTCCGTTCCACGAGATGGGAGATATTGGATCATGATGAGCATAGTTGACTTCACCTGTTTTATCTTCCATTTCGCTAACTTCACTATTTCATCCACTTCCTTTGTGTTATGTGCCTGTGAAACATAGCCTCCTATCGTGAAGTCCAGGGTCCTCGTTGGTCTTGCGATGTTTTCTAGATAAGAAGGTAGTTCGTATAAGTAGTCCAAACTGATTTCAGTACTCATGACATCTTTTACGATTGATGTCGTGGCCGTTGGAGCTATGAGACATCCTTGCCGTACTATGTGTTAGGAGTCTAAATGAGCATATCCTCATGCTATGTAGAGGAGAATCCATAGCATAAGTCCCTTCATCGTTACCTACCGACAAAAAAATCTATTAATTTTCTAATATGGTCATGCTGTGGTCGATGGTAGTGATGATGTGCGTAACGGCTGACTAACGTAGAACAATAACTTGATTATTATTTCATTTATAGAAGGAGTTTATATCGATATTTAAATCATGTAAATGATGTACTGTAGATTTTATTGGAACAGTTGCACTTTTTTTTTTTTTTTTTTTTAAGTAACCGACTCTGGGCATAGGCTTCACAGCCTGCTTTCAAGGCCCAGTAGTCCTCCTACGTACCGCACACCTCTACATGTCACCACTTCGGCGCTAACACCCACCGTCCATACTGAATACATGCTAGGGCTGTCTCATACAGGACTGGTGTATTGGTATTAGCGGGGATATTTTTACGACATGTCGGCGGGCCTTCTGGTAGATCAGTAAAGTCTGATTTTCCTGAAATTCAAATCCTTAAACTGTTCCCTGCCTCAGCGGGATTTGAACCTGGGTCCGTCAAGACTGCAGGCCAACTCTCCACCGATTGAGCCACCCTTTCCCCAGCCATCTGTGTTTGATTGTTTGGTAGATGACCTTAATTTATTTTTGTAATTATTGTTGTTTTCTTGATTGGGTTCATGAGTTATGTTCGCTTGTTCTGTGGTATCCGAGGCTGTATAAATATTAGATAGTTCCCTTGAAACTCGTTTTAAATGGTCAATATGAACTTGTTTTTCTTCGCCACTTGACAGTGACCTAATTGAAACTTTGTTTGCCTTTATGTTAATTACTTTGTATGGGCCCCTCAAATTTCGGGGATAATTTATTGGTTCTCATATGAATGATACCATAGACAATGTCTCCTAAGCTGATAGGCGAGTCTCTTGCCTTTTTGTTAAATGCCTCCGTCATTTCTTCCTTGAACCTGGTTAATTGTTTCTTGACTCTTTTGTATGTCCTGGAATTCACGTAAACAGAGTTTAGAGTAATCATCGTAATAGTATATAGGCAGACTGTCACCTTGTAGGAGCTCATATGGTAGTTTTTTATCTGTCTCATATATAATGAAATGTGGTGTTTCACCTATGGATTTATTTATAGATCCATTAGTTGAGGCTTCTACTCTGGGAGTCCAATCATCCCAGCTTGCATAATTTTAATTGAGAATGTGTCGTAGCACATCTAATACTTTTTTGTTTTGTCTCTCTACTAACCCATTAGATGCTGGGTGATAGGCTAAAAAGTTATCCTTTTTGATATTGTATTGTTTACATATTTCTTGTAAGATATCAGAATTAAATTCTCTTCCATTATCACTTATTAGTACCTTTGGGATAGTAAAGCGACATATCACATTGTCTGTTTTTTGCTATTGCTACTGTCTCTGCTGTTTTATCTTTAATTGGGGCCAAAATTACATAACGGGAAAAATGATCCGTTGCTACGAATAGGCATTGGTTGCTGTTGTATGATAATGGCATCTTGAGTAAATCAACCGCGACAACATCCCATGGTTGATGTGGTACAGGGTAATTACCCATCGGTGCAGGTGAAATTGGGTATCCTTTGTGTTTTGCACATGATTCACATCTGTCTATATGATTGTTTATATATTTTCGTAATGATGGCCAGTAATATAACAACTGAGCTTGTTTGAATGTCCTATCTTTTCCAGGATGTCCTGCATGTGGGCTATCGTGTATCGTTCGTAATACTTGGGGTTTCATGTCATTAGGTACTACCAATTGGTTATTATTTCTTTGGCGTTTTGATTGTTTTGGGTTGATCTTGTATAAGGTATTATTGATTATTGTGAATTGTTCTAGTGGTACATGTAGTTTGGGTAATTGTATGTCATCTCCACTTTCTAACTTGTATATTAATTTAGACCATATTGGATCAAGTCTTTGTGCTTTTGTGATTTCATCGTGATTTGGGATGCCTCCTTTGAGATCTAATTCCGCGACCTGCATTGTTTTAGGGTTCCTAGATAATGCGTCGGCTACTAGATTAATTTTGCCTTGTATATAATGAATATGTACATTGTAGTTTTTGACTGTACATATTCATCTTGCTCTCCTCCCAGAGAGGAATTTTTCTTTAAACATACCCACTAGCGGTTTATGGTCGGTGAATAAGTGTATTTCGTAACCATATACCAAATCTCGAAACTTTTGTAATGCAAAAACCACTGCAAGTGCCTCTAAGTCTGTAGTGCAATAAATTTTTCTCTGCACCTTTTATTTGTCCTCTGGCAAATGCAATTGGTTGATTCTGTCCTCTTTTATCTTCTTGCATCAGTACAGCCCCTAATCCTTTAACTGATGCTTCTGTGCAATTAATAAATGGTTTTGTGATCTCCGGATATGCCAAACATGGTGCATTTGTTAGTTTAATTTTTAATTTGTTAATTGCTTGTTTTTGTTCTTCTTCCCATTGGAATATAGCATCTTTTTTGAGTAGCTGGAATAGAGGAAAGGCTATATGAGAGAATTGTTGTATGAATGACCTATAGTACCCAGCTAGACCTAAAAATTTTCTAACTTCGTCATTCGTAGTGGTTTGAGGAAAGTATTTCAGTGCCTTTATTTTGCCATCAGTGGTGTGAATACCATTAGCACTTAGTCTGTGGCCTAAGAATTTTATTTCCTTAAAGCAAAATTTGCATTTAGAAAGCTTAATTTTTAAACCAGCATCACCAAGCCCTTGTAAGAGTAGGTCTGATTTCTGGAGATGTTCTGTGATATCTTTCGTTGTGATGATAATATCGTCAAGATAAACAAATATTCCTTGTCCTAAAATTCCAGAAAATAAGTAATTCATAAGACGCTGGAATGTGCCCGGGGCTGTCCTCAGTCCCATGGGCATCCTTCTATACTGATAGTGTCCTCTATTTGTGGAAAAGGCAGTGTCTTTACGTGACTCCTGATCTACAGGAATTTGATAATAACCACTTAGCAAATCGATCGTGATAAATACATTATTTTCTGGACCAATATTCTGTAGGATGTCGCTTAGCAATGGCATGGGAAATCGGTCTGGGACTGTGTGATTGTTTAGTTTACGGTAATCTACTACCGCACGCATTTCTCCATTTCGTTTGGGCACGAAGAATAATGGGGCATTCCACGGGGAGACAGATGACTCAATAATTCCAAATTTTAACATTTCATCGACATACTGATTTGCGAGTGTACGCTGAGATTGTGGGATTCGGTAGGCCGGTACGAAAATTGGTGATGTATCTAGGTGCACCTTAATCTTGTGATTGATTAGGTTAGTACACCCTAATTGTTCTCCAGGTAATGCTATGGTGCCAAGTAGTTTTATGTATTTCTCCTTCCTCCACCAAACAATCAAGCACCTTCTGCATCTCGTAAATACTTCCGCAAATCAGTACAATATCATCAGCATAGTCCAAATCCATCAGCCTCTTATTTTCTTTCCTGTTAATTTCTGCACCTGTCCTCCTTACAACCTTTCTCATAACATAATCCATAACCAAAACAAACAGCAGAGGCGAAAGAATTCCTAGAATCACTCCTGACCTAACTTCAAATGGATCACTCAAAGAACCACCGACCATTACCTTGCAAAATGTACCTTCATGGAGGCTTCTAATAATATAGGCTATACAAACTTTTCGGGTACACCATAATATCTCATAATTTTCAACATAGCTCCATGCGAAACACTATCAAACGCCTTTTCAAAATCCACAAAACACTAAGTGGCATTTTTATCTCACTAGCTTGTTGCATTAGATGCCTTTCAATAAAAATCTGATCATTACAACCTCGACCCTTTCTAAATCCCGCTTGTTCTTCTCTTAAAATTTTATCATTTACTGGCTCCATTGTGTTCAACAAGATCTTGGAAAAGACTTTTGCAACTACAGGTGTCAAAGTTATCCCCCTCCAATTGCCACACACACTTAAATCTCCCTTTTTTGGTATTTTTATAATCACTCCATTTTTCCACTCTTCTGGAATTCCACCATTGTCTCAAGCCACATTAAAAAGTTTCAAAATCGCATTCAACAACTCATCATTTTCCACCTTAAGCATTTCAGAAAATATTCCATCCTCTCCTTGGACCTTAAAATTTTTTAATTCCTTTATAGATTTTGCTAGCTCTTCCAAGGTTATATCCCCTGTTTCTGTCTGCAAATCTCTCTCGGCTGGCAAAATGTCCTCTTCAGCTGGGATTGGTCTATTTGGAACAGATTCAAAATGCTCTTTCCACCTTTCTTTTATATCCAAATCTTTAGTCATCAAATTACCATTTCTATCTCGCACAGGTATTTCCTTCCTTTTCTTTTCAGTTCCAGTTAACTCCTTTATGGTGTGATACGCTGCTCTTGTGGTCTGACCGTCATTTTTACTTAATTTCTGTCTCTGTTGCCTTTTCATCATACAGCCTCCTCTTATCACGTCTAACGAGTCTTTTTACTTCAGAATGTAACCTCCAGTACCTTGCTCTAAGTACTTCAATTACCTGGCCATCAACATGTTCTTCACTTCTTACCTTCGCCTCTTTCCTTTTCTGAATTGCATTCCATGTTTCTTCTGACATCCACTTTTTCCTTTGTTTCAATAGCCCCGTACTCCCCACTCAGGTTTATTCCAAAGATCTGAGGTGACGTATAATGGAGGTTTATTCCAGAGAGAACTTCTATACCTGTCCTCTGTTAGATGTCTAGCCCCATACTGACTCACAGCGAGCAGCGGGCGTGGGAACCTTAGCTTAAGTCAGCAGTTTAGAGAAGTGTGCTGATTTCATCAATGGTACTGGTTACATATACATATATACATAGGTTTTAGGTGACATAGTATGGGTACAATACTCCCCCGGTAAAAATGGAATTGGTGCCTCCTGACACAATGAAGGTAGGAATGCAGTGGAAATTCAATAATTGTGAAAAAAAAAAAAGTGTGGGGGTTGTTTAGTAGGTATATAAGTAAATGGGTTAATTTTTATTGGTTGATAAAAACAATCCATAGGAATTATAGCAAGGCACGGGAATATAGTATATACAATACATGGCCATGTGAAAGAAGAAGAAAAAAAAGGTAAATACATAGGAATAATATAACAATGGGTGTAAAGACATATGATGTAAATGCACAGTACGTAGGTACAATAATAAAAGAATAGACTGAAGGGTAATATATCATTTGTGGAGCACATATGTGTAGAGGTCACTATATTTATAAGGATCCCATCCAACTATATGATGCACACTACTATTGTCCCCGTCGTATGAATCCATATTTGGTTCAGTAATTTCACACTAGATTTACTGTTCCACATATATTCTATATGGTTATGCTACTAGTAGAAAATATAGATAGTATTTTGGCTGCCACTACATTTTTCTGTTACTCATGAACTGTTCATTTTCTATTTGGTTACACCTTTTCAATATAATGTAAGGCGTTTCTGTTCAAATTTCTTACATATTATATTTATTTTCTGATTTTCTTGTATTTGGATGCTTCTGCACTTTTAGTTACCATGGATGGACATTAACCACTGCCTTCTTCTACAGCCCGGGGGGGCTGTACAACTCCTGTTGCGATTCTGATTTCTTGAAGGCTGCGTTCCATTTTCCTTACACAACAGTGCATTGCACAGATCATAAGAATGAAACCTATCAAAGAGATGGCCACTGGGGGAAACACAATTGTTGGATGTACCCATGAACAGCTGAAGGCCATAGAAAACTGGTCCATAATGAAGTCACTTTCATTTAGAAATGTTAGCATGCGCAAGTTTGCGGAGGTGATAGAGATATTAGCAAGTGGTAGAGTGGAAGTCATGTTGAGTGGTTGAAAGATGTCATAGGTGTGATTGCGGACAGCTTGGTGGTAACGAGTGGCATAAGTGATTACAGATTCAGATTTGACTGTACAATAGTCAGGTGTCTTATAGAGACCATTAGCAAGCACTGAATGAATAGAAGAACCAGGACACATGATGGTAACAGAGACAGGAACCGTGAAAAAGAAGTACTGGACGTGGTTGAGATGAGCGTGATAGACTGGAAGTTCTGGAGCCGGTGCAAAGGAACAGGCAGAGTGTACAGAATGGTTGAGAACTAAGGCAGACTCGCAGGGTGCGGCACTACTAGGGAAAATAGTTAGAAGGTAAGCAGCACAAAGGCGTGACGTAGGGGTAAGAAAAGAACATTTGGTGAGATCTGTTGAGGAGATAAAGGCAATGGAAAGGTGATCATGGGATAGGAGGAAATATTCCGAGAGAGCAGATGCTTGTACTAGGGAGTTATTAAACCCGAAAGGAAAGGGAATAAGTTGGAAGAGGTTAAAGGTGATGGCAGAGCGAAGAGGAATATGAACCATGACATAGTTTGCAAGAAGGGTTGCCTCAAGAACTGGATAGTAGAATTCTAGAGAGGAAAAAGAAAGTAGTGGAGACAAGTCGAAGGTAGAATGAGCCCATTTCAATTCAGAGCGAAGAGCAGAAATAGGTACTAAGTCCACAGAGACTCGTCCATCAACAGTATCAACTAGAATACGAACCAAGGTTGAAACCTGAGAGAGGAGAGAGTCAATAGAGAGTTGGAGATTGTCGAGGTGAAGTTTTAGATAGACGAGCTGAGAAACAATATTAATCTTAGAAATCTGTTGTCTGAGAATGTCTGTGAAGTTGTTCAGAGTGTAAGTGACTTCACTGAGCTGGGCTGTAATTTTTTGCAACATACTGTAGTGTGTTGGACTTTAATGATTCTACTCTGAGATTCTAGGGCCGTGGCCAAGTGAGCTAGGTCGGATTTGAAGTCTGAAAGGTCACGAGCTGTAGCTACGCCAAATAAGCCACTAAGAATTTCACCTCCCAAGTCAAAGAGACCTCGTTTTACACGTGAACGACCTACTGGTGTCTGACTGGAGAACGTGTCATTTAGTTGCGAGAACCTGTCATAGATGTAAGTCAATTGCCAAGAAAGTGGGAGATACAATGGGTACCAAGGTTGATTAGGATTGTGTTTCCCCACGATGGTTGACAGTTGGGCCCTGATCTCGTCCAAATGGCGTGCGAAGTGAAGAAGGGCGATGGCTACGTCGGCCAGGGGCTCTAAATCGTATCGCAAAGAGACTACGTTCTCTATCACCATTACATCGCCTCTTGAGCCGACTAAGGCCCTGGGACGTACTCCACCATTGTCCTCACCCAACCCAGACCCTATGAGGGTCAGCACTGCCATCAGGTAGACTGCTAACATCTTACCTAGAAAATAATTTTGAATTAATGAGAGAGATCATGAAGATGTTTATGTGCAGAGCGCAGCTTTGACCGATAATGATTGGATGAAGAAGGTTCAGACTGAGGAACAGGTGGAGAAGGAGAAGTAGTGATAGGTTGTTCTAGGGACTCTTCCAACACCAGGCCTCGAGGTGTATGCTTTAGGTCATCTGCATGTACCCACTTGGTATCTTTAGTTGACAATTCTTGTACTTGAAATTTGTTACCTTGTTTATTTATGACGCGGTAGGGGCCTGTAAATTTGTCATGTAATTTGGAGGTGCGAGTATAGGAACGAGCAAAGACTAGATCTCCAATGTTGATAATGATAGGTGAGGCAGACTTATGTTGGCGTTGCAACATGTCCTCCTGAGATGCGGCCAGATTTACGTGATATACTGATGGATTTTCTGGAAGTTCGTGATTTTCACTTTTATGTAATCATCCACATTATAGATGGGATCAAGCTTTGAAGAAAGGATGGAATAGGGAAGGTCTTTATCGAACCCAAATAAGACAAAGAAAGGAGATTCACCAATGGATGAATTGATGGAACTATTTATAGAAGCTGCTACTTGGGGTATCCATTCATCCCAGGAGGCACTATTTGACCCTAAATATCTGAGGCACTCCAAAACCTTTCGGTTGTGTCGCTCTACGAGGCCATTGGAAGATGGTTAGGGAAAACATTGCATTTGTTGATATTGTACTGTTTACAAATTTCCTCCAGAAGACTGTTGTTAAGCTCAGTTCCATTATCTGTAATTATTGTGTTGGGTGTAGTAAATGAGCAAATTACGTGGTCGATGAAAGCACGCGCTAAGCTTTTCAGGTCTTATCTGCAAGTGGAACTAGGACACAGTAGCGAGAGAAATGATCAACAGCTACAAATAAATACTGAGCACCTGATTCCGTAAGCGGAAGTTTTAGAAGGTCAATAGAAACAGTTTCCCACGGATGTGACGGAATTGGGTATTGTAAGAGCGGTGCAGGTAAAACGGTTGATCCTTTGTGACGGTGGCACGAAATACAAGAGTCACAGTGTACATTGATATCTCGATGCATAGTTGGCCAATAGTATGCAAGACGTGCTTGTCGCAAGCATCGATCTTTACTTGGATGGGATGCATGAGGTGTGTTATGAACTATTTGAAGTACCGCAGATATTAGATTGGTAGGGACAACAAGTTGGTGGACTTCCCTATTGGGCAATTCCTTCCCTGTTAGAAATGTTTTCCTGTATAAGATATTATCTTTTAGAATGAACTCATCAATTGGTACTGGCAGAGTAGGTAAGGTAGAATTATCTCCCGATTCCAGGAAATAAATCACTTTGGACCAGACAGGGTCCTTGCGCTGATGATGTTGAACGACTTCCGGTGTTAGTGGAGTGTTATCAGTGTTGTTTGGCCGCACTGATGTGACAGCTGCTGCCACATTGCGTGAAAGTGCGCCCGCGACCAAATTCGATTTTCCTGGGACATACTGAAAAGTCGGGTTGAAGTCCTGGATGATGACAGACCATCTAGCTAGCCTACCTGTGAGGTTACGTCCTTTGGACAGATCGCATAGAGGTAGGTGGTCTGTTTGGATATGCACTGGGTAACGATATACTATATCTCTGAAGTGTTTCAAGGACGAGACCACTGCCAGAGCTTCGAGATCTGTAACATTATAATTACGTTCGGCAAGGGAGCGACTAGCATACGCTATTACCCGCGTCCTTGATCTTTGATCCAATTACATTAAAACTGCACCAAGGCCTGCGCCCGAGGCATTTGTGCACAAAAGAAATGGTTATGTATAATCAGGAAATGCTAAAACTGGGGCATTTACAAGGGCTGTTTTCAGTGCTTGGAAGGCTTGTGACTGATCGTTTGTCCAAACGAAAGGCATATTTTTCTTTAGTAAGTGAGTCAGAGGAGCGGCGATCTGTGAGTAACTTTTCATGAATCGTCGGTAGTAACCACTTAATCCCAGGAAACTCTTTACAACATCTGTACTGGTAGGTTCCGGGAAGTTGATTATCGCCTTAGTTTTATCGGCATTAGTATGAATGCCTTGTGCATCTACGACATGGCCTAGGAATTTGATTTTCTTTCGCAGGAAGTCACATTTACTGAGATTGTTTTTCAGGCCTGCGAGCTTTAGGCGTTCAAAGACTTGCTGGAGCTTGGTAAAATGGTCAGGGATGGATTTACTCACAACAATGATATCATCTAGGTAAGCAAAAAGAGAGTGTCCCATCATACCGCTGAAGACTGAATGGATAAGTCGCATGAACACAGAAGGAGCATTTCTCAGACCAAAAGGGAGTCTCTTAAACTGAAAATGTCTGGAAAGGGTGCTGAAGGCTGTAACTGGGCGAGATGATTCTTCCATTTCTACCTGCCAGTAGCCACTGAGTAGATCAAGTGATGTAAAGACTATGTTGTTCTCACCTAGTGACTCCAGTAAATCAGTCAGGACTGGCAATGGAAAACGATCGGGTACAGTAACTGAATTTACTCGACGATAGTCCACTACTGGTCTAAATTGGCCATCTTTCTTTGGAACTAAGAAAAGTGGGCTATTCCACGGACTGACAGAGGGTTCAATGATATCCTGATCTAACATTTGTTGTACCATCTCGTTAGTCTTGTTCCTCAAGCTGTGAGGCAATCGGTAGGCTGGCATGTAAATCGGTTGAGTACCCTGGACCAGTTCTATGTTGTGCTTCACTAAGTCTGTCCTACCCATAGGTTCTCCATGTAAGGCTACTACGTCTCGATATGACTGCAATAGATTGACTAATTGATCTTTATGTTATGGATAATCATCACAAGTCAGGCTTGAGAGTAGGTCAGGTGAAAGGGTTAGAGCAGATCCCTTAGAATTAATGGCATACACACCGATTGGTTCACCATCATCATCATCATCATGTTTATTAGGTATGGAGATTGGTACCTCCTGGCACTCCCTTACGGCCGATGGGTAAACTAGAAAGTCTCCAATCATTATACCACTTTTAAGTTTGAGTGGAGCATTACTGGTATTTAATAAGTACAGGTAACACAAGTTATCCTCCAACACAGCACACAACGCCGGCTCATAAGTTAAACCATTCACACAACACGTCTCTGGTAATGTTAGTACATTCACTCCAGCTGTCGCACCTACAACACGAACAGAGACTTTGGTAAACTCATGCAGCAACAAAGTTGTGCATTGATTTGTTACTGCACGCTTCGTCTCTGCGTGTTCTAGAACATCATTCAAAGTTTGTGAGGTAGGTAACTGAGACGTGTCTGAGTCGGCTTGAGTGCTGTCATTAGAGAGGTTATCATGATTTACTGTTGAGTGATTACAGGGTGTATCAGTAGCAGTTGGTGAATTTACTGCAACGCTCCTAGGGAGTGGTGGATTTATTACTTTACTCTCAGAGAATGAGGAGCATTCACCTGTACTCTCGGGTAGTGGTGAGGATAGTGGGGACTGAATGACTGAGTTAATATGGGAAAGGACAGGACGTGGATAAGCCATGCCATATACTGGAAAGCCATAAATATCTATACTAGTAGAAGACGGAATTAGAGCTATGTTGTATTCAGCCATAGTGGGTAAGCCTAGAAGGGCATCTGCTGGATATTTGAGGTCATTTGTAACATGAAATGTCACCGTAAAAGGTGTCAAAGCTTTATCTAATTGTATTTTCAAAACAACTCGGCCTTTGACTCGAAACTCGGAGCCATCTACACCACATAAACGAATGTCCAGTGGCTCAAGAATGCCGACCCTTTTACCTGGTCCCTTAATGCTGTTTAAGGAGCTTTCAGATATCAAATTTACCATAGACCTCGTATCCATGAAAAACGAGGTTTGTACGTCTTCACTCCACCCTAGAATGAGTAAGCCTGAAGAAGTGATAGGCCCTACCTGGCAGATGGGAAGTTGGTCTTTTGTAGTTACGTGATACGGGTCCAGTGCGAGCGCTCCCTTCCCCGACTGGCGACTGTTTAGGAAATGACACTCCTCAGTAGTGTGAGTCGTACTGGTCTTATGATATTTGCACTTGGGGCGACACGTTCGTGATGGCGTACGCTGGCGACACTGTGAGGGATGACGTCGGTATTCGCGGTCGCAACTGGATGCTCGATGTCCGATGTGACCACAGCGCCAGCACACGATCGAGGCTTGTCTACCCCGGCGCACATTTGACTGATCACGACCGCCGGTTGGTGATCTACAACGTGAAAGGGAACGGTTAGTGTTAGGTCGGTTAGTGTTAGGTTGTCCTCTCGCAATTGGTCACGAACGTGAGTGATCCGACGAAGCAACGGAGGTGTGGAGAACTTGGGAAAAGGAAGGGCGATTAGTGGCCTGACGAGTGAGGTTGGATCCCGTTCGTTCCCTGATGGCCTTGGAGATATTTTGAATTTTGTCTCCTGGGTTGAATCCTATCTGTAATGCTAATTCTTTCTGGGTGGGCTCAAGCCAATTCATAAATCTCAGATAACCCAGCAAATCTCCAAAGTCATCAAGGGAAATCATGAATGTTCCCTGAACGTCTTTGACCCACTGGGTGCCACGCAACAACTGGCGCATCTCAGAACTAGTGGCTTTCATTGCCGCTGCTGCCTCATACAATTTTGCATCTTTAGGTGGGACCTTCATATCCTCCTCCATTTGGGATAATAAATTGGTAAAACCTATGAGAGAGGCGGCATTTGAATGTTGACAACAAAGCTGAATTAATTCACGATGCAAGGCATCAAATGTTTGACAGTCCTCAAAATGGCCTGAACGAATCGCGGCTCCTATTGGGGATCTACCTTGGTGGAGCCTCCCCATAAGGTAGGAGACTTTGAGGTGTTCATGTGTGATTTGTCTGTTTCGAATGTCCGTTTCTATCTCTCTGAGGAAGTCGTAAATGGACACCGAGTTATCTTCGCCGGTAAATTTAGGGCGGTTAGCATCGTCCAAATAGATTGACTGTGGAGGGGGTGGGGTGTTTGCCATGGTTGGAAGAGGGTGAGGTTGGATACGTGTGGAAGTAACTGAAGTAGTAGGTTGAGAGGTAGTGAAAGTAATGGTAGTTATGTGTGGCTGAGTTGGGAGCTGAAGTGTTGTATCACCTTCTCGCTTTTCCCTTTTTCTTAATAGTAACCTTAGCACTCTCATGCAAAACCTTTTTTACCTCTCTCTATATTTGATTAATATGATTATCTTCAGATTCCATCAAAGTCTGAAGGACTAGAAACCTGTTCCTACATTCCCACCGAAACTTTTCCTTCGTGTTCTCATCATTTCTCGGCTCATCAAAATCATATTTATTTCTTCCTGTACAGTTACCATTAAAGTTTCTCTTAAGTTTTATTTTAATATCTGAAACAACAAGTTGATGATCACTAGCTATATCTGCTCCCCTCCTTAAACATCTTACAAATAACTCCTATGCCTTCTGCTAATTGCAATGTGGTCAGTCTGATTAAAATGTTTACCACATGGTGAAATCCAAGTGGTTTTATGTATTTTTCTATGCCCAAAGATAGTTCCACCAGTCGTAAGGTCATTTGCCAAACAAAAGCTTCCAAATTGCACCCCATTTTCGTTTCTTATACCAACACCCTCCTTACCCATACAATCTTCAAAGCCATCCCTACTACTACCAACAATCGCATTAAAATCACGAATGCAATTTTACACATCATGTCTTGCCACTCTATTCATTACATACTGCAGCTTCTCATAGAAGGCATCCTTCATTTCATCAGAAGCCTCACATGTCGGAGCATACCCTACCACCATACTGATATTACCATGGTCAGATTTTAAACGAGCATAAAGCAAGCGCTCATTAATTGGCTCAGACTCACACAGTGCCTTGCAAGCATCTCTACTCAACAGTAAGCCTGCTCCCTGGTAATGATTTTCATCACTCCTACCAGAAACCAACAAAGTAATACCATCTTCCAAATTCATTTTATCAACTCCAATCAACCTCATTTCTGTAAGAGCACAAATATCTATATTGTATTCTTTGAACACTGAAATAAGTTCTTCCATTTTACCAGCCTGATTGAGAGTTCGAACATTCCAATTTCCTATTCTTAAGGTTCTTTTTGGATTTATGAACTTATTTTTACACCATGGGATTCTTAGCACCCCCTGCCCACTTAAGGGCTGCGCGGAACTGAGGGCCATTGCTTCTTAATCAGAGTTCATCAAGATTTCTTAGGCAGAAAAATATTTTTCCCTGGAGCCAATGCCAGTGGCTCGCAGGAGAGAGGAAATTAAGTCAAAGAAAATCAAATGCAGAGGGCCAGGACAAAGTACAAGGGAAAGAGAGACAGCAAAATGAATGTAGATAAAAAAGTCCCTTTTAGTTGCCTCTTACGACAAGCAGGGAATACTTGGGAAGTATTCTATATCCCCTTCCCCAGGGAGAAGGAAATATAGATACAATAACAATACTGGAATATTACCATGTCCTAATAGAAGGTATACAGTAACAATACCGGAATATAATAACGTCCTAATAGAAGAGAATAATTTTCAATGCACCTCTCTTCCAGCCTTCTTCTGTGATGGCGGCCTGGAGGAATGGCTCTCCAGGGTCCGTATTCTTGCCGAGTAAAGAGGTCACCTAGCACGTCTTCCTTAGCGATTGATTTTTTTTTTATGTGTCTCACATTAATATCCTTTTATACGTTTTTTACAAAGAGTATAACGATCTTGAAACGATATATATAACGCAGAATAGGACAGTAAAATGTAGTAAGCAAAAAAAATCGTTTAGGAAAAGGTGTTAGGGAGCTTCCTTAGCCGATGAGAGTACGGGCCCATATCTCAGCTTAGTGCCAATACCTCATCCCACACCACTCTCCCTTATCCATCCTCACAACTTATCTCCCCATCTCATTTTCGGGCTGTGTCTCCTTCTTACACTCATCTCACCCATACAATCTCCTAGCTAGTCTGCCTGTTCAGTAGCCAACATCACCCCACCACTTCATTGTATTTGCTTCTTGTTATATATTTCCCACAATATCAACCTCATTGCCACATTCTTTATGGATTCGCTCTCTTGTTCATCTGTCCCTCCCGTCATCCCACAGTCACTCTTAATGTAGCTTATTTCAACATCTCTTACTCCACGGATTCTGTCTCTTGAACACCTGTCTTACCCATCACTCCAGTCACTCACGTTGTAGCTTATTTCAACACCTCTCACTTTAGATTTGTTTGTTAATGTTGTTTTGCGGAAGAGAGATATTTTTAGTATAAACATTGCATACCTACGTGTGTGTGGGTATGTTAGGGAGAGGTGCAACTGTAGTGTAAACCTGCAAAAATGTGTGGGTGTGGGCATGTGAGGGAGAGGTGTGATTGTAAACATTACATAAGTATGTGGGTGTGGGTATGTAGAGATGTGTAAATGTAGTGAAAACATCGCATAAGTTTATTGGTATGGGTATGTGTGGGAGAGGTATTTTTTGTGTAAACATTGCATAAGTAGGCGGGGGTGGGAATGCGGAGAAGTGTAATTGTCATGTAATTATTGCATAAGTATGTGGGTATGGTTATGGGTGAGGACATGTGAGGGAGAGGTATACTTGTCACGTAAATGTTCCTTAGGTGTACACAAGCATGAGGGGAAGCACGGTTTGTGTGGCGGTGTAAGTACTTGTATTGTGTAGAGAGTTTACGTGTGGAGATGTAGGTGTAAGTGTTGATGTAGTGAGTGCGAAAGGCAGGGGAGATGGTGGGGAGTTACGGATTATTGTGTATGGAGTTGTAGATGAAAATATAGCTGATGTAATATGTGAAGAGAACGTTGTGTGAGTTGGAATGTGCTCTGTGTATGTGTAGGTGCAGGTCTAGTGGTGTGTGTGTGTGTGTGTGTGTGTTTGTGTGTGTGTGTGTGTGTGTGTGTGTGTGTGTGTGTGTGTGTGTGTGTGTGTGTGTGCGGTTAGATATGCAAGAGCATGAAGTTGATGACTGAAATGGTACAGTATCTGAGTGTGGAATTGTGTAACCTGTAGCGTTGGCGTATAGATGAAAACTTATTTGTGCATGTTAAGAGATGTGTGTGTGTGTGTGTGTGTGTGTGTGTGTGAAAGACAGACAGGCAGACAGAAAGAGAGGTGACTGCATGCATGAAGTTCCGAGTAGGGTTGGCAACAAGGTAGTTGGCAGTGTGTATGCGAAAGTGAAAGTGGAAACTGTGAGTATATATCTGTATTTAAGTGAGAGGTGGCTTTGTGGTGTATAATTGGAAATGGAAGTAGCTGACTGTATTATTGGCAATAGGAGTGGTAAAATATATTCATGGAAAGGTGGGTGATAAAAATTGTATAAAGGAGTGAAAGTAAGCTGTAGTTTTGGCGACGTGTGAGCATGGTTGTGGCTGTAGCTGAAGGCATACGCGGGAGTGAGGACAGTGGAATGCATTTATGGAAATAACAGAAGCGGAGAATGCTGGTGGAAGTGGAAACAGAGTGTGCCATTGTTAGTAAGGTGTTGGAATGTATATTTGATTCTGTAAGTCTCAGGATGTGTGAATATGTGTCAGTTGCGAGGGCCGGGAGGATAGAGTGACAAGTGGTGCAGGTAGGAATGGGAGAGTATAAGTGTCAGGAAAGTGTAGTTAATCAATTTACATATAATGGATGTAGACACTTTGTGGTTAATGGGGGGTTTGGTTGTGTAAGAGAAAAATGTGCTGACAGTTCCATGTGAAATTTAATGAACTATTACCTGCAACAGGAGGCGTCCTTTAAATGAAGGGTAACACCAAGCATTTTTACTAATGTTAGATGATTTCCCACTTAGTAGAACAAACTTTTTCAGTCTTTATGAGGACATGCTTTTTGTTGCGATTCCGAAGGACTAGCCTTTATGATCGAGTCGCTCTGCGTGTGTGTGGATGTATGTTGACAAAATATGAATGCCTGATCCTATTTGGATGCGAAATGCCTCACATCTTGTGTATGTGTCTGGGAAGGAGTGAATCCGTTCTGGTACAAATCGATTAGCCAAGATCGCGGCTAAAGGTCAGAATTAAGGAAGCAGACTATATATCTCATGAATATCTAATCCGAGACGGATCAGACTTGGCACAGTCACTGCGTGTGTGAGTGAGATAAGATTACTCGCTTTTGCTGCAAACTGACCATAGCTTAAGGTCATATGTCAAGAATAGCTGCTCTCTCTGTACACCCTCTCTTGCTGGGACTGTACAACATTTGTCTCTCCCTAGTTTTGTCAAGTAACCTACATGTGCCAATGCTGGGTTCGAAACGATGCATAAAACCAAGGAAGGGTTATCCTTGAAAGTGTTTTTTCCGGACAAATGTCGACATCTGTCTCTTCTACACAATTTTCAACCACTTATTCAGTTTATGTGTACAGGTTTTAATTTTAAAAATTAGCCGAAATTTTTAAATGTTACTGATGCGTAAAGGAATGACAGATTTTTAGACTGCATATAGTACACTACAATGATTATACATTTAAAAGACACTACTAAGCAGCAAAATAATGGAGCTAATACCCATAAACTGGAGTTATGTTCATACAGAATAAGGATTTTTTTTTTTTTATTAATGATGATAAATAACTACACTGAATGAACGGAAATTAATGAACTTAATGTTTATCTCAAAACTTATGTCACGGCTACTCTTCAGGCAGCTAAATGTAAAAGTTTCTGTTTTTCAAAAGTTTGATTCTTTAAGTTAATGTTTATAATAATAATTTTTCAACCACATGAATTATCTGACTTTCTGTCAGATGAGTCAACGGTATTATATTACTATATGAATAGTTTCAGTATACAGTGAGCCAAATGAAACAGGCTGTGACCTGCCCTTAGGCTGCAGAGGTGGTGTTGTAACCCACGACTATAATTTGGCAAATTCGGAAAGAAATAATGGTTTCACTGGCTGTTTTTACCCACTTATACTAAACCTAACACGTTTAAATATTATTCACAGAAAGTTCAATCTCTCCACTATCGTTTGAAAAAACTGAAGATTCCTATGTGGCCCAGGGACGGAAGGCGTGCGAGTTCAAGAGGTGTTTTGGTCGATGAGTTGGAGGCGTTGAGGTGGGTGCGAGCAAGTGTTCCAAGTGGCAGGCACGCCACATGAGGGAAAGAAGTTTAAGAGAGGACTTCCGTGCTTGATAAAACAAGTAAAATAAAGTTATTCACTAATTTTCAGTGGTCAGAACACTTGCGGAACTTCGCTGTGGTTATGGACTTCAACCTACAAGAGCAAAGACACAAGCGCTGCACTTACCGCTAAACTTACCAAGTGAGGGTAATTTTAATCGAGGTGACAACACATCGCAAGTTTTTTTTTTTCTAACATTTATTACTAGTTCGCCAACCCTAGGTTATTATCGGCAGGGCAGAGCTGGGAAGGGCAGGGGAAGGCAGGGTACGGCAAGGAAAGGCTAGACATGGCAACGCTATATTGACTGCTAAACAGACCACTTGCCACACGAGTGTAATTGTGATCCAGGTGGCACCACATTATTTTTGTCAAAATATCTATCTATCTCTCTGTCTATCTATCTGTCTATCTATCTATCCAGTTATATCTATCAATCAATCAGTCTATCTATATACTGCATTTTCTCATCAATACCTCACTTACTGTTGTCATTTACTACCACAATGCCAATTATAATTAACTTCCGAAGTTGTATAATTATTCAGAAATGCCACATGTGGGAAAAAATGTAAAACTTGACTGCACCAAAACAGTAATTTATTTACTTCTTTTTCTGCCATCGTTTATGAAAGTAGCATTCATTTTCTTTCTCAGTCGAGTACGTATCTTCGGTTACATAGCTATAGCAACCTTGAGAAGTTTTGTACCGAGAGTCACTGACTTTTGCTAGTGTGTAACACACTGATATGTCACCTAGCCATTGTCTCCAACAGGGCCTTTTCATATATTTACATAATCTCCAGAAGCGTTTGCGTGTCCTCTGTGTGGGGAAGAGGCAGAGTTGGCTGGGGAAATTCAAGGCATAGCAGGGAGGCATGGTAGGGTAAAAAAGAAAAAAAAAAAAACATGGTAAGGAAAGACAGAGGGTAGAGTATAGAAGAGCGGAATATAGAGGGAGATGTAGGGTTGGGTAAGGGAATGCACGTAAGGAAAGGCAAAGCATAGCAGGGGAAGGCAGGATAGGGTAGGGAGAAAGGAAGGGGTAGGTTAGGGAAAGCAAGGGTATGATAGAGAGAAAACTAGGCTAGGGTAAGGAAAGGCATGATAAAGTAGGGAGATGCAGGGTAGGGTATATATTTTCCAGAGTTGGGTAGGAAAAATGCAAAACATGCCAGGAAACCACAAGCTAGGGTAACGAAAAAGCAGGGTAGAGTAGGGAGATGCTAGGTAGGATAGGGAAAGGCAGGGTAGAGTAGAGCAGGGAGATGTTGGGTAGAGTAGGGAGATGCAGGGTAGGGTAAGGTGATGCAGGGGTTGGATAGAAAAAGTCAAGGCACAGCAGGGAAGGAGCAGGACAGGGTAGAGAAATGCAGGGCTGAGTAAGGAGATGCAGGGTAGGGCAGAGGAAGGTAGGGTAAGAATTAGAAGTCATAACTAATGCATTGGTAACTGGTTACTTAATCAATACTGGGAGTGCCTTTGAGAGGAACTGGAGGATATCTTTGTCTTGCAGGTGCTGGTCTTCACTCTTCCTGCGTGAAAGATACCCCTTGCAGTGCAACTCTTTGTTGGGGAGGGAGATGGGAAATGGCTTCTGTCACAGAGGAGTAGGATTTCCTGACTAGTCTTTGAGTGTCTTAAGTGGAACGAGGCAAGTTGGCGTCTTGTTGAATGTGGGTGGCTCATGGTCGATGGGGTCGCCGAGGTAGCATACTGGGTATGAGATGGCCCCCTGAAGAAGACATTTGTGTGTGGGGTGGGTGGGGGATGCACAATGTACATGTGTCTGTAAAAGAATGGTGTGCGAGGTGAGACCATAGGCAAAGGGTTGTCTGAGGGTAGGGGTACATAAGTGTGGCACTGTTGAGTTCGGCAACTCAGCAGCATGGAATGGCCTTTAACTCAAGAACTGATAGTTACATTCCAGAATGCCAAGCCTCTGACTGTTACTTACATAATGGAAGTTGAGCAATAAATCATAGTTTTTGCACTGTTTTGGCATGAATGGTGGTCAGCTGTTCATTTGTAAGTCAAATGGAGGCATCAAATTAACTTTATCATACGAGAGCATACCCTGTTTCATCTCGCAACTGTAAAATCAGTTTCTAACCCGTTAACGGCTCATGGAGGTTTTTTGGGTGTCAAGTAGTGCGCAGACGTAGGGGTAAAAATGAAATTTCCCAAAGGCCAAATTTTGTCCTAGGAACTGAGAGAACACATGCCAAAGTATATAGCCTAATAACGAAATATTAGCTCAATATTTACCTTGGCAAAGCCATGGATGAACATCGAAGTGTCGGATTCCCTATTGGAATGTATGGTTTTTGTTTTCTCTTTCGGTTTCGGTTTCGGTTTCGGTTTTGAAGGCTCAAACATGCTTGCATGGGTCGGCCTTGGTCACCTGTAGAGCCAGGGCTGTATTGAGCAGTCGCACCACAGAGGTCCCCTTGTATACTAATAGTGCAGTTATGTACAAGTCAGTTGTTTGATACAGAGCAGTTTGCTCTGATTGCCCTCTCTCCAGGTGGACATTACAATATAATCCACCAGGATGGAATTGCTACAGGTTGTCACTGAAGTGTTGCCAAATGCCACCGTCTACGGTTATTTCTCACGAGACCAACTTCCCATGTCTCAATTTGGCATTGCTGAGGATTTCTCAGTTTGGCTTTCCATTATTGTCATTCTGTATTCTTGGACATCTGGGA
>NC_137041.1:24189436-24386936 GCF_032717465.1 Coenobita brevimanus
AAGGTGAGAAGCCCAGTGATTCATTTGGAGATTCTCTTGCAGCAAACACAACGAATGGAAGACCTTTATCCCAGTCTTTCTGATGTTCCAAACAGTATTTCTTGAGCATCGATTTGAGTGTTTGATGATATCTCTCCAACGCTCCTTGGGTCTGGGGATGGTAAGCTGAAGACGTGATCTGGGTGATGCCCAACTCTTTCAGAGACTGCTTGAAAACGTTTGACATGAAATTACTTCCCCGGTCGGACTGTACCTCCTTAGGCAGACCAAACTTTGTGAAGAACCCCAGCATTTCCTTAACCACGTTCTTTGCTGAGATGTTTCTAAGTGGAATGGCTTCAGGATAACGAGTAGCCATATCAATCAGGGTCAACACATAAGAAAATCCTGAAGAAGTCTTAGGAAGAGGGCCCACAATATCCACCAACACACGGGTGAAAGGCGCCTCAAAAGGAGGAATGGGAACTAGAGGTGCAACCTTTTCGGTCTGATTACACTTCCCCACAACTTGACAGGTGTGACAAGACTTACAATACCAGGAAACATCCCTGAAGATACCTGGCCAGTAGAAGTGTTTCAAAATGCGTGCCACAGTCTTCCTCACTCCAAGGTGTCCTGCCAAACTGGAATCATGAGCCACTCGAATGATATCCTGCCTACAAACACGAGGGATGACAACTTGATGTACAACCTCCCATTCACAGTCGGCTGATGCTGTTGGGGGTCTCCACTTCCTCATAAGTACTCCTGACTTTACATAATAACAAGTAGAAGCACCGGCTGACTCTTCTTCACTGTAAGCAGAGTTAGCTAGACCTTTCAACTCAGGGTCAGCAACCTGCAACTCAACCAACTCTTGACGAGACAAATTATCAACACTACGGGGTACTGCCTCATATGGTGAGTGGTCCAAATTAGCAAGAAAAGTGTCAGCTAGGATAACATCATCATCATCATTATCCTCTAAATCACCAGTAACTTTAGACTTAGCCCTAGTGACAGCACATGCAGGGAACACATCAGGGACATCACAATCCTGGGCCGCAGCCACTGGCTCACTAGACAACTGAGGAGCTGGACACACTTGACTTCCACCAATATCATTTCCAAGTAAGAAAGTTACACCTGACATTGGGAGTGTCTCAACCAACCCAACCATAACGGAACCATTAACAAAACCAGACTCTAAATTCACTCTGCACAGAGGGACAGAGAAGTAATTATTCCCTACACCTTGTAAGATTACAGTCTCATCAGAGGAATTAACATTAGAGCCTAGAACACTGGTCAGCATAAGGGATTGGCAAGCACCTGTATCACGATATATTTGAACTGATTTCCTGTCATTACTGTCCAGAGGACTGACAAAACCATCAGACAGGAAATTAGCACATGAACTCTTGAGAGTGTCACCCACGTTACTGCTCAAAAGAGGAGCTCCATCATGAGAATTTAATTTACCCCTCAAAGCAGGTTCAGTTAACTCAGTTAAAGAATTCTGGGAACTCTCAAGAGTGGACACTAGACCAATTGACTGAATATTTAAAGACTCCTTTTTGTTCACATCACGCCTTCTCCTGAAACATCTCTCCGTAGTATGACCAAGCTTACTACAATAAGTACATTTACTTTTCTGAAATCTAGAGGTGAAGCTGGTATTTACTTCCTGAGAAACATCATCTTTATTCTCTTTCCTGTTACCTGTACTCTGAGTAGAGGCAACGTACAGACTCTCAGCTTTCCTTTTTCCTCTAAAATATCTCTTGTGAGTGAGAACATACTCATCAGCTAAAACTGCAGCATCAGACAAATTATCTATTCTTTTCTCATCAAGATATAGGCTTACATCTTTACTAATACACCTTTTGAAATCCTCCAGCAAAATCATCTGCTTAAATTTACCAAAATCAGAATCCACATTCTTAGAATTTAACCACTGCTCTAACAGATCTTCTTTGATTCTTGCATACTCAACATGGGATTGCTTATCTTGCTTGTAAGTTGTCCTAAATTTTACTCTATAGGCTTCAGGAACAAGCTCATAGGCCTTAAGAATCAAGCTCTTAACTACATCATAATTATCAGATTGATCCTGAGGCAAAGATGCATAAGTTACTTGAGCTTTACCGGTGAGAACAGTTTGAAGGAGTACTGTCCAATACTCCTTAGGCCAATTAAAACCTGTAGCTACCCTCTCAAACAACTGAAAATACTTGGTTAAATCAGATTCATTAAAAGGAGGGACAAGTTTAACATTTTTAGCCACATCAAAATCATCAGAGCAAGATGATCCAGTTCCACCTTGTTTCATGCGATACTCATGGTCTGCCTGAATCCTAGCAAGTTCAACTTGTGCCTGTATCTGTGCCTCCTGAATCCGAGCCTGAGATTCCGCCTCCTTAGCCTGAGACTCAGCCTGCTTAGCATTTGCCTGAAATTCAGCTTCTTTAGCACGAGCCTCCTGCAGAGCTAGCTGTAACTTAGCTAATTCAATCTGCGTTTGCTCATTTGGAGGAGTTACATTAAACAAGCTTTTATTAATCATGCCAACAATTTGATCTTTAGAATGATGAGAGTGAACTGCAATTCCCAATTGTTGAGCAACAAGCTTAAGTTCATTCTTTGTTCTGTTTTCTATATCACACACTGTTTGCACATTTGACAAAAAATCTTTGGCTTCATCAAGTGTAGAAATAGTAGCCATCATGAATAAGTAACAGTCACAAAATATCAAACAATATCCTTATGATAATATCCTGAATATCCTGATATGAGGTCGCCAAATTTATGTTACGGAACAGAGAAAGATAATGTACACTTTAAGTGAGAATGCTAAAAATCACTACTGTCCCGTAAAGTTCCAGGTTCAAAACAAAAGAGTTAGGTAAAATTACAAGTTAAAGTTTAATGCTCAAACTAACAACAAAACATTCAGGACTCATAAGGATAATGTAATGGCAAATAAACAGGTTAAATATATGGTTAACTGCAATAGCCTCTATTAACACGAAATTAGAAAGAGTAAATTTATCTAAGTCAGCCCTGATAAAATGAGATACCAGATAATACTCAGTGAATGCCAGATAAATAATTACAGATACAAACTATTATCAAAAATAACTGACATAAAGAACCCCACACGAATTACAAAAAACTTCACTAGGCCTACAAATTAAACTTATGCTATACAGTACAAGAAAAAATGCAACAACGGTTATACTCAAATTACACACAGCTGCTAGATGTTTGGAGACTTCTTGAGCACTCACAATAATAATATCTGTACAGGGGAGGACAGAGATGTGAACAAAATGAAAAGCAGATCTAAGTGGCAATGATGCAGAGACTGAGCTCATTATATAGGAGCCAGCAGAGCCTGATACAACTTGTAAGCAGGACGCGCAAATGAAGCCATGGGGACAAAGAGTCGACAATCCTGGTCTGAATAACAGAAAGGACGACTTTACTATAACGGTAGAAGGGGGGACTGAGGCAGAACACGCTCGTGATCAAACATGCAGCATACTGTGCGTTAAAATTACACAAAGGATGATGAAATCATAGGCTATGTAACACCTCCCCACAAAGAAAAAGAAATTTACAAAGGAAATTTCTTATTACTCTAAAACAATCTGTCTAAAGTCTAGATAAGCAATCTGCAATAACATTTTCTTTCCCCTTGACATGTTGTATGTCTAATGAATACTCCTGAAGAAGTAGACTCCATCTTGTCAATCTCTGATTTTTATCTTTAAACTTACTAAGGAATTTCAGTGGGTTATGATCGGTATAAATGACTATGGGGTCAAAACCAGAACACAAATAAAATGAAAACTGCTGTAAACCCAAAATCAAGGCCAAAAGCTCTTTCTCAATAGTGGAGTAGTTCTTTTGAGGTGGAGTGAACTTCTTACTGTAATAAGATACAGGATGTTCAATACCCTGATCATCCTCTTGCAGCAAAACAGCCCCAGCTCCTGTATCACTTGCATCAACAGCCATCTTAAAAGGCTTAGCAAAATTTGGAGTAGCGAGCACTGGCTGACTTAATAAAATAGCTTTAAGTTTGTTGAAAGAGGATTCACAGTTATCGGTCCAGACAAATTTAACTCCCTTTTTCAGTAGGTCTGTAAGTGGTGATACAAGAATAGAAAAGTTAAGAACAAATCTCCTGTAATAACCTACCATTCCCAAAAATCCTTGTAGCTCTTTCCTACTTTTAGGTCTGGGAAGATCACTTATAACCTGAACCTTAGCTCCTGGTGGTGCAACATGTCCATCACCAATTACATACCCAAGGTACTGAACTTTAGCTTGACCAAACTCACACTTTGATAAATTAGCTACAAGATTAGCATGAACTAAACGGTCAAGAAATTTACTGACATGGCATAGGTGATATTTCCAGTTGTCACTGAAGATTAATACATCATCAATATAAACAACACACCCTGCCAAACCCTCTGTTACAACATTCATGAGCTTCTGAAATGTGGCTGGTGCATTCTTCATACCATACGGCATTACAGAACATGCAAAAGCCTTTCCTAGTGTTACAAAACATGAGATCTCCCTAGCATGTTCAGTCATAGGTACTTGCCAGTATCCCTTTAACAAATCAAACTTACTTATGTACCTAGCCTTTCCGATCTTGTCTATGTAATCTTCCACACGAGGGAGAGGGTAAGTGTCTGTTTTAGTTATCTGATTAACACGTCTGTAGTCGATGCAAAGCCTCTGTGACCCACCTGGCTTAGGGACCAGAGTGACAGGAGAACTCCACTCGCTCTGACAGGGCTCAATCATCTTGTGGTCCAACAGGTAGCCAAGCTCCTTCTGGATGAGAGGAACTTTCACTGGGTTCACACGGTAAGGAGGCAGTTTAATTGGCTTTGCGTCTCCAACATCGACATCATGCATCAACACAGTGGTTCTTCCTGGAGTGGCACGGAACACTTGCGGGTACTCCTGCAGTAATGCCGAAAACTCCTGCCTTTCCTTGGGAGGTAGATGAGAAAGCTTAGTCTGGAGATCATTCATGATATCAGGATTCTTCCTCAAACTATCACTCAGGCTCATGCTGCATGGGAGAACTTCACTTGCAGACTCGGGTGGAACAGCTACAGTGCAAACTGGATTATTTTCGTCCCGCCTGTGATATAACTTTAGCATGTTGATGTGACATAGTTGCTTGCTCTTTCTACGATCTGGTGTGGCGATGACATAGTTGACATCACTGAGTTTCTTCTCCACGAAATAAGGGCCACTAAACTTGGCTTGAAGAGGTTGCCCATGAACTGGTAGCAGAATCAAAACCTGATCTCCTGGCTGAAAGTGGCGTAACCTGGACTTCTTATCATACCAAGTCTTCATCTTCTCCTGAGCAGCTCCTAAATTCTCTCTCGCCAGCTGTAAAGCAGTGGACAGCCGTTCTTTGAACTTCATCACATACTCCAGCAGGTTGACGTCATCTTCCTCCGACAGCCAGCATTCCTTGAGTAACTTAAGGGGTCCTCTTACTTCATGGCCAAACAGTAGTTCAAAAGGTGAGAAGCCCAGTGATTCATTTGGAGATTCTCTTGCGGCAAACACAACGAATGGAAGACCTTTATCCCAGTCTTTCTGATGTTCCAAACAGTATTTCTTGAGCATCGATTTGAGTGTTTGATGATATCTCTCCAACGCTCCTTGGGTCTGGGGATGGTAAGCTGAAGACGTGATCTGGGTGATGCCCAACTCTTTCAGAGACTGCTTGAAAACGTTTGACATGAAATTACTTCCCGGTCTGACTGTACCTCCTTAGGCAGACCAAACTTTGTGAAGAACCCCAGCATTTCCTTAACCACGTTCTTTGCTGAGATGTTTCTAAGTGGAATGGCTTCAGGATAACGAGTAGCCATATCAATCATGGTCAACACATAAGAAAATCCTGAAGAAGTCTTAGGAAGAGGGCCCACAATATCCACCAACACACGGGTGAAAGGCGCCTCAAAAGGAGGAATGGGAACTAGAGGTGCAACCTTTTCGGTCTGATTACACTTCCCCACAACTTGACAGGTGTGACAAGACTTACAATACCAGGAAACATCCCTGAAGATACCTGGCCAGTAGAAGTGTTTCAAAATGCGTGCCACAGTCTTCCTCACTCCAAGGTGTCCTGCCAAACTGGAATCATGAGCCACTCTAATGATATCCTGCCTACAAACACGAGGGATGACAACTTGATGTACAACCTCCCATTCACAGTCGGCTGATGCTGTTGGGGGTCTCCACTTCCTCATAAGTACTCCTGACTTTACATAATAACAAGTAGAAGCACCGGCTGACTCTTCTTCACTGCAAGCAGAGTTAGCTAGACCTTTCAACTCAGGGTCAGCAACCTGCAACTCAACCAACTCTTGACGAGACAAATTATCAACACTACGGGGTACTGCCTCATCTGGTGAGTGGTCCAAATTAGCAAGAAAAGTGTCAGCTAGGATAACATCATCATCATCATTATCCTCTAATCACCAGTAACTTTAGACTTAGCCCTAGTGACAGCACATGCAGGGAACACATCAGGGACATCACAATCCTGGGACGCAGCCACTGGCTCACTAGACAACTGAGGAGCTGGACACACTTGACTTCCACCAATATCATTTCCAAGTAAGAAAGTTACACCTGACATTGGGAGTGTCTCAACCAACTCAACCATAACGGAACCATTAACAAAACCAGACTCTAAATTCACTCTGCACAGAGGGACAGAGAAGTAATTATTCCCTACACCTTGTAAGATTACAGTTTCATCAGAGGAATTAACATTAGAGCCTAGAACACTGGTCAGCATAAGGGATTGGCAAGCACCTGTATCACGATATATTTGAACTGATTTCCTGTCATTACTGTCCAGAGGACTGACAAAACCATCAGACAGGAAATTAGCACGTGAACTCTTGAGAGTGTCACCCACGTTACTGCTCAAAAGAGGAGCTCCATCATGAGAATTTAAGTTACCCCTCAAAGCAGGTTCAGTTAACTCAGTTAAAGAATTCTGGGAACTCTCAATAGTGGACACTAGACCAATTAACTGAATATTTAAAGACTCCTTTTTGTTCACATCACGCCTTCTCCTGAAACATCTCTCCGTAGTATGACCAAGCTTACTACAATAAGTACATTTACTTTTCTGAAATCTAGAGGTGAAGCTGGTATTTACTTCCTGAGAAACATCATCCTTATTCTCTTTCCTGTTACCTGTACTCTGAGTAGAGGCAACGTACTTACTCTCAGCTTTCCTTTTTCCTCTAGAATATCTCTTGTGAGTGAGAACATACTCATCAGCTAAAACTGCAGCATCAGACAAATTATCTATTCTTTTCTCATCAAGATATAGGCTTACATCTTTACTAATACACCTTTTGAAGTCCTCCAGCAAAATCATCTGCTTAAATTTGTCAAAATCAGAATCCACATTCTTAGAGTTTAACCACTGCTCTAACTAATCTTCTTTGATTTTTGCATACTCAACGTGGGATTGCTTATCTTGCTTGTAAGTTGTCCTAAATTTTACTCTATAGGCTTCAGGAACAAGGTCATAGGCCTTAAGAATCAAGCTCTTAACTACATCATAATTATCAGATTGATCCTGAGGCAAAGATGCATATGTTACTTGAGCTTTACCGGTGAGAACAGTTTGAAGGAGTACTGGCCAATACTCCTTAGGCCAATTAAAACCTGTAGCTACCCTCTCAAACAACTGAAAATACTTTGTTAAATCAGATTCATTAAAAGGAGGGACAAGTTTAACATTTTTAGCCACATCAAAATCATCAGAGCTAGATGATCCAGTTCCACCTTGTTTCATGCGATACTCATGGTCTGCCTGAATCCTGGCAAGTTCAACTTGTGCCTGAGCCTGTATCTGTGCCTCCGGAATCCGAACCTGAGATTCCGCCTCCTTAGCCTGAGACTCAGCCTCCTTAGCACGTGCTTGAAATTCAGCCTCCTTAACACGAGACTCCTGCAGGGCTAGCTGTAACTTAGCTAATTCAATCTGCGTTTGCTCATTTGGAGGAGTTACATTAAACAAGCTTTCATTAATCATGTCAACAATTTGATCTTTAGAATGATGAGAGCGAACAGCAATTCCCAATTGTTGAGCAACAAGCTTAAGTTCATTCTTTGTTCTGTTTTCTATATCACACACTGTTTGCACATTTGACAAAATCTTTGGCTTCATCAAGTGTAGTAATAGTAGACATCATGAATAAGTAACAGTCACAAAATATCAAGCAATATCCTTATGATAATATCCTGAATATCCTGATATGAGGTCGCCAAATTTATGTTACGGAACAGAGAAAGATAATGTACACTTTAAGTGAGAATGCTAAAAATCACTACTGTCCCGTAAAGTTCCAGGTTCAAAACAAAAGAGTTAGGTAAAATTACAAGTTAAAGTTTAATGCTCAAACTAACAACAAAACATTCAGGACTCATAAGGATAATGTAATGGCAAATAAACAGGTTAAATATATGGTTAACTGCAATAGCCTCTATTAACACGAAATAAGCAAGAGTAAATTTATCTAAGTCAGCCCTGATAAAATGAGATACCAGATAATACTCAGTGAATGCCAGATAAATTATTACAGATACAAACTATTATCAAAAATGACTGACATAAAGATCCCTACATGAATCATAAAAACTTCACTAGGCCTACAAATTAAACTTATGCTATACAGTACAAGAAAAAAATGCAACAACAGTTATACTCAAATTACACACAGCTGCTAGATGTTTGGAGATTTCTTGAGCACTCACAATAATAATATCTGTACAGGGGAGGACAGAGATGTGAACAAAATGAGAAGCAGATCTAAGTGGCAATGATGCAGAGACTGAGCTCATTATATAGGGGCCGGCAGAGCTTGATACAACTTGTAAGAAGGACGCGCAAATGAAGCCATGGGGACAAAGAGTTGACAATCCTGGTCTGAACTCCAGAAATGACGACTTACTCTACTATAACGGTAGAAGGGGGGAACTGAGGCAGAACACGCTCGTGATCAAACATGCAGCATACTGTGCGTTAAAATTACACAAAGGATGATGAAATCATAGGCTATGTAACACCTCCCCACAAAGAAAAAGAAATTTACAAAGGAAATTTCTTATTACTCTAAAACAATCTGTCTAAAGTCTAGATAAGCAATCTGCAATAACATTTTCTTTCCCCTTGACATGTTGTATGTCTAATGAATACTCCTGAAGAAGTAGACTCCATCTTGTCAATCTCTGATTTTTATCTTTAAACTTACTAAGGAATTTCAGTGGGTTATGATCGGTATAAATGACTATGGGGTCAAAACCAGAACACAAATAAAATGAAAAATGCTGTAAACCCAAAATCAAGGCCAAAAGCTCTTTCTCAATAGTTGAGTAGTTCTTTTGAGGTGGAGTGAACTTCTTACTGTAATAAGATACAGGGTGCTCAACACTCTGATCATCCTCTTGCAGCAAAACTGCCCCAGCTCCTGTATCACTTGCATCAACAGCCATCTTAAAAGGCTTAGCAAAATTTGGAGTAGCGAGCACTGGCTGACTTAATAAAATAGCTTTAAGTTTGTTGAAAGAGGATTCACAGTTATCGGTCCAGACAAATTTAACTCCCTTTTTCAGTAGGTCTGTAAGTGGTGATACAAGAATAGAAAAGTTAAGAACAAATCTCCTGTAATAACCTACCATTCCCAAAAATCTTTGTAGCTCTTTCCTACTTTTAGGTCTGGGAAGATCACTTATAACCTGAACCTTAGCTCCTGGTGGTGCAACATGTCCATCACCAATTACATACCCAAGGTACTGAACTTTAGCTTGACCAAACTCACACTTTGATAAATTAGCTACAAGATTAGCATGAACTAAACGGTCAAGAAATTTACTGACATGGCATAGGTGATATTTCCAGTTGTCACTGAAGATTAATACATCATCAATATAAACAACACACCCTGCCAAACCCACTGTTACAACATTCATGAGCTTCTGAAATGTGGCTGGTGCATTCTTCATACCATACGGCATTACAGAACATGCAAAAGCCTTTCCTAGTGTTACAAAACATGAGATCTCCCTAGCATGTTCAGTCATAGGTACTTGCCAGTATCCCTTTAACAAATCAAACTTACTTATGTACCTAGCCTTTCAGATCTTGTCTATGTAATCTTCCACACGAGGGAGAGGGTGTCTGTTTTAGTTATCTGATTAACACGTCTGTAGTCGATGCAAAGCCTCTGTGACCCACCTGGCTTAGGGACTAGAGTGACAGGAGAACTCCACTCGCTCTGACAGGGCTCAATCATCTTGTGGTCCAACAGGTAGCCAAGCTCCTTCTCGATGAGAGGAACTTTCACTGGGTTCACACGGTAAGGAGGCAATTTAATTGGCTTTGCGTCTCCAACATCGACATCATGCATCAACACAGTGGTTCTTCCTGGAGTGGCACGGAACACTTGCGGGTACTCCTGCAGTAATGCCGAAAACTCCTGCCTTT
The DNA here is from genome assembly GCF_032717465.1 of Coenobita brevimanus. Lineage (NCBI taxonomy): Eukaryota > Metazoa > Arthropoda > Malacostraca > Decapoda > Coenobitidae > Coenobita > Coenobita brevimanus. The sequence goes on from NC_137041.1 coordinate 24,199,980, forward strand.
CCTTGGGAGGTAGATGAGAAAGCTTAGTCTGGAGATCATTCATGATATCAGGATTCTTCCCCAAACTATCACTCAGGCTCATGCTGCATGGGAGAACTTCACTTGTAGACTCGGGTGGAACAGCTACAGTGCAAACTGGATTATTTTCGTCCCGCCTGTGATATAACTTTAGCATGTTGATGTGACATAGTTGCTTGCTCTTTCTACGATCTGGTGTGGCGATGACATAGTTGACATCACTGAGTTTCTTCTCCACGAAATAAGGGCCACTAAACTTGGCTTGAAGAGGTTGCCCATGAACTGGTAGCAGAATCAAAACCTGATCTCCTGGCTGAAAGTGGCGTAACCTGGACTTCTTATCATACCAAGTCTTCATCTTCTCCTGAGCAGCTCCTAAATTCTCTCTCGCCAGCTGTAAAGCAGTGGACAGCCGTTCTTTGAACTTCATCACATACTCCAGCAGGTTGACGTCATCTTCCTCCGACAGCCAGCATTCCTTGAGTAACTTAAGGGGTCCTCTTACTTCATGGCCAAACAGTAGTTCAAAAGGTGAGAAGCCCAGTGATTCATTTGGAGATTCTCTTGCGGCAAACACAACGAATGGAAGACCTTTATCCCAGTCTTTCTGATGTTCCAAACAGTATTTCTTGAGCATCGATTTGAGTGTTTGATGATATCTCTCCAACGCTCCTTGGGTCTGGGGATGGTAAGCTGAAGACGTGATCTGGGTGATGCCCAACTCTTTCAGAGACTGCTTGAAAACGTTTGACATGAAATTACTTCCCCGGTCTGACTGTACCTCCTTGGGCAGACCAAACTTTGTGAAGAACCCTAGCATTTCCTTAACCACGTTCTTTGCTGAGATGTTTCTAAGTGGAATGGCTTCAGGATAACGAGTAGCCATATCAATCATGGTCAACACATAAGAAAATCCTGAAGAAGTCTTAGGAAGAGGGCCCACAATATCCACCAACACACGGGTGAAAGGCGCCTCAAAAGGAGGAATGGGAACTAGAGGTGCAACCTTTTCGGTCTGATTACACTTCCCCACAACTTGACAGGTGTGACAAGACTTACAATACCAGGAAACATCCCTGAAGATACCTGGCCAGTAGAAGTGTTTCAAAATGCGTGCCACAGTCTTCCTCACTCCAAGGTGTCCTGCCAAACTGGAATCATGAGCCACTCTAATGATATCCTGCCTACAAACACGAGGGATGACAACTTGATGTACAACCTCCCATTCACAGTCGGCTGATGCTGTTGGGGGTCTCCACTTCCTCATAAGTACTCCTGACTTTACATAATAACAAGTAGAAGCACCGGCTGACTCTTCTTCACTGCAATCAGAGTTAGCTAGACCTTTCAACTCAGGGTCAGCAACCTGCAACTCAACCAACTCTTGACGAGACAAATTATCAACACTACGGGGTACTGCCTCATCTGGTGAGTGGTCCAAATTAGCAAGAAAAGTGTCAGCTAGGATAACATCATCATCATCCTCTCTAATCACCAGTAACTTTAGACTTAGCCCTAGTGACAGCACATGCAGGGAACACATCAGGGACATCACAATCCTGGGACGCAGCCACTGGCTCACTAGACAACTGAGGAGCTGGACACACTTGACTTCCACCAATATCATTTCCAAGTAAGAAAGTTACACCTGACATTGGGAGTGTCTCAACCAACCCAACCATAACGGAACCATTAACAAAACCAGACTCTAAATTCACTCTGCACAGAGGGACAGAGAAGTAATTATTCCCTACACCTTGTAAGATTACAGTTTCATCAGAGGAATTAACATTAGAGCCTAGAACACTGGTCAGCATAATGGATTGGCAAGCACCTGTATCACGATATATTTGAACTGATTTCCTGTCATTACTGTCCAGAGGACTGACAAAACCATCAGACAGGAAATTAGCACGTGAACTCTTGAGAGTGTCACCCACGTTACTGCTCAAAAGAGGAGCTCCATCATGAGAATTTAAGTTACCCCTCAAAGCAGGTTCAGTTAACTCAGTTAAAGAATTCTGGGAACTCTCAAGAGTGGACACTAGACCAATTGACTGAATATTTAAAGACTCCTTTTTGTTCACATCACGCTGTCTCCTGAAACATCTCTCCGTAGTATGACCAAGCTTACTACAATAAGTACATTTACTTTTCTGAAATCTAGAGGTGAAGCTGGTATTTACTTCCTGAGAAACATCATCCTTATTCTCTTTCCTGTTACCTGTACTCTGAGTAGAGGCAACGTACTTACTCTCAGCTTTCCCTTTTCTCTAGAATATCTCTTGTGAGTGAGAACCTACTCATCAGCTAAAACTGCAGCATCAGACAAATTATCTATTCTTTTCTCATCAAGATATAGGCTTACATCTTTACTAATACACCTTTTGAAGTCCTCCAGCAAAATCATCTGCTTAAATTTGTCAAAATCAGAATCCACATTCTTAGAGTTTAACCACTGCTCTAACTAATCTTCTTTGATTTTTGCATACTCAACGTGGGATTGCTTATCTTGCTTGTAAGTTGTCCTAAATTTTACTCTATAGGCTTCAGGAACAAGGTCATAGGCCTTAAGAATCAAGCTCTTAACTACATCATAATTATCAGATTGATCCTGAGGCAAAGATGCATATGTTACTTGAGCTTTACCGGTGAGAACAGTTTGAAGGAGTACTGGCCAATACTCCTTAGGCCAATTAAAACCTGTAGCTACCCTCTCAAACAACTGAAAATACTTTGTTAAATCAGATTCATTAAAAGGAGGGACAAGTTTAACATTTTTAGCCACATCAAAATCATCAGAGCTAGATGATCCAGTTCCACCTTGTTTCATGCGATACTCATGGTCTGCCTGAATCCTGGCAAGTTCAACTTGTGCCTGAGCCTGTATCTGTGCCTCCGGAATCCGAACCTGAGATTCCGCCTCCTTAGCCTGAGACTCAGCCTCCTTAGCACGTGCTTGAAATTCAGCCTCCTTAACACGAGACTCCTGCAGGGCTAGCTGTAACTTAGCTAATTCAATCTGCGTTTGCTCATTTGGAGGAGTTACATTAAACAAGCTTTCATTAATCATGTCAACAATTTGATCTTTAGAATGATGAGAGCGAACAGCAATTCCCAACTGTTGAGCAACAAGCTTAAGTTCATTCTTTGTTCTGTTTTCTATATCACACACTGTTTGCACATTTGACAAAAAATCTTTGGCTTCATCAAGTGTAGTAATAGTAGACATCATGAATAAGTAACAGTCACAAAATATCAAGCAATATCCTTATGATAATATCCTGAATATCCTGATATGAGGTCGCCAAATTTATGTTACGGAACAGAGAAAGATAATGTACACTTTAAGTGAGAATGCTAAAAATCACTACTGTCCCGTAAAGTTCCAGGTTCAAAACAAAAGAGTTAGGTAAAATTACAAGTTAAAGTTTAATGCTCAAACTAACAACAAAACATTCAGGACTCATAAGGATAATGTAATGGCAAATAAACAGGTTAAATATATGGTTAACTGCAATAGCCTCTATTAACACGAAATTAGCAAGAGTAAATTTATCTAAGTCAGCCCTGATAAAATGAGATACCAGATAATACTCAGTGAATGCCAGATAAATTATTACAGATACAAACTATTATCAAAAATGACTGACATAAAGATCCCTACATGAATCACAAAAACTTCACTAGGCCTACAAATTAAACTTATGCTATACAGTACAAGAAAAAAATGCAACAACAGTTATACTCAAATTACACACAGCTGCTAGATGTTTGGAGATTTCTTGAGCACTCACAATAATAATATCTGTACAGGGGAGGACAGAGATGTGAACAAAATGAGGAGCAGATCTAAGTGGCAATGATGCAGAGACTGAGCTCATTATATAGGGGCCGGCAGAGCTTGATACAACTTGTAAGAAGGACGCGCAAATGAAGCCATGGGGACAAAGAGTTGACAATCCTGGTCTGAACTCCAGAAATGACGACTTACTCTACTATAACGGTAGAAGGGGGGAACTGAGGCAGAACACGCTCGTGATCAAACATGCAGCATACTGTGCGTTAAAATTACACAAAGGATGATGAAATCATAGGCTATGTAACAATATATATATATATATATATATATATATATATATATATATATATATAGATAGATAGATATAGATATATATATATATAAAGAGTCTGGACGATATTTTGCAACACGTTGAGATGATGAGGGCGGTTACAAAACAGTGGACGAGTTTGTTTCTGTAAAACTCACTAAAGGCTTTGTTTGTGTTGTAAGTGCGAGAGGAGATGATGCCTTAACATCACCTAAGACGCTTTGTGTGAATGGTTCAACTCATGAGTCAGCTTTGTGTTTGGTGCTACACGATGGTTTGTGTTATTACCTACTAAAAGACACCATTACCCCACTTAAGTTTAAAAGTCACAAAAAAAATTTCTGGTTGCCTTGTGTAACCATCTGCTGTGATGGTGTGCCAGGATAAACCAATCCTTGTAACTGCTAAGGATGAGGGCGATGATGATGATGGACATGGTGCTTACGCCATTGAAAACTACAGATTCCACTATGTTTTTCCTGACTGCTTTTGACACAGATGCTGGTGTTTTTCCTGGATATAAATCGCAATTATTTGATCTTCTGCGGATCTATAGAGATGTTGTTGTCCTACCTGGTGAATCTATGGGAACGAACGATGAATCTTGAAACACATACCACTGAAATGGTTCCCAGTAATCAGCCAGTATGTTTCTGTTACACCATACAGACTTCCACATAGCCAACGTGCATTGGCCAATAATTTGTTTAAGAAATACTGGAACAAGACATCAGTGAGCACTCCTACAGTTCGTTGGATAGTCTGCTCTTCCTTGTCCCAAAGATAGGTGAGTTCTGACCCGTAGTTGACTACCGTAAAGTAAATGCTGTCACTGTACCCGATCGACCCACATTCCCAATCATAACAGATTTACTGGAATCACTCGGTGATATTAATGCTGTTTTTACTTCGCCTGATCAACTTTGTGGTTACTGGCAATTAGATATGGAAGAGTCATCGAGTCCAATAAATGCATTCAGTACCTCTTCTGGCCACTATCCGATCAAAAAAATTCCATTAGGTCTCAGAAATACTCTGTCAGTGTTCATGAGGCTAATCCATTCTGCAGGCTGTTCAGTGGTATGAGCATTTCGTGAAAATACGTCGTGTTCTTTTTTTTTTTAATTCTCAAAATGGTTGGTATTAACCCCTTAACCGTGGGGCGTCACTTTCGTGACACTTGGGAGCAAGGGATCATACCGCGGGGCGTCGCTTTTGTGATTCTGTGTTATTTTGAATTCACCAGGGCTTCCAAGTGGTGGCTTGTATCATCTATCAGTATATACTGCCAATGTCCAACAGTAGTCAGCACTCCTAATCTCATCTGTACTCCCATCCATTGTTGACAATTTAGCCATTTCTCCCCGTTCTTGACTCCCCTCCCTACCCCCCCTCCATTACCCTATCCTCTCGCCTGCCCGGCCGTGCTATGCAAAGTAAGTCTTCCCTGGAATTTTTCACTGATTTCATCCATTGAAATAAGCCCTATGCCCTATTCTTATACCAAATAATATATACAAGAAAGAAATAAGGTAAGTGAGAGTGCCATACACCTGGAATTGGCTAATTATCACCTGACAACACCTCACGTGCACTCGTTCGCTAATTTTCGCTGTTTATTTCCCCTTGAAATATGCCGTATAATCTATTTTTGTAATAAATATACATGTAAGGAGGGAAGGGAGAAGCCTAAGTGATATTTACATTTACCTGGAATTACCTAATTTATAATGTATTGTCTAGATTTCCTGCCAATCATTTCACTGCTATATATTAGCTGTGTCAAGAGGCTAACGTTGGTAGTAATGAATTTCCCTAGGTAGGCCACCACCTCGGCCCACCCTTATCAGTTCACTCTCATCTTCCAACGTGGAGGTACGTCAGTTCGCTCTTGCTAGCTTCAGGGACTTTTCACCCCCATGCAAAGGGCCCTGTGACCTTTACCCCCTACTAAACCTCGTGTGGAAAGAGGTAAAGGGTAGACAATTGATAAAAGAGTAACTACGATCTTTCTATTGAGTAAAACAGTGCAAGTGGAATTGTAAATAATGTGTACATAATGTGTAAACAGCAAGTGAAAGTAATGAATGTAAATATACGTGAACAGTGGAAAATAGTTTTATAAGTTACTTCAAGTGACAGTGCATAACACAGCGTAAATAAAATAGAAATGTAAATAACGTAAATAAAATAGAGAACGTAAATAGAAATGTAAATGAGTAGTATTATAAGAATACGAGTATATACCCTAGGAGTAATGAAAGTGAAAGTTTCACTCTAGCATGCCTGAATACTATGAGTTTTGAGAGTGAAGGTGAAAGTGACATTCACTCTCAATGCTAGTATACAGGACGAGAAAGTGAATGCTACGTATTTTACTGAAAGAAATTGAATCCCTACAGTGACAATAAACTAATACTACTGAAGGAAACTTATGGATAAAGACTGTAGATATATATATGTGTTATATAGTAATAGAAATATAAAGTGTGAGGGGTTTTATGAATAATAAATGACAGAGTACCCAGAGCGAACTAGCGCAAGTGCAACGGTCAGACGTGCTCGTAATTTTCATTGCTTTCACAGTGTTTTTTTTTTGGAGTATGGATCCCAAACTACTTGAAAATCATAGAGTGGTGTTTATAGTGTTAATATCTGGTTGTGGTAATCATATTATGGGTTGTCGGGAAGTGTAAAGTGGAGACTTCGTTACCCAACTTCAGAGGTCTCCACAAGTCCTACGGTAACGGACGAAGGCTCAACAAACATTCCACGAGAAAGCTGAAGGTATGTCCCATAAGCATATGTAATTTTAATATTCTAGGACTAATAACTGATTTTTGGCAAATATTTTTTGAGAGTCTGTCGGAGCCCGAATAACCCCGCGGCACACGCAAAACATTGGTAAACATGCCCGTGGTGTAGGTGTTAAAGTCAAGCTAAATAAATGCAGTTTCCTGTATACAAAAATGAAATTTCTTCGGTATATGGATAATGCTGAGGGAATTGATAAAACAGATGAGAAAGTTATAGCCGTTGGTAACTTCCCAAAAGTCATCAGTACCGATTGTAGTAGCTTAGCAGGACACTAGAGTGCACTGCTGTGGTTAGGCCACTAGAGGGCACTGTCATGGTGTCATCATCTAGGATAGCTAGAGATATATAGTGAAGTCTAGCAAGACCTAGGCCAGTTCTGTCCCGGCTATACTCAGGCTAACAATAAACTGAGAACCCCCACTACGTGTATTTCTCTGGGATCCAATACATGGCGACGAGGATGAGATCCAGAGTGTAGTTAAACAGTGGGACAATAGCTGGGTCAGCTGCCGTTGGGGCTGTAGAAGCATACGAAGAAGGGGAAGACTTTGAAACCTACACTGAGCGGTTTGAGCGGTTCCTAGAAGCCAACAATATCACCGAGGATAAGCGAAAAAGGGCGTTATTTCTCACTGTGTGTGGTCCGGCAGTGTACCAACTACTGAGGAATGTTTGTGCCCCTGATAAACCTTCCTCAAAAACACTGGCTCAGTTGATCAACCTTGCTACACAGCATTATGCTCCAAAAGTTTCTGTGGTGGTGGCGAGGTACAAATTCAACTCTGAAAAACAAAAGGAGAATGAGACCACCAGCAAATATGTGGCAGAGCTTAAGAGACTAGCATCACGTTGTAACTTCGGTGCAAATTGGCAGGAACACTTGAGAGACAGGTTTGTGTGTGGAGTGTCTAGTGAACAGCTCCAACGTAAGTTACTGCAGGAAGGAGATGACCTAACTTGGGAAAGAGCATATAAAATGGCGCTATCTTACGAAGCTGCTTCAACTGATGCACAGGTGCTATCTGGACAAAGCAGAGAAAATGTAAACCGGGTAGGGTCTGCGTCATCCTTAAGAGGATTGGGACAAAGTAAGTACCAACCAGACAAGACAGCGGTATCCAGGGATGCCCGATGGAAGGAAACTAGATGTTCACGGTGTGGCAGAGAGGGGCATGGTGCGACACTGTGCTCATTTCGAAATGCAATATGTTTTAGGTGTAAAAGAAAAGGGCATATTCGAAGAATGTGCGGAACCAAGACAGTAGTGAACAATCTGGATGAAGAACAAAGTGAACAGGAGGATGAAGCGGTTGACGGGGAGCTGTTTGGGATATTACAGTTACCTGACAAAAACCGTACAGCAAAAAGGAAACCACCGCTTACAGTGGATTTGCAAGTGCAGGGCAGTGTGATTTGCATGGAAGTGGACACAGGGGCAAGTACGACGATAATTAGTGAGAAGCAATGGAAAAAGTTGAATAGAAGACCCAAACTCCACACATCAAAATGACGGTTAGTTACCTACACAGGAGAGGATTTACAGGTGTGTGGTGAGGCGAGTGTTGAGGTGAAACTGAACAAGCAGGTGGAGATTTTGTCCATTACCGTCATCCAAGAAGAGGGACCACCGCTGTTGGGACGTGATTGGTTGGCAGTCTTAAAGTTAGATTGGGAAGAGATGCTGGCGAAGATTGCCATTAAACACTCTGAGGGGGAGCTGTCAGAATTAGATAAATTATTGGACAGCTATGCCAGGGTCTTTTCACAAAGTTTGGGACGTATGCCTATCAAAGCACATCTCAAGCTGAAGGAAGGAGCTCGTCCAGTTTGGAAAAGGGCCAGACCAGTTCCTCATGCTCTGTATCCGCTAGTGGATCAGGAACTAGATAGGTGGGTGAAGGAAGGGATAGCTGAACCAGTGGAAACAGATCACAGCAGCGGGTGGGCGACACCATTAGTAGTTGTTCCTAAACCGGACGGAAAGGTAAAGCTAGCAGCCGATTATCGTATTACAGTGAACCCTCAACTGGATATTGTAAAACACCCCTTGCCAACTCCAGAGGAGCTGTTTGCAAGAATTAAAGGGAAGAAGTTTGCTAAGCTGGATTTGAAAGATGCATACTTGCAGATGGAACTAAGTGAGGATTCAAAGGATTTAACAACGGTATCTACTCATAGGGGGTTATTACGGATGAATAGGTTGCCTTTCGGATTATCATGTTGTACAGATATTTTCCAAGCAGCAATGGATAGAATATTGGAGGATTTACCTGAATGTGTGGCTTATTTGGACGATTTGCTAGTAATGGGACAGGATAAGCAGGATTTACTCCGAAACTTGGATAAAGTTTTGAGAAGGTTGGGTGACAACGATATCCGGCTTAAACAGTCTAAATGTGAGTTTAACCTACGGGAGGTACAATACCTGGGTTGGATAGTTTCGGGTACAGAGCTTAAACCAATCCCGGAGAAAACTGAGGCGGTGAGACTGGTACCTGAACCAACAGATGTGTCTTCCCTACGCAGTTTATTGGGGGCCATAGGTTATTATTCACGTCTGTTACCGCACCTGGCCACCACACTCTCTCCCTTGTACAATCTACTATGTAAAGGTGTGAAGTGGGAGTGGTAAAAAAAGTGCGAGGAGGCACTGAACAGGGTAAAAAAGATGTTGGCAGGTAACCTGGTGTTAATGAGATATGATCCTAATTTGCCACTAAAATTAATGACAGATGCGAGTGAAGTGGGTATTGGTGCTGCATTGGTGCATGTTGTGCCCGGAGGGTTAGAGAGACCAGTAGCCTATGCATCTAGAACTCTAACTCCAACAGAGCAGAAATACCCGATTGTTGAGAAGGAGGCGCTAGCAGTATCATATGGGGTACAAAGATTTCATCAATATTGTTATGGCCGTAAGTTTACCTTGGTAACAGACAACAAAGCTTTATCTCGTATCTTAAACCCGGACAAAGAGATGCCAGCTTTGGGAGCAGCACGGATGCAGAGATATGCCTTGCAGCTGGCAGCCTACAGGTACGAGGTGGAGTTACGACGTTCTAGGGATATGGTGGTTGCAGATGCGCTTTCCAGATTACCTTTGCCAGGTATCATCGATGTAGATGCAGGGTTTGTAGAGGAAGAGGCCAGAGTAAGTAATGTGTTGTTCTTAGACGAGGGACCTTGAGTGACAGCCAGTGAGATAGCAGCAGCAACACGACGAGACCCAGTGTTAGGGAAGGTGTTGTCAGCATTGCGATCAGGGAAATGGATGGAAGGAGATAAAGAGGTTGCTGTTTTCAGGTCGAGATGTGATGAGTTTTCCACGGAGGGGGATTGCATTATGTGGGGTGGTAGAGTAGTGGTTCCAGTAGCACTTAGGAATAAGATTAAGGGGGAATTACATACAGGACATACAGATTGTGTGCAGATGAAGCAGCTAGCGAGACGGTATGTTTGGTGGCCAGGAATAGACAGAGAGCTGGAGGAGATGGTGAAGGATTGTCATGGCTGTATGGAGAAGCGGACATTGCCACCACAATCTGCCTTGCATCCGTGGGAAAGGACTAGTGGACCATGGCAAAGACTTCATGCAGACTTCGCAGGGCCCATAAATGGAATGATGCTGTTGATTGTGGTTGATAGCTATTCAAAGTGGATTGAGGCTATTCCATTAAAATCTACAACGGTAGCGAAAACTATGTATGAATTAGGGATAATGTTTGCTAGGTTTGGTCTGCCTTTACAGTTGTGCACAGATAATGGGCCTCAGTTTACAGCGGGGGAGATGGCATCATTTTTACGCAGGCATGGTATCAGACATATCAGGACCGCTCCATATCACCCTTCCAGTAATGGGTTGGCAGAACGGGCGGTAAGAACGGTGAAAGAGGGCTTAAAATCTATGAGTAAGGAGGGAGGATCTCTTGAGAGGAAATTATTAAAGTTTTTGTTGACTTATCGTTCTACCCCCCAGACAACAACAGGCAAGACCCCAGCAGAGTCGTTGTTGGGTGGGAACATTAGATCGAGACTGGATCTTCTTTTACCAAATGAGGAGAGCAGGGTGATGGAGAGGATAGAAAAACAGGTAACAAGTCGTCCAGTAAGGAGGTTTTGCAGTGAATGATATAGTCTGGGCTCGCAGTTTTTCTGGACCTAAATGGAGGAAAGTTCGGATAATATCGCAGACTGGACCGGTTTCATATGAGGTGGATGTAGGGGGAGATATTTTATGGTCACGCCATGCCGACCAAATAATTCTTGTGAGCAAGGCCAATGACAGTGGATGGCAGCAATCACCTATATTAACTGACACACCCTCTACACTAGTAACAGATGTACCGGTGGGGCAGGGGGAACCACACCCGCCTGCTGTAGAGATGGATAAGGGATCTCCGGAGCACCGGGCAGAGGTGTCAGAGCTGGGGAGGCAACAGAAGAGGACACTACAGTCGGACGAACGTCTAAGCACAGGGGCAGCCAGCATGGGGATGAAAACACCTGTGAAAGAATTAGAGCATGGGGCTAGATCGACTCGACAGCGGTTATCGACAGCCTCTGAGTCTTCTAGAGAGGAGGCAAGAACATCGACATTTCATGAACTAGAATCACCCAAAACTCTAGTACGACGGTCAACAAGAGAAAGGAAACCTCCTGAAAGATATACAGCTGTGATGTAACTTGTAGGGACTATTATTACATATGTTTATTAGTTATTGTGTATATACTTATGTTAGGGGGGGTGCAAGGTTAAAATTTGTAGTTGTCAAGCCAACTATTGGTTGATGCTTATATATATTGTTATTTATTGTACCTATGTGATTATAGGGCTTTATGTTTGGTTATTATTGTACGTATGTGATTATAGGATTTTATGTTGTTTGGTTGTGGGATTTGCTTTAAGGGGGGTGAAGTGTAGTAGCTTAGCAGGACACTAGAGTGCACTGCTGTGGTTAGGCCACTAGAGGGCACTGTCATGGTGTCATCATCTAGGATAGCTAGAGATATATAGTGAAGTCTAGCAAGACCTAGGCCAGTTCTGTCCCGGCTACACTCAGGCTAACAATAAACTGAGAACCCCCACTACGTGTATTTCTCTGGGATCCAATACCGATGATGTAAGGAGTTTTCTTGGCTTGTGTCGCTACTACCGGCGATTTATTCAAGGACATACACGGATAGCCATCCTTCTTACTAAATTGTTTAAGGAAAAAGAACCTTTTGTTTGGACTCCTGACAAACCTCATGCCTTTAAAACACTGAAGACAGTACTCGTTAAAGCTCTTGTCTCGGCATTTCATGGTTATAGGAAGCCTATCTTCCTTTGCACAGTCACTGTATTAATGCAGTTTCATGCAAAAAGAAAAGATGTAATAGTTTACGCTAGTAATGCGCACAATGCTACTAAACATAACTGTAGTGTCACTCATTTAGAAGCTTTAGTTTTTGTTTTTTCTCAATCTTTTCAGGGATATTATTTGCTGATATCACATGCCTACCCAAATAGATCATCTGCCGTGACTTATTCGGAGGAAGAAATCTAACAGAGAATCTAGCACGATGGTAAATTATCATCCAAGATTTCAGCTGAACCTTTGAGTAAGTACCTGGTAAATCAAACGTAGTTACAAATGTTCTTTCAGGTCATGTAGCTTCAGTCTCATCATATCAACCTAGTGACGTTCCTTGGACCACCCTTTCTTAAGATACTGTCGATGGTTGCCTGCACACAGGCCCCTCTGTGCTCTAAAGTGATTTACTTCTTAGTATCAAAATATACCTTATCGTTACCTCTTCTGCTATTGCCAGTAGATGAGCTCATGTGGGACAACGATATCTTGTGCAGAAAGACAGCCCTTATCGGTAGGGACATGCCTAATAGAGAGGTATGCCAACTCAATGTTAACACTGATTTTATACTTGAAGTACTGCATATCATTCATAACACATCTCATGCATCCCATCCGATGAAAGATCGGTATTTGAAACATTCATATTTTTCATTCTAATGGCCTACAGCACACAAGGATATCAACATTCACTGTGATTCCTGTGAGTCCTGTAATCGTCAATAGGGTCAACTGCATCACCTGCTCCACTTTTGAAATATCCGGTTCCATCACGTCCATGAGAAACAAATTCATTTGACCTCATACACTGCCTCTTCCAAAGTCTGGTGCTGAGGACTTCTGTGGTTCATTATTTCTCACGTTCCTGGGTTCTCGTGCATCCTCAAAATAAGATTGCTGAGTGTGGCAATTACTGTCACGGGGGGATGCGAATTTATGAATTAAGAATACTTGATGTTACTTGAAAATAGAAACAAGGAATTGACTTGTGAAAATCAAGTAGTAAGTTTTACTTTATGCCGGCTTACTTCGCCGATTCTCTAAGGACGAGAATTTATAAACTTTCTCAACAGTACACAGCAGAGACTAATTACTCACGCATGCTGTTTGTTAGTACTGTTAGCCTCTTGAGAAAGTGACTCCACCCCTGACAATTAATAACTAATGCTAATAGTAATGAACAGGTTCTTGCCAGTGCTTAACTCCTGGCTGGCACAACGGATTTAAGTTTGATACAAAAGAACTGGCCTAAGTACCAGTTATGAATACTGTAAAGAGTTTGTGCAAACTAGGAGCGGCAACTAATATAAGCTTAATGTGGAGAAATAAAACACGAGTCTAATTACATTAAGCTCAAAGAAAAGAACTGTAAATTTATTGATTACTATAAAATAAATTTACGTTATATGAATCTCAAAATGAATTCAAAAGGGAATTTCAGTCACTAGGGGACTCAAGAATTCAAATAACAAGAGAATACACTCACTCACTCATTCAAAAGCTAATTAAACTTAAGCCTAGAAAAACGAACAGAAATACTGGTCAGTGAAGGGGAACCAAAATGAAAGTCTGGGCTCCTATGATGAACATAAAAATGCTGCTATTCACTGTAAGCCTGCTTTGCCAATTCACCATCTAGGTGGAGATTCAGGAACTCACTGTACAACGGAGGTGCTACTCTACACTGGGCACAAATGGTCCTATCCTCGAGGCGACTCAAAGCTGACTGAGTTCACACTGCAAAAGGGGGCAAGAGATGGCCATGTTCGCCGGAAGTAGCCATGACCTAACTTCAACAGTCAATGGAAAGAGGGCGAATGATACAGGCTCACAATAAATCACTCAGTGAAAGCACTAGTGTCGTGGATAAGAATGGTCACTTGTGAAACAGTGACAAATGTTCTGAAAACCATCTCAATCGAAGTGAAAATGAGGACGATTGAACTGAGTGATGCCCAGTGGGAATTCCACTAGAATTCATGGTTTTCTCATCAAAGTACAATGTCACGAATTTAAATAAAGACACTCGCGCGAATTTGTGACATTACGCCCCATCAAAATCAAATTTTTCTTCAGAAAAATTTTCGATATACATACATATAAATCCTAACTCAGTCACACAAGATTCACACTGTTGTGTGTGTACTATCCTGCTACAAGAGAAAATCACAGTCGCCCATGAGTGTAACAACCTCGTATTTACCTTAATAGAAGCAAGCTTGAGGAAAAAACTCCGTGACAACAGTGAAAAATCCTGTACTCAGGTCAAACTGAGCGAAAAGTTTGCTACATTTACATTAACAACTAATTATTATGTAGCCTGATGTATGTAGTACACAGTGTAGGTGTAACAGTTGTGGTGTAACTGTACCTACATGTAAAATGATATAATACAAAATCCTACATGTAAAATGATATAATACAAAATCTCAAACGACCCTTACAGTTTTCTGGTTAAACCTACATTATTATTAACCAGGAAACGTGGTCCCAGGACAGAATCTCAAAGGACCCTTATAGTTTACTGGTCAAACCTAACTCTACACTTACGATTAATATTGGCAAGCTGAGAATCCCTATGCAATCTCGGGCAGGTCACTTTTTAACACCCAACTTGGGTATGAACACACATGTGGATAATGTGCATTCTCCGGGAATCCTCAGAGAGGCCCACAGCTCGAGATGCTCCACAAGGTAATTCAAACACAGAATCGGATTGCCTCTACAGGGGTCTCGAACTTTCCCCTTAACCTACGGTGCATATGTATGTACAGGTCCTGGATATAATGTGTCCTGTGGGACCAACGGGCGAGACGTCATGTCTGCATCCACATCACCACTGCCCTCTCTTTCAACTGACTCAGAGATCATGGGTGTGGATTCAAACGACGCAGGAAGGACATGTCCTTGGTTGGTGGTACATTGACACACATTGCAGGAACACACAAAGCTATCTATTTCCTGTCCCATTCCTGGCCAGAAAAGTCAGCACAGATACAGCCCTGGGTTTTCCTTTTGCCCATATGACCTCCTGAGGCTGAACAATGACCCCATTCTAACACTGCTCGGCAATACTTAGTGGGAACGACAAACTGCAGTCGAACCTCACCCTGGGGTGTTCGTGACTCATGGTAGAGCCGTCCTTGTTTATGAAGGAACCTGGCTTGACCTCCCCGTGAATACTTAATCACTCTACCCTTTTGCTTCTTCAGCACAGCAGCAAGTGTCGGGTCGGAATGTTGTTCTTGGACAACATCTTGGCTACAAAGCAGATCTTGCGGCAATGCAATGGTTACCGGGGTGACACAGTTTGGAGCCTTGGCCATGGCTCGTGTTACTGCAGCCAAAGTCTGAGTAGCGTCATCTACGGTGCAACTATACTTGGCGCCTGATATGTTGCCTATTATTAGGTCAAACAAAGGATCTGGCATGACAACTACAACTGTCGCACCCGTGTAAAATGGAGATGCCACCTGGATACATGCCTCAGGGAACAATCTCACTGATCCATCAATAAGCTGAGCTTGGATCTGTCGACCTGTGTATTCCTCAGGCCGAACTAGACTCTGCCTGACAGAGCAACCTGAGGAACTGTCTCTCAGGACCTTTACAGGAAAGCCTCCCACAAACCCTGGCTGAACAAGGAAGGCACTGTTACCTGTGGGAGACCCTGTGGAGGAAGCAGCCAGCCACTGATGAGGCTGCTGAATGAGTGATGCAGCAAATATGGTGCTCTGAGAATTAGATACCTGAGGGGTCATACTCGCTGTCTGGGGAGATGGAGCACTGACCACCTGTGGAGGAGGGTTCACTGTCGCTGGGGGACTAGTGAACTGTGGGGAAATACATGTGCTGCTAGGGACGACACCACCATACTGCTGCTGAGAAATGAAGGCTGCATTTGCCTCCTGCCTCCGATACACTGGGGCTGGTGCTGAAAAGGACACTCCCAACTTTTGATTGCGTGGGTGATACTGCTGCTGGTTAGGGTACTTGTCGTACTGCTTCCACTCAAGTTCCTGGGTATTTTGCCCCTGGTCCTTCTTCTGCGGTTTGTTTGGACCTTGGCCATTATTCTGAGCATGGCCTTGATGCTGGGGTTCAGTCCGAGACGGTTTCCCAGATTTGTCAGCTTTCCTGTTCCAGGTGTGTTGCTTACGAGTTTGATACTCGTACGCAGTCAAGAATGCATCAGCCTTCTCCACCATTTGGCTGGCATCCCTAACTTGGCAGATCTTAAGCTGAGCCATAAGCTCAGCAGGCCATGATTTTTCTAACTGCATGCACAGCATAAGGTCAATTATCCCCTCTCATGTAGGAGGGGTTTCATCTTTCTCCATCCACTCATCTAAGTAAGCAGTAAGTTGATCAAGAAACTGAACAGCAGTCTCTTTTTTTTGTAGACAAGCCCTCATAAACTGACTTCTGGCATCGTCAACTGTGAGACTGTACGCTTTGATGAGTGCGGCCTTCATCCTCTCATACGTGAGATTGCCTTCACGAATTCTATGGAGAATATCAAGGGCAGGGCCCTCAAACAAGCTAAGAAACTGGAGCCGCTTAGCTGCTTCATCCAGCTGGTACAGCTGCACCATGTCTTCGAAACGAGCTATGAATGGCACGATTTGCTCGCCTTCCTTGTATGAAGGATGCTTGATGCATGGGGTTGCCAGAACATGTGCAGGGAGAGCACTCGTGGAGCTTGGGTTAGCTGCATCAGAATGTGTCTGAAGCCAAGGAGTCTCGCTTGAGCTTCAGTATCTCAAGTTCATGTTTCTCACATGCCTCGCGCTCAGCACGTTTGTGTTCTCGTTCTCTCTCTCGTTGTTCTCACTCATATTCACGTTCTCTCTCTCTCTCTCTCTCTCTCTCTCTCTCTCGCAGTTCGCATTGTGTTTGCTTGTATTCACGTTGTCTCTCACGTTCCTCACACTGTTCTTGCTCGTGTTCGAGTTGAATTCTACACTCCTCATGGGCATCACTCTCACGCTGTTGTTCGTAACTAACCGTGAGAGCACATATTCTTTGATTTGTTGGGGATCGGTAAGCCCCATATCTTTGGCTTCCTGTACATATATATTAGTGGTCATGATACTAACTCAGCTAAGGCTGAGTGGACTAAAGACTGAGTACTGACTGCTATTTTGCAGAGAAATGCTAATAATCAAAAGTAAAGAATATAGGCACAGGTTGGTGGTGACCAGTTTTATCTAGTTAGACTGGTAAAGAAAATAAGAAAAAAAATGCAACTGACTGGGAAAACTATTACATAAAATTAATATAACTGAATCAGTAACCACCAGTAAGATAGTGCCTATAGACTTTAATGATAACAAATACCTAGATGTGAGTGAGTGAGTATTATCTCATTAATAACTTTAGAACTAGGAGTTAAAATCCTGGCGAGGTCGCCAGATGTCACGGGGGGATGTGAATTTATGAATTAAGAATACTTGATATTACTTGAAAATAGAAACAAGGGATTGACTTGTGAAAATCAAGAAGTAAGTTTTACTTTATTCTGGCTTACTTCGCCTTTCTCTAAGGACGAGAATTTATAAACTTTCTCAACAGTACACAGCAGAGACTAATTACTCACACGTGCTGTTTGTTAGTACTGTTAGCCTCTTGAGTAAGTGACTCCACCCCTGACAATCAATAACTAATGCTAATAGTAATGAACAGGTTCTTGCCGGTGCATAACTCCTGGCTGGCACAACGGATTTAAGTTTGATACAAAAGAACTGGCCTAAGTACCAGTTATGAATACTGTAAAGAGTTTGTGCAAACGAGGAGTGGCAACTAATATAAGCTTAATGTGGAGAAATAAAACACGGGTCTAATTACATTAAGCTCAAGGATAAGAACTGTAAATTTATTGATTACAATCAAATAAATTTACGTTATATGAATCTCAAAATGAATTCAAAAGGGGAATTTCACGGTCACTAGGGGACTCAAGAATTCAAATAACAAGAGAATACACTCACTCGCTCATTCTAAAGCTAATTAAACTTAAGCCTAGAAAAACGAACAGAAATACTGGTCAGTGAAGGGGAGCTGAACCGAAAGTCTGGGCTCCTGCGATGAACATCAAAATGCTGCTATTAGCTGTAAGCCCGCTTCGCCAATTCACCGTCTAGGTGGAGATTCAGGAACTCGCTGTACAATGGAGGCGCTGCTCTATGCTGGGCACAAACGGTCCTATCCTCGAGGCGCCTCAAAGTTGACTGAGTTCACACCGCGAAAGGGGGCAAGAGATGGCCGTGTTCGCCGGAAGTAGGCGTGGCCTAACTTCAACGGTCAACGGAAAGAGGGCGAACGATATAGGCTCACAATAAATCACTCAGTGAAAGCACTAGTGTCGTGAATAAGTATGGGTGCTTGTGAAACAGTGACAAATGTTCTGAAAACCATCCTGATTGAAGTGAATATGAGAAGAGTTGAACTGAGTGATGCCTAGTGGGAGTTCCACTAGAATTCGTGGTTTTCTCATCAAAGTACAATGTCACGAATTTAAATAAATGCACCTGCGCGAATTCGTGACAACTACCATCATTGATCATGTTATTTCCTAGGTTACTAAGTTGTTATTCATAATTACTGAAAATGCTTCTGAGTTCAGCAACAATAATCTTACTGAAATTTGTACAAAGTATAACGTCACTAAGCGTAATGTCCTTCCCAATCATCCTGCCGCCAATGGCCTTGTTGAGAGACAAAATCGTAAGGAGTTAGAATGCTTGAGGCACTCAGTTTCTCACTGTACCTGTTGGGATGAGTGGATACCACAAGTTGCTGCATCTATCGAGAGCTACAATAACAAATCTACTGGCGAGATTCTATTGTCTTATAATATGGATTTGATAAGTCTCTGCCCTGTTCACTGCTTCATTCAAAGCCTTGCCCAATCTATAACCAGGACGGTTATCTGAAGTTGAGACTGTCAGATTTCAAGAAAATTACACCAATACATCAAGGCTAATCTGGTGGTGTCAAAGTAAGATATGCTGCATTGCCAGCATAGCTCTGCCTCACCTATCAGTATTAATGTTGGAGATACTTATATATTGCTTGTTTGCACACAGTCACTTCTAATTTGGACGACAAGTTCACGGACCTGTGGTAACGAATTTCAAATTAAAGATTTGTCGTCATTTGAGAGCAGCGACAGACATATGCAATGCACAGCCATTAAACCATAAAATTAGCGAAAAAAATTGCCGTATAAATTAAAAGAAAAGAATAAAGCGATACATACATAGACAGACTATTTGAAGAATTTGTACTAAGGGAACAGATGCAAACAACTGATTCAGTAATGATAGATAAAAATATAAATCAAAGAAAAAGTTATCTGAGGGGAACAGCAATGATGGAAAAGTGAGAAGTTTGTAGAAGTTGGCTGGAAAACTGCAATGGAGGTTCTAAGAGGAGCAGGAGATGTACTTATGAATTCTGCTACGTCGAAGTTGCGCATAAGACAGCTTGCATATATATTTGTGTTCAATTACACAGCCAACGAACATTTCATAACTAAACTAGAGGGAATACTAACTTGAGAAACTGTTGAGCAAAAATAAAGAACGATCTGTGATATTAATGGATAGTTATGGAGACCCATTTATTGTAAAAGTTTAAGATGTTTTATAAATGGGGTTCCACTTAGCGTAAGCCTGAGAGGAAGGATTGCTGTTGAGTAAAAGGATGAAATGGGTTAGGGCGAAAGAGAGTTCGACAGTTATATTTCTAGTATGAGACCTTTCTGGAATGCACATTAATTGGGAAAAAGCTACGAAACATTGGTAGGTGGACTGAGGGAAGTGTTGCTGTCGATTCACATGAACCTGTGTGTAAGACAAAAACGGAAAAATACCCAGTGTTTAATAGTTTGACGTTTTTCCTCTCCTGGATCCCATGTCAGCTGGAAGGTGCGATGAAATACTGAAGAAAACAGGTGGAGAATGGGGACAAGAGCGTTGCTGTAAACGTCGAGTGAAAATATTGGTAAAGACAGGAATGGGAAACTAGTTCCATACATGGCCACACATCTTTCCTTTCTTCTGTATAAAATTTCGGTTCAAAAACTGTGGTGAATGTCCAAAGTTGGCAACTGGAGTGTGATGGATATAGACTTGAATGAGAGTGTTGGTGTAGACTCCCAGGAAGATAATGATATGGCAGGGAAACTGACACTTTATTATATTTAATATTTACACCCGCTCCTCCCTGGATAAAACTTCGCCTGGAAAAGTATGATAAATGTCTGAAAATGACAATGGCGAAAGGGGTGTGGCTGCAGACGTGAAGTGAAGAGATATGTGAATCAGAAACAGGAAGCTGGAATGGATTTTTGGATAGCTTGGCCTCTCTCCTACTCGTGGAAAGTGCTTAGACTAGAGGTGTGTCGTGAAAGTGTGAAGATAGTAAGTGGGTGAGATGAGAGTTGTGATAAATATATGAGTATGGCAGGAAGAGGAATCTGAAGCAATTATGTATTTATTAGATATCAGTCTCCCCTCCTGGATAAAACCGACTGAACATGTGTGGCGAAAGTCTGAAAACAGCAGGCAGAGTGTGGTCAGGCGTAAACATCAGGACGCTGCCAAAGTTGTGTAATTACTTCAACCTCTTTGTTTTGGTGGTCGTATTGCTAGTTGGCTTCGGAAATTTTGCCACATCTCTTCTCTAGTAATTTATTCCGCATATTACACTTCATTATACATTTGTATGTTACTGATGCAAACTATGTCGATATATAAAAAAATAATAAATAAATAACATACAAAATAATGTTAAGATATACTGGAATTAAATGTGAAGGAAGAAGCATTATGAAGTTTCCCATGCCACTGAAAATACTGGCCTAGATGCCACGTTCCATCAAGAGGGGACTCGGACATGTAGTGAGAGAAGCCTTGACACGTAGAGTTGTTATGCAGGAAGATATGTGTAAGGCAGAAAAGCGACCATCTCACAGTTTCAGGTTTGTTTGCTTGTCTTTTGTGGTTCTTGCATAATTTCCACTGCTACTTTTTGTTCACGTCCTTTTTTTAATGATTCCTTCCTCTCAGTTTTACCTTCATTTTCGTTTGCTTTTCCATTCTTAATTTACGCGTCATTGCTAACGTTTTATTTATTTCTTCTTCTTCTTCTCTTCGAGTCCTCTTTAGGTCCTAGCAAGCATCGCAACACCTTACTATCACTGGTCGTGTAATTATGTATGTAAGTAACTAACGACCGAGATGTTTAATGTTTTTCTCAATCAGTATTGATGTAGTTTCAGCAGCATAAGATGAAAATGTTAAAGGATGACTATGGTGACTATCTTTTATAGCTAAGGACAATAGGTAAATGGTCATGACCACATGGTGAGGTAAAGTTAAGCAGTTCTGACCCAATTTAGACAGTTGGGAACAGGGCAAGAATAAAGGGAGCAAATTTTAAGGTCAAGGTTAAAGGGGAACACCAAAGCCAACCCGTGTGTGTCTGTGTGAACATTGTATCTAGAATTGTTATAATCTAATTTGGGCCAATCTTACTGGCAGGTTTGAGGATTAGCCAAGGAGTTGACCTATTACCTTTGAGGGCAGTAAGTCAAAGGTCCTGGTAACACTTCAAGACCAACATAAGCGATTTTGATTCGATTTAGATCAAACTTGGTGGAAGGGCTGAGGGTAAGACAATAGCAAAGGGATTCAATTTTGAAAATATTCAAAGACCGACGTTATATGGCAAGGTCGGAGTTTTCCGGCTTCAATAATGCTTGTCTCCACTAGATTATCATTACTCCTTGCTAATACGTAAATAATTTTCATTTTCTCTCTCTCTCTCTCTCTCTCTCTCTCTCTCTCTCTCTCTCTCTCTCTCAGTAATGCCGGTTCATGTTCTCACTTTTAAACCTCCCACTCTCCTCTGTTTCACATTGCCTCTCTACCTTTTTTCTGGCCCAGTTCCTCTCCTCTCCCCATCGCCTGTCATGTCACTTAGCTCTCACATCCTTCCCTCTAATCTCATACACCACTTTCCTTGCTCACCCATTTCCTCACGTTCTTTCATCTTTTTGACATACTGCATCACAGTTCAGCATATTTTGTTCTGCGTCGAGAACACCAGGTAAACGAGACCTGCGGGTAATTTTCTTTCCGTGGCAGTTGTTATATTCTAGGAGTAAACTACATTAATGCAGTACCTTGCCCATAAATGAAGAAAAAAATGTGCAAACAGGTAAAAATTACCTAAGCTTGAAGTAAATAGCCACCGCTTAAGTAGGAAAGAAAGAAATTAACCAGGAAAGTTTAGTCATGAATTATATTGCAATGATTTGCGTGTTGTTAAGAAGCAGAGCACTGGGTAAAAAAAAATTCAGTATAATCTTTTAATGAATGATTGTTTCCAGTCCAAAAGGGTTTTCTAGTACTGATGTGGTTGATGAAGGACACTTCCGTCACTACTTATTCAGACACTTTCTCCTGAACTTTAACGTCTGAGAGTAGAATGGACATAAAAGCAAGTCAAAGGGCCTCCTTAATAAATGCATCTACCACTGCATTATTCTCAGGAGAGAATTATTTGTTTATTGGTTATGCCTTTAAATGACATTCTTCAGGATCACATTGCGTCCCAGAACAGCTTACTGCCCAGTGTGCTGTCAAATTTATCACAATTCTGTCATGATGCAGTTGCACGGTCGACTGGATGCACTCTACAGGCACCTCAAACACAATCCAGATGCACAGAATAATGCTCTGACCTGTTCTGGTCTCTTATAATTACTGCTTTTCCAGCCCAACGCAGGTAAGCCTATGTTGTCTATTAGATACACACCACACCCACCTCAGACACACACACATCACCAATAGCTCCCACACCTGAGAATCCCTTCCCATTAAAACATGGATCCCAGTCTTCAAAATGGTACTAGGACCATGAGAGTGGGAGAGTGAGAGAGTGATTAAAAAAGGGAGTGAGTGAATAAGTGACAGTCTGGGACACACACTGAATTTGGCCGCCCTTGCAGATACGATAGAAAAAGTCAACGCAGTTCAGGAGTTAGAGTTCTTTAGTTGTAAAAGATTGGTCATAATCTGACACAATAAGCAAGGAAACGAAACTTTGTAAAGTGAAGACTTGCCTATTATTTGCTGCCCAAAAGTCCACTGTGAAGAGAAAAATGTAAGGAAATTAAAGAAGCAGAAACAAATGTGTGTGAAAGAAATAATTACAGAAGCAGTTCTGGAAGTAATATCAAAAACTCTGTAGGTTTATTATTCCGTTGTTTTAATTGTCGGTATGTACAAATGCTAATCGACATTGTGCAAAAAAAATAAGTGAAAATCTGCGTCCTGGATACATCAGAAATGAACAATCTCAGGTTTCTATGAGTCACTCTTAAATGAATAAATTTGTATGCTTTAGATGGATTAATATGTAAGGGAAGACACAACCATGAGAGAAATAAAGTTACCAGCATTTACGGTAAGGTTCCTGAGACTCACTCGTAGCTGAATAAAATATTCCATTAGCTGAAGTATACAGTAATACTCGACAAGACTTGATCATAGCATAGGCCAGTATTCAGGCAGCTCATGATATTGGGCATTATTCTAAGTGGCAATGTAAGCTTTGCCGCACAGATACTTGGCGATGTTTTTTCTGTTATGCCCTAACATTCTCTTGCATTTTGTTTCTAGCATTTTAATGTGGATATAATTTTCATCAATAACCTGAAGAAAAATCGCCAAGGATTACTGAGGATTGTACAAGGCCTCCAAAGCCAGGAAATTCCTCTGAACCCATTGATTTCAGACCCATAGCTATCACACTTTCACTTGGTAAAGATTTCTTAGGATCTTGTTGTTAAATTATTGAAACTAACAACTCATTTAAAGACAAATAATAAGGGTTTGTAATGGTGGATCCACTTTTGCTATTCACAGTCCTATTACTGATAAAATTTATCAATCAGTTGACGAAGATAGAGAAACCCATACAGTAGCCCTTGGTATTTCTAAAGCTTTCAGCTAGTACGGCGCCTTTCCTTGTTATCTAAATTTCCTTGTTACGGCCTGCCATCTATTATTCCACTGATCTCCTATCTAAGCAAGAGAAAATAAGTGGAAAGGAAAATGTTGTACAGTTCATTATCCATTCAGTTAATACCGATGTGACAAGGATCCGTCCTGGCCCCAGCCCTGTTCTTCAGTCATATTAATGTTTTCTTATCTGCCACCCATAATCCCATTCGCTTATATCCAGATGACCCAACAGTTCACAGTTCCTTTACACTTAACAACACTTTCAGAAAATTTGGTTTCTCTGACTCCCAACTCAGCACAGCAGTCTCCTTAAATCAAGAGTTATCAACGATCCCTGAACTGGAGCAAAATAATATTGTCTCATTCAGTGCTAGGAAACACAAATATAACCATTTTACTAATATACAAACATTGCCTGATTCTTACTTTTCCTCCAGTGCAACCAATATTTCTATCACTAGCAGTAATGAAATTCTTCGTGTTTCGCTTAAAGGTACCTTTAGTTGGACCTTTCACGTTAAATCCCATGCTAATGCTGCCAACAAATACTTGGATTATTGTACAAAGCCCGTCCCTTCTTCACTGACTAACCTTTACCTACTGTATAATTTACAAGAGTCATGTGCGTTCTCAACTAAAATATTACTCACCCTTGTGGAGTCGACGTGGGGAGACTGCACTAAAACAACTGGACAATGTTGAAAACAATGCTATAAGAGAAGATAATACTCAGCAGTTACAAAGAAATACCTTCCCTATATGTAGAAATGTTGCCTAATTAGCATTATTTTACATATATTTTTTATGGTAAAGGCTCAGATGAAGTTGCAGTCATTTTGCCACCTCTTGATGCCTTCCCTCGTGCTATATGGGCATTTAATAGAGCTCATGGCTTGTCCGTCACTCTGTCATCTTGCAGAACTTCTTCCTGTCAGGTTTTCTTTATTCTCTGATCCGTTTCTCTTTGAAATTCACTTCCCTCAGACTTCAATCCACAGCAATTCATGTCCAGTTGTTACTTTTTTTTTTTTTTTAATGAATGAGGGACACCTGGAGGCTGGTGTATTCGTATTATTTTTTATGTGCTTAATTTGTTTTTACTTCCTCCGTTCAACTTCCTTAATAAGGGTAGAATACGATTGTTCCATCAGTTCTTTCTGCAGTTTTTCCCAGCTGTTACGGCTCCCTGGCTTTTTTCCTCACCTTGCATTCAAAGTCCCGGGTTTACGACCAAGTGACTGTCACACATATCAGTACGAGTTTGGCCTTTCACTTTTCATCACACTTCCTACAGAATCACAAAAGTCACTATAACTCTCTCGCGACGTGATCATGTTATTTCTTATATGACCAAAAGAAACGTTCATGGAATGCTTCAGGAGCTCAATCCTTCCTTCTGTCTAATGCCACAGTCTTCCATATGTCTGTCTTCTATCTTTTAAAGATACAAAGCTCAGTCGTACATCATTCAATATCTTGTGTCATTTTTCCTGTGATCTTTCCTATTCTAATAGAATTATATTAACTCTCTTTAGAAATCATGATCTAGGACAGACTGCCACCAAAAGCCGCCTGGTGTGTCGCAGCAAATATCCTCCCCCCTCAACAACAATTACGGAAAATAATTATTCCATAAATGAACCTAATATATTAACCCGCCGCGTGGTGGCTATTTTTTAGCCCTATGGGTTACCCCAGTGCCGGCCATTTTTCATTTTTTTTTTGTCTAAAATGAGAGATTTTGATGTGGAAACAACGAATTTCGCCATTAAAATGCTCACCGAGGCTCGGAAATGACTTTTATTGAGTCCGGCATACTCATGTACAGGTATAGCCATTCTCTCATGCTCACCACGTACGTGAGAGAAAGCCGTTTCCTATGTAAGATATACTCAGATATTTATGCTGGGAAGGTGTAGCAATGTTCAGTACACTTACCTGATTACTTATTACTTCAGCATCTATCACAATTTGCGTGTCTTTCTCACTGTGAATACCATTATCTTACACTTACATGAAGATAGGTACAACCTGACTTCATTACATACATTCCTGGCACTTACAAGAAGGTATTTACAACTTGACTTCACTATATAGTCCTAACACTTACAAGAAAATATTTACAACTTACATGAAAATATTTACACAATGCCTTCACTATGTACAGCACTGGATGAGGCACACAGGCAGAGTAAGGCAGAGTGAGCGTGAGGGGGGGAAGCGAGTGTATGGCTTTGACAGCCTGGGGGATGGTAGAGGAACAGTTACCTTACATGCCTGCCAATTTTTAACTGCGAATCTTGAAAAATGCGTTCACAGTGAAATTTTTTATTTTAAACCATTTTAAAACGACACTGGTATTAGTCGTGGAATTATGTCAGATCGTTTTAAAATGGCACTGGCACGCGGCAGGTTAATATTGGAAATATATAAGCAGATGACTCTGATTTCACTGTTCATTTGCACATATTACTGTAATTCAGTAGGCCACTTACGAAACCGTTGCCAAGAAGTCTCATTCGGACATGGCAGAGCGTTTTGGGGTGCATGTTTGACCCATTTAGGCTATTGTTAAGGGCCTTGGCCCCTGAAACTCTTGCACATGTAGGAGCATTGGCTGCTGGTTTGTTTAAACATTATTATGACGAGGGTTTACCTTGACACTAAGCTATTCATTTGGAAATAATATCGTAGTAAAGAACTGCTGCTTTACACACTGGGATTGTGACCTTTCTGCTTCAACTACTGAAGCAACAGTCTGTGTTCTCTCCATGAAGACACGAGAGGAAATTGTAGGTATCGAGAGTGACCGTGACCTTAAAACATAATTCAATAAAATAGCCTGAGACATATTTTGGTTAGCGACGAAATGAGAGTACCCAGTTATCACCGAGTGAGCTCTTTACGTGCTGTTGTCATTTGCAATAGCATGTTTGTACTAATTAAGCTTTTAACGTTAACACTTACACTATAAAGAACAGAAAGCGATCATCTCTGAAGTTACAGGATGAGGAACTTCGTGTGGGTTTTTCTATAACAAAACCAGACAAATAGAACCTGTGTCCTTAAAACAGACAGAAATTTCTCGTTGCTTTTCAATAGTGGCATCACAAAAATTTAATTTCTGGGGAAAAACAGTTTTGATCTTTATTTATTACAGTATGTTTCAGTGAAAATGATAATATTACTTGGCACTCGAAATACAAAGATTTTCTATGTTCAGTTCAAAATCTTTTTCGGTAAAAATGTCTGGGTTTATCTTTTTTGCAAAAACATTATTTTTAGAAATTATCCCATATGCGGTAAGCAATTTTTTCTTTTCTAATGCAAGGAAAAAGGAGCCAAGGGCCAGGGGCCTCCAAACTGCTCCCTCCAAGAAAAAAACAAAAAAAAACAAGATAACAGAAAGACAAATTCAAGATCCATTCATTGCTTGGACACACTGCGTTTGAAAGACACGAGATCGTTAGCAGTAAGGAAAACAGATGGGAGACAGTTCCAGAGTTGACCTGTTGCATACATGAGGGATTGTGAGTAGCGGTTAACACTTGCATTAGAGGGCTGGACAGAAAAGGGATGAGAATTTGTTGCTAGACGGGTGCTACGTGCCCACTGTAGTGGTGGAGGGATGCAAGGAGACAGTTCAGCGAATCAGTGACCAATTAAGTAATGACAGAAAAGAGATAAAGATGCAACAGTGTGGCGAGGAGACAGAGGTTGAAGGGAGCCAGTAACAGGAGAAGAGCTAATGAGATGATAAGCCTTTGACTCCACTCTGTTGAGAAGAGCTGTGTGTGGGGAGCCTTCCACAAATGAGAGTTGTTCTGTACTTAGGGGGAATAAAAGCGTGTATAAAGTCAACAACTGTGAGAGGATAAAAAAGGTATGGAGTCAGCTTAGCACAACCAATCTCATGGAGGCAGATTTTATTGGAGAGGTAGTATGTTCTTTCCAAGATAAATCCCTAGAGAATGAAACCCCAAGTATGTTTAAAGATGATGAAAGATTGAGCTGGATATTGTTAAAAATTAGAGGGTACTCCTGAGGAAGTTTTTTTCTGGTTGATAAATGTAAGAACTGAGTATTAGATGCATTAAAAACAAGGTTATTTTTACCCCAGTCAGAGATATGAGCCAAGTCAGACATTGGTGTGCCATGACCTTATCCCATGTTTGCCGAAGTTACTGCTGAGATGGATGCTGCGGGAAGCGAATGGAAAGGTGAAGGGTGGAGCCATCAGCGTATGAGTGTATTGGGTTAGATGTACAGCTTAGCAGGTCATCGATGAATAAAAGGAAGAGAGTTGGAGACAGGACAGAGCCCTGAGGAACACCACTACTGATAGCTCTATGAGAAGAATGGTGGCCGTCTATAACAGCAGCAATAGAACGACCAGAAAGAAAGCTAGAAATGAAGGCACAGGTAGAAGGATAGACACCGTAAAAGGATAGTTTGGAAATTAAAGATTTTTGCCAGACTCGACCGAAAGCCTTTGAGATGTCAAGTACAATGGCAAAGCTTTCGCCATAGTCCCGTAAGGAGAATGACCAGAAGTCTGAAAGGTAGGAGAGAAGATCACCAGCGAAGTGTCCCTGATGGAACCCATACTGACGATCAAAAAGAAGGTTGTGATAGAGATGCTTTATTATTATTTTTTTTAAGAATAGACCCGATAGCTTTGGAAATACAGGATGTTACAGCAATTGGGCGATAGTTAGAGGGCTGGGAATGGCCACCCTTCTTTGGGACTAGTTGAATGAAAGCAAACTTCTAGCAAGAAGGAAAGGTACATGTTGATAGACAAAGATGAAAAAGTTTACCTAGGCAGGGTGTACGCTCAGAAGCCCTGTTCTTGAGGACAACAGAAGGGACTCCATCATGCCCATATGCCTTGTTAGTACTGAGGCCAGTGATGGAAGAAAATACATCAGCTGAAGAAATTATAATATCAGCCATGAGGAAGTCAGAAGGGGGAAGAGATGAAGGGACAGCACCGGAATCGTCTAAGATGGAACTGGAGGATAAAGTCTGAGGAAATAGTTCTACTTTATCAGCAGAAGAAATAGCGACAGAGCCATCAGAGTGGAAAAGAGGATGATGGGGTAAAGTTGTTAGAAAGGTTTTTGTCAAAGTGCCAGAAGGAGCGGGAAGCATTCGAGTTGGAGAGTTCAGAGCATTTAGTACGGATGAAATTGTATTTTGCAGAAAGAAGAATAGACTTAGCACGATTCTGGGCAGAAACTTAAGACAGATGAGATTCAGGAGTGAGTTGGCTCCGGTCCTTTTTGTAGGCGTTCTCCCTGTTGTGGACAGCTTATCACTGCATGGACTCAAAATAATTTTTATTTCATAATTTTGTAAATTCCATGAACATTGGATAATTCATCACGTTACCTTACACCTAGCAATTAAGTTTTCCTTATATTATTATAAGCAGTACTGACACATCATGACAAATATTTATTAAGTATGCCACTAGAATTTAACAAATAGAATTATGTGTCGCGAAGTAAAAACGGCTGCGGGGTAGTGGTCTTGGAGATGAAATGTACTGAAGTGACACCATACACGGTTGCCAACACTTCATGGGACTTTCTTTGCTCTTGGGTGAAGTGTGTGTGTGTGTGTGTGTGTGTGTGTGTGTGTGTGTGTGTGTGTGTGTGTGTGTGTGTGTGTGAGAGAGAGAGAGAGAGAGAGAGAGAGAGAAAAAAAAAAAAAAACGAAGAGCTTGTACCTTAAAAGACTCCCCTCCTCTCATCAGTTCCCTTCAGTCTCTCTCTTTTAGCCGGATGTTACATCACCGTTGCTGCCGCTGTTACTCTAGTCTTAGTCTTGCCCTAAGTGGTTCAGTCAAATAATGCAGTTAGCCAGTAATTCAGTAATTCGTTATCCACTGTTTGCTTATGATACTTTGCTGTTTTGGTAGATACTCAGCAATTGTCCACATAAGCAGTTCACATTTCTCTTCGACTCTCTAGTGCAACAACTAACGGCAACTCTCCATCTTTCATTTTTCAGATTGTTATCTCCGGGATTGTCTTCCTCAGTCTGTCTTACCTACCGTGTACAACCTTCAGTCTTTAAGGTAAATTTGTCCAAATGTCGTGATATGGTCGGATCTTGGTACTTTTTTCTTTTAGTTCGACGTTAAAAAGGTCTATGTTTGGCACGCTCTCAGCTTATGGTTCTTTCTGCATTGACATAAAAAATACACTATCACATATTTTCTAATTTGGAATGGACGGGAGGTGTTACTATATGTGAAGTAGAAATCTTAAATAATTATTTATTTCACTGACACGTGCTACTGTTTGTTAGATGGTAATAATTAGCATTTTGAGACGTGGTAAAAATACATATACTGAACTGAACTAAGACATGCGATGATTGGATTAAAGGACGGAAGAAGGCGGGAAGGAAGAGTGAGACTAGAAGAAGAAGAGGTGAGGAAGGGAAAAAAGAGGCAATGAAGGAAGGATGGAAGGGGTAGAAAGTGGTATAGAAAAAAGTAAGAAAGGAGAGATGGACATTGAAAGGAGCAGGGCAAGGAAAGAGGAACACAAACAGAAAATGGACGGAATCAGGGATGAACGGACAAATGGAGGAGGGAGAACAGATGAACAGATAGACGAGGAAACGAACTGAGGGAGAAAGGGTGGGAAGGACGTTCAAATTAAGGAAGGTAAGCAGGAAAACCGGGATGGAAAACAGGTGAGAGATAGAGGAGAAATACAGCCGATTTATATATATATATATATATATATATATATATATATATATATATATGCCCCTTTTTGCTCCTTCCTCTCTCCACATACCGTCTTCCCTCCAAAATTCTCTCGGCTTTCGTCCTTTTCTCTTCCCTTGTATCACTACATGTCTCCGTTTATCTCCCCTCTCAGGGTACCTCTGTCACACAAAGATAAACATTACTTTTATTCACCCTTGGGAAGTATTTGTGTATACGAGTCACTGCCAACACTGACACAGACCACGACATCTTCACACCCACGCTCGAAAGAAAATGTATTGTTTTCCTTGGCGTGTGTATGCGTCTGCCTATGCTTTTTTTTTTTTTTTAAATATAAGGAAGATGGAACCAAAGGCCAGGAGCCCGCAAACCATTCATTCGAACAAAGGAACAAAAACGATACAAAAGAGTGCCAAATTCAAGATCTGTTCATATCGAGATGCCTGGACACACTGCGTTTGAAAGACTAGAGATCATAGGAAGTGGGAAATACAGACAGAGGGAAACAGTTCCAGAGTTGACCTGTTCCATAAATGAAGGACTGGGAGTAACGGCTAACTCTTGCATTAGAGAGGGTGAGAGTTTGTTGCTAGACGGGTGCTGTCGCATAGGGGAGGGATGCAAACAGACAGTTCAGAGGAGCAGTGACCATTGACGTAGAGATAGGAAAGAAATAAAGATGCAACAGTGCTGTGAAGAGAGCCAGTTAGAGGAGGAGAGTTAATGAGGCAAAAAGCCTTTGACTCCATCCAATTGATATCGTAGCCATCGCCAAGCATTACCAAAAATATTAGATTGTAAGATTATAAGACGAAAGGATGTTCAGGTTGGCCTTGTCGTCGATGGCGGGAGAAAGATGAAGATGCGCCTGGAGTTTGATTGCAGTTTTATTCTTCAGAGGAAGTTATCTTGATAAGAACAGTACTAAGGTGAGAACCGTTTATGCTAGCTAACTCGATGCCCTTTATTTCTGCCTTTTCCATCGTGGCTCATCTCTCTCCTATCGCATTCTAACCCCTTCTGCCCTGTCTCTCCAATTTCCCCTGTATAGGACTGGTTGGGTCATGTGAGAGGGCATGTGTGGAGGAAATTTCCACACCTGTGGTGTTTTCCATCTGGAGTCGTGCTGTGCTGTGTGCGAAATTCCCTGGATGAAATGTGTGCTGCTGTTTCCTCCAGGTCTCTTGAGCTTAGGCACGACTTTCTTCAAGCCTCTATATTACATATTAACAACATATGTCACTTGCTATTATGTAGTGTGTTATGATATTTTAGTGCTCTGACATTGCTCGGTCACGCCAAACTGGTGTACCTACAACAGCGTGTATTAACAATTTACATATTCTGCATATCCTATTACTACATGGTATTCATCACAATATAGTATAGACACAATAATATTGTAGAACCATAACATATTGTATGGAGTAAATACATAGTAGTAAAACTGAAAGAGTAATATTGTATAACATATTGTAGTGATATAGTAGCAAAAATGTGTGTGAACAACAGATATACGCATAGATTTATGCAGTGGTAATACTGCTAGGTCATTACATTACATATGGTGTTATGCCTATAGTATGCCTAATATTACACTCAACTTGTCTGATGATTAAGTGAAATGCATAATTCTGGTAACACAGAATTAATGGAACATTGTAGTTACAGTGTATGAACGCAGTTCTTGCATAATTGTGGTAATATTGTATTTAACTGCAGTAACTGCCAAAATATTGTAGGTACCTGTATTAATACTGTACAATTACATTGTAAGTTACATTGTAAGTTGCGACATAATTGTTTGTACATGAATATAATTACGCAATTGTAAAACAACGGCAAGGTACAGCAATCAATCGTATTATGAATCAGTCATATATAACACTTCCTGTAGTAATGTTACACAATATGTGTAGGCTTAGTTATGTTGTGCATATATTATTGATAATAATATTATATGCCATCCCATATTTTGTTTATATATATATATATATATATATATATATATATATATATATATATATATATATATATATTGTTACGCTGTCCGCCTTTCCGTTCCCACGGATGCAGCCGTTACAGCTGGGCTAGGGGGATTATGCAGTATGCATCCGTGTCATTCGCGGAGTTTATATTAGCGAGTGCTACAAGTTCTTTTGTTTCTTTCGTTCCTGCCACTGAGGGCAATTTTATTTAATACCATGCTGAGAATGCATTTGATTATTTTGATTGTCTTATGTGAGCTACCAGTATATTTAATGATGTTTTGCTTGCATTAGAAGTACCAATTTATTGTAGAGAGAGAGGGGCACGAATTTAAGTTCTTATTAATTAATTTGATTCACGCGTTCGCGCTTGGCTGAACACGAGCCTAGCAGTAGGCCAGTCTCTTCCCAGCTAGCTTCCGTATCGTGCGTGTGTGCACACTCTCTCTCTCCCCAGTCATTTTTATGCCGAGCTGGCGTTTTCATTAAGTTTATTTTTATGCTTTTGTTGCTGACTGAGGGAAGTAGTTATTTTGTTTTTGTAACCGTGTTGTCTTTGGAGGGCCAGTTTGGCTCACCGTGGTCTTCTCGCTGCCTTTGTTAACGTTCCCCAACACACGTACATACACACACACACCCCTAACCCCTACACAGTTAATCCCATCTCTTTGCTCAAGGCTAGTGAGAACCATCGTGAGCTACTAACTGCGTTCCCCCTTGGACACGGGTTAAGTAGAAAGTCGTCACCACCGGAAGTAAGTGGGAGGTGTTCCTGTAGGCTGTCTCGGGCGGTATTACTTCCGGTAGTGACGATAGTAGGCTAGATCTATAGGTAGGCTGTTCCGTTTTATTACCAAAGTACAGAGTGTTGCGTTCTTAAATAAGTACTTTTCCGTTGCGCAGTTTTTCTCTAGTTTGCGGAGTGTCAGTGCCGGGGTCTGTGTTATTTTTGCAACGCAGTGGAGGCCGATCATCTAAGGCTGACTTGTTGTCTTTTTGTAATAGCCCCGGGCTGGCGCAAACCGTAACAGTGGCGATCTCGCATCAGGATATCCTAACAGTGCCTTCTTCTTGCTAGGATATCGTTACCTTGGCGTTCTCTGTGCTTTGAGGTGAAGTTGATGTGTTTTGTAGTTTCTCAGTCAGCACTAGTATTTCATTATTTAGTACTGCCATTGATTTGTCGCCATGGGGTCACGCGTGTCTACACCAGATCGCGTACGTGCTGAGTCACCTGTGGATATGGAACAACGAGAGGCACATAGCAAAGGTACTCCCCGTGTGAGCCCTGAGTTTGACTATGGTGCTGAAATGCCTCGTTTCGCTACCCCACTATTACCATCTATGATGCCGCCGAGCCAGTTTAGAGCAGTTCCCCCAGGTATGTCTAGTGCTTTCCCTGGAGTTGTTCATTCCACTCCCATATACCCTGGAGCCTTGTCACCGGAGGCTCAGTTGCAGTTGGAGTTGAAAAAGTTGGAGATGGAAATGCAGCGTGCAAAAGAAGAGAGGGAGATGCAGCGTGAAAAAGAAGAGAGGGAAATGCAGCGTGCAAAAGAAGAGAGGGAGATGGAGTTGCAGCGTGAACAAATGCGATTTGAGCTGGAGAAGACTCGCTTGGAGCTGACTGCTAATAGACCAACTTCAGATACCCAAACCTCAGGCCGTGCAGAGGATAGGGAGAGTTGGTTCTCAAGGAGTCTAAAATTAGTGCCAGCATTTGATGAGTTGAAGTTGACAGAATGGTTTGTCAGGTTTGAGAAGAAGGCTAGGGAGTTTGAGTGGCCCAGGCAGCGCTGGGTGGGGTTGGTATCTAATGTGCTGAAGGGAAAAGCCTTGGAAGTGTATAATAGGTTGAGCCCTGAGGATGTAGATGATTATGATGAATTTAAAACAGCCATCCTGAAGGCATATGAACTTAGACCAGAGGCTTATCGGTTGTTGTTCCGTGGTGCTCGGAAAAGGCCTGCTGACACCTATATGGCCTACGCTAGGTATCTGGAGGAGAGGTTAGATGAGTGGTTGCTGAGTGAGAGCGCCACTTCGTATAACGAGGTGCGTGAACTGTTTTTGATGGAACATTTTACTAACATGGCTGACAAAGAAATTGGTGTTAAAATTAGGGAGAAGAGATTTAAGACCTTGAAGGAAGCAGCGACGTGGGCTGATGACCGGGTGTTTGCCTTGCGGAGTATGGGGGTCAAGTATGCTAATTTTCAGTATTCCAGGGAGAGGACTGTGAGTGGCCCTGCCTGGGATAAATCTCCCGTGAATCAGTCCAAGGGAAGTACAGAGAAAAAGAATGCAGGGAGAAAGAGCCCTGTATCCAGTTCGAAGCTAGTTTGTTACTTTTGCAAACAGAGTGGGCACATCAAGCCTAACTGTCCTAAGTGGAAGGCCTCCCAAAATGCCAAACCAGTGGCACTAGTTATAGGTTCGAGTCAGGTGAACGAGAGGAGTTGGGAGAGTGGTAACGGTGAGGGGGAAGTCTGTGGAAAGCTGGAGTGTAGCCGGCTGTGCTCGCTGCCAGCTCAGGCTGAAAAAGTTACCCAACATGCTACGCCACCTCCGGATGAACTGCCTCAGAAATCGTCCCTAGACTGGTGTAAACCTTTTATGTGTCACGGCACAGTGAAAATTCATGGGATCAGTTATCCAGTTACTGTGGCTCGTGATACCTGTGCACAACAGTCTGTGTGCAGAAACGTGACTGGAGGGCCTGTAAACTCAGGGAAGTATGTGCTGCGTAGGGGCATGAACTCAGATGAATACTATGATTATGTTCATGTGGAACTCGATTGCCCCATTGTTCAGGCTGCAGCTCAAGTAGCTGTTGCTGATGTAATGCCAGTAGAGGGGATTGATTTTCTGCTGGGGAACGACCTGGCTGGGGAGAAAGTATTTCCATCTCTTCCCCCACCAGTTGTTGTGGCAGAGAAGTGTTTTGACGCCCCAGAAATTGGTATTGAAGTTGATGCAGAAGTGGAAGCCATGTTCCCGGTCTGTGCAATTACACGATCTATGGCACAGGTTGCAGCCTGGGAGGAAGAACTGGTGAAGTCACAGGTTCTTGGGGTCGACTGTGATGAGGCAGGGCCACCAATGGAGGAACCTAGTGAGCAGAGTGTTGCTGTAGTGGGTGAGGAGAGTGGGAATGCGTGCATGGGCGCCGCCCCACTTCCCACTCAGGACACTAGAGGTGGTGCTGAGTGTGTCTGTGTGGAGACTGAACCCAGCCCACCGACTGAATTAGAAGAATTTCAGGACGCTGGGGTCGACTGCGGGGATGCAGGACCACCGTCAAACGCGCCTGAGGAACAGAGTGCCTCTGTTTAGGGTAGAGGTGATGATGTCAGTGTGGAGTCTGACATTCCTCCCCCTGTCGAGTGTATTAGAGGTGACGCTGAGATTGATCGCCCTTCGCAATCCAGTGTCCCGGCCAGCCCCTTATCTCAGTCCTCAGTAGAGCTGGCGGGTGTTGGATCAGCAGAATTGAGGGTGAAGCAACAGGAGGATGTAACATTAAAGCCCTTGTTTGCTCTAGTAGGGGAAGAAAGAAGTATGGAGTGTGGTAAGCAGGAGTTCCTGATTAAAGACAATGTTTTACATCGCCGATGGACGCCCACTGCGCCACGGTGGATGGAGGAGTGGGTGAGTTAGTGCAGGTGGTGGTGCCTGTGCAGTATAGGGTGCCGTTAATACAGTTAGCACATGAGGGACCTTTAGCAGGTCACTTGGGAAACAGAAAAACAGTGCAGCGCTTAAGATATAATTTTTGGTGGCCAAGTATGCCGGGACAAGTTGCTGCGTACATCAAGAGCTGTCACACGTGTCAGATAGTGGGCAAGCCTAATCAAGTTCTTCCTGTGGCCCCTTTGACTCCCACTCCTGCAGTTGAACCTCCGTTTACCCGGGTAATCATTGATATCGTGGGCCCTTTACCTCCTACTTCTGCTGGAAACAAGTATTTGTTAACCATAATGGATGTTACAACGCGATACCCAGAGGCTATACCAATCAGAAGCATGCAGGCGAAGTCAGTAGTCAAGCAACTTATCCTGTTCTTTACTCATTTTGGCCTGCCCAAGGAGTTGCAGTCAGACCGTGGAGTGAATTTTACATCTAATTTGTTTAAGCAGACAATGACAGAGTTGGGCATCAAACACATTTTGTCCAGTGCCTACCATCCGCAGTCACAAGGTGCCCTGGAGAGGCATCATCAGACCTTAAAGACCATGCTGCGCACCTTCTGCTATGATAGTGGAAAGGATTGGGACCTAGCGGTACCCTTTGTTATGTTTGCAGTGAGAGAGGTACCAACTGAGTCGTTAGGGTTTTCACCCAATGAGTTAGTGTTTGGGCACAGAGTTCGTGGTCCTTTGGATGTGGTGCGAGAGGCCTGGAGTAACAACAAATCTGGCAACCAGGAATCCATGCTTGACTATGTCTGCCGCACTCGGGAGAGACTGCATTGCGCTTTAGAGCTTGCCCGTGACCATCTAATCGGGGCTCAAGCGAAAATGAAGGCTCATTATGATAAGAAGGTCAGAAGTCGTGAGTTTAAGCAAGGAGATGAAGTTTTGGCACTGCTGCCCATGCAAGGAAAACCTCTGGCAGCTAGATTCAGTGGTCCTTATATTGTGAAGAAGAAAGTTGGGGAACTTGACTATCTAATTGTTACCCCAGACAGGCGGAAGAGTACTCAGTTGTGCCACATTAATATGTTGAAGCCATACTACCGCCCAGTTGATTCTCATTGTGGGATGACTGCTGATGTCTCTCACCTGGGATGTGAAGGACGGGGAAGGGAGGACGTGGCATCAAGGGAACGTGCTGTGGAGGGAGCTGTTGGTGCCGGTGATGTGAGTGGTGGACCAGGGTTACAGCCACAGTTCCTGGAAGGTGACTTTGGAGTGGACGTTGAGGGAACCAGGGATAAGAGCGCTCCTGTAGTTTTGGTGGTTGGTAGTGAGTTGGAGGAGCAGGAGGAAGTGTTTAGTCGTGGTGAGATGTTACCAGCTGACCTATGGGAGGGCAATGGTTATGCAGCTCTGGTGGAGAAATTGCGACACCTTGATCCAGTAAAGCGAGGAGAGCTCTGCAACAGATTATGGAAACATCCGAAAGTTTTTGGAGATTCACCGGGATTGACAACTTGGGCTACTCATGACATTGATGTTGGGGATAGTAAGCCTGTAAAATTAGCTCCCTACCGCATCAACCCTATCAGACAGAAAGCTCTCGATAATGAGATCAAGTATATGTTGGACCATGGATTGATCAGGAGGAGTTTCAGTGAGTGGAGTTCACCAGTTACCTTGCAGCCGAAGCCAGATGGGAAGGTTAGGTTGTGTGTGGACTTTCGGAAGGTTAACTCACTGTCTAAGACCGATGCTTATCCCTTGCCTCGGGTCGATGACTCCGTGGACAAGGTGGGAAATGCCACTTATATCACCAAGCTTGACTTAGTAAAAGGATACTGGCAGGTCCCGCTGACGGAACGGGCTAAACAAGTGGCTAGCTTTGTTGTCAGTGGTGCAGTATATCAGTGCCAGGTGATGCCTTATGGATTGAAGAATGCTCCAGCCACTTTCCAGAGGCTTATGGATAAAGTGGTGGATGGCATACCTAATTGTGTCGTTTACATCGATGATGTCATTGTG
The DNA here is from genome assembly GCF_032717465.1 of Coenobita brevimanus. Taxonomy (NCBI): domain Eukaryota; kingdom Metazoa; phylum Arthropoda; class Malacostraca; order Decapoda; family Coenobitidae; genus Coenobita; species Coenobita brevimanus. The sequence goes on from NC_137041.1 coordinate 24,238,715, forward strand.
TATGACACCAAGTGGGAGGAGCACCTTGATCATGTGGAAATGCTCATTAAGCGGTTGGAGGAAGCTGGCTTAGTAGTCAACTTAGACAAGTGCGAGTTCGTACGTGCTAAGGTCCAGTACCTTGGATTTGTTGTAGGACATGGGCAAGTGGCTCCACCTCGGGCTAAGGTGGATGCCATTTCCAACTTTGCAGCACCCCAGTGTCGCCGTGCCCTCCAGCGATTTTTGGGCATGATCGGCTATTACAGACGATTTATTGGGAATTACTCCACAGTGCTTGCCCCTCTTACTGACTTATTGCGCAAGGATAAGAAGTGGCAGTGGACAGCCGAGTGTGAGCAAGCTTTTACTACTGTTAAGTCTCTGCTGTGCCACCACCCTATATTGCGTGCACCAGATTTTGACAGATCTTTTTATGCTGGCAGCTGATGCTAGCCGAGTAGGGGTAGGAGCAGTATTGATGCAGCCGGATGAGGGCCAGGTTGAACATCCCATATCATACTTCTCAAAGAAGTTTAATAGAGCCCAGAAGAACTACTCTGTCATAGAGCAGGAGTTATTAGCGATTATCCTGGCCCTGCAACACTTTGCTGTCTACCTGCCCCCTTTTGGCCCTGTGATCAAGATTTATTCAGACCATCATCCCCTGCAGTTTTTGAACAAGTTTAAATTCAAGAACCAGCGTTTGACCCGCTGGAGTTTGCTTTTGCAGGAGTACAATTTAGAAGTTAGGCATATTAAGGGGATTGATAACGTAATTGCTGATTGTTTATCCAGGGAGGGGTCAGGGTCTTGATTCGAAAATTTTGATCCAGGGCTCAAAATTTTCCCTTGGGGAAGGGCGTGTTACGCTGTCCGCCTTTCCGTTCCCACGGATGCAGCCGTTACAGCTGGGCTAGGGGGATTATGCAGTATGCATCCGTGTCATTCGCGGAGTTTATATTAGCGAGTGCTACAAGTTCTTTTGTTTCTTTCGTTCCTGCCACTGAGGGCAATTTTATTTAATACCATGCTGAGAATGCATTTGATTATTTTGATTGTCTTATGTGAGCTACCAGTATATTTAATGATGTTTTGCTTGCATTAGAAGTACCAATTTATTGTAGAGAGAGAGGGGCACGAATTTAAGTTCTTATTAATTAATTTGATTCACGAGTTCGCGCTTGGCTGAACACGAGCCTAGCAGTAGGCCAGTCTCTTCCCAGCTAGCTTCCGTATCGTGCGTGTGTGCACACTCTCTCTCTCCCCAGTCATTTTTATGCCGAGCTGGCGTTTTCATTTAAGTTTATTTTTATGCTTTTGTTGCTGACTGAGGGAAGTAGTTATTTTGTTTTTGTAACCGTGTTGTCTTTGGAGGGCCAGTTTGGCTCACCGTGGTCTTCTCGCTGCCTTTGTTAACGTTCCCCAACACACGTACATACACACACACACCCCTAACCCCTACACAGTTAATCCCATCTCTTTGCTCAAGGCTAGTGAGAACCATCGTGAGCTACTAACTGCGTTCCCCCTTGGACACGGGTTAAGTAGAAAGTCGTCACCACCGGAAGTAAGTGGGAGGTGTTCCTGTAGGCTGTCTCGGGCGGTATTACTTCCGGTAGTGACGATAGTAGGCTAGATCTATAGGTAGGCTGTTCCGTTTTATTACCAAAGTACAGAGTGTTGCGTTCTTAAATAAGTACTTTTCCGTTGCGCAGTTTTTCTCTAGTTTGCGGAGTGTCAGTGCCGGGGTCTGTGTTATTTTTGCAACGCAGTGGAGGCCGATCATCTAAGGCTGACTTGTTGTCTTTTTGTAATAGCCCCGGGCTGGCGCAAACCGTAACAATATATATATATCTATATATATATATATATATATATATATATATATATATATATGTATATATATATATATATATATATTCGTTTTCCTACACCGGAGAGCGAGGGTTCGCGCCCCGCCAGGGTAATAAACTCTGGAAGCGTTCTCCCGGCCATGTACTGCTTTGGCGGATACCAGGGGTGCTGTGGTTGAACCAGTGTCGCATACTGTAAAGTATGTTTGCACCCAGTCTGCTTGCGCGGGCCGATTACACTTGGTTCACAGACTACACACACATCCAAAGCAACTACAACACTACAATCACACTTACAAGCACTTCTCACCCTACATACAATCTCTACAAGATAGCCTAAGCCACTTGGTAGAGATACATTGGCTGTATCGTCCCTACTTCGGTCGGGATAGGCCAGTCCTGCAGTGGATACCCAAAACGGCTGATATTTCTTATTTATCACTTTGCAGATGGAATGTTTCCTAGTTGTACGCATGAAACACATATTTTATGCATGTGCCAAATGTATGAATGATTACAACCGTTAGGAATAAAATAATGAATGCTGTGAAAAATGAAAGAATGTATGCGGTATACTGTATAATTGTTATTGTTGGTTCAAGTATTCAGTGATTGACTTAATGTAGATAATTAAGTAGGTATATGTATGTAAGTTGTAACTATAAAGCACAATTTATGTGTTTGTGCAGAATGTGTATCACTGGGTCTATCACTGTGTATTGTATATAAATGAAGTAAATATTCAACTCACTGGTTTTAACCATGGTGGGAATGGTGAATGTGGTGGTGATGATGGTGTCAGACACGGGTTGATTGACGTGTTATAGTGTTCTCAGCAAATACTGGTACAGTGCAAGTCGACGCCTCACTCTGGTAGTTGCGTGGTGGTGATGGAGAGTGGTTGGGGAGAATGGTGGGGAGAGGTGGGGGTGGATGTGGGTGTCAGCAAGCTATCTCAGCCCCGCATGTCAGCATTCTTATTGCTGGTCCCTTACGGCTCCCCTTACTTCAGTTTCTTGCTTCTTACTTTTTGTTATTTACTGGCATGCTTGTAGAGTTGTCTTGTGCTTTCTCGTCAGTCGTGAAACTATGGTTGGGATGGTTAGGAGTAGTTAGCGGCGATGGTGAGTTGCGTTGTCGCCTCCCCAGCTTTTCCCCTCTACTTTGCTTTTTTTTTTTTTTCTCGCTCAATTTATTCTCGGTCCCATCTTATTGTGATTTACTTGTTGTTTGCTGAAGACTGCCGCTACTTGTAGGTGCTTGCAGAAGATTATAGAGGTGTCTCATAGACCTGTTACTTGTAGAGCTTGTTTTTCTTGTCGTGGACGGCAGGAGAAATATAAAGATGCGTCTGGGGTTTGCTTGCAGTTTTATTCTCCAGAGGAAGTTATCTTCACAAGACCAGTACTAAGGTGAGAGCGGTTTATGCTAGCTAACTCCGTGCCCTTTATTCCTGCCTTCTCCACCGTGCCTCATCTCTCCTATAGCATCCTAAGCCCTTCTGCCGTGTCTCCCCAGTTTCCCCAGTATATGGCTGGTTAGGGCCTTTGTGAGGACATAAGTAGAGAAACTTTCCACACCTGTGGAGTTTTCCACCCAGCGTCATACCGTGCTGTATGCAAAATTCCCCAGCTAGCATGTGCGCTGCTGTTTCCCTCAGCTCTCTCGAGCTTAGGCATTACTTTCTTCAAACTTCTATATTACTTATCAACATCCTATATGTCACTAGCTATTATGTAGTGTGTTATGATATTTTAGCGTCCTGACATTGAGAAGAGCTGTATGTGGGGAGTCTTCCCACACATGAGAGTTGTACTCTCCACAGGGGCGAATAAAACCCGTGTATAAAGTCAACAACTGTGCAGGGGAAAAGAAGGTACTGAGTTGGCTTAGTACACCTAATTATTTCTTGAAGTGTGTGTGTGTGTGTGTGTGTGTGTGTGTGTGTGTGTGAACAAAATCATCCAAGTAGTAATAAGCTGATTTTAATCCGATTTAGTGGAAGAACTGAGGGATAGCCACGGGGCTGAAGTTATGTTTCCATAAACTAGGTCAAAGTCAGGGTCACAGGGCTAAGTCATCGTTCGATTTAGCAAGGTCAGATTAAAGAGATTTCATGCAATTAAGACCAAATTTGGGTAATAGTACAGGGTAGGACAAGAACAAAGAAATTCGATTTTAGGAAAACTCGGTCAAAGTTCAGCGTCACAGGGCAAGGTCCAAGTTCAGCCCGTGTGTATGTATGTGAACAAATAACTACGGTGAGAAAGATATCTTGATCTAATCTGAGTCAAGCTTGGTGGCAGCACTGAGCACCTAAAGGACTGACCAATTGCCAAGGTCACATGGCAACGACAGTCTGCTTTTATCTGATTTTTACAAAATTGTGAACGCTTCATCTTGGAAAACAATCAATTCATTCCCAAGGTAACAGAGAAATGCTAAAGATCAATAACACAGGATAATATCAACTTACGATCTGGTCCAACAGTTTGGCAGGAGGGTTAAGGATTAGACCAAGATGTCCTCATTTGATTTGACAACAAGGTCACAGGACAGAGTCAAATGGGTGCAGCTGTTGACCTCTCTGAGTGGTCATGCTTGTTATTATTATAGTCAACAAGAGAACTTTTCTTAATCATTGCTTTGATTGAGCTAGACCTGAACGATGTTCTCTTTAGGTTGTGTTATGTCTGGTAATTAGGATGATGCCGATGCCGTGTTATACTGATTTTTCCTGCTGCGTGAGAAAAAGTCACTAAAGTCATTTAAAAAGTTTATTCCCAAATATTTTGTACATTTATCTTTAAAAAAGAATCTTGTGACTACTGATTTCAGTATATTAAACCCATAACCCTAAATTAAGAGAACACAGACTATGAAAATTGGGTTACATTTTCATGATCTTTGTTTTATAATTCTAAAAGATAAAAGAAAGTAACTGGAGAATATGCGGAACACAGCCATTTTGAAATGAAGTTTTCTGTGTTTATGAAGCAATAACATATGTTTTACGAGCAACTGCAATCGATTCATTGTTTTAACATTATAAATTTTAAAATGCTGAAAAAAATAAATGAAGGAAACATTAAGAAATATTTAATCAAACAAAATGATCTTTTCTACAGATAGTGCTTAAATTTTATGAACTTGATTAGAATCCTTGCCTATCAAAGCATAACTTTATATAGCGTAATCATCTTAAGATCATTGTTTCAACATCACTGCAGAATCAAATTTTGAATATCTTGCCTGTATCTTTTTTTCGGAGGGGGAATGGGTATTTGCCATTTCATCCTGTCCCAGTGGGAATAGTTCAGACGGCTGTGGGAATCTCTGCTCGCTGCCCTCAATCTGACCCCCCAAATTTTTTGTTAATAAAACTGGATAAACCTTTAAGGGAAACACTGGATATAAGGTCCTCTGCTAGATGAGGACCTTCTCCTCAAAGCTCTGTTGTAGAAGGGATGTTTGTAATCAGGGTGATGCGCATGCTGTTATGGCCGTGTGTGTGCCACAGGGAGTGTATTAACCTGAATAAAATCTGGCGTGGAAAGGATGTTTGTAGTGAGGGTGATGTACGTGTTGTTACCTCCGCCAACGAAGTTGGAAGAGGTTATGTATTCGCCTATGTTTGTCTGTTAGTTTTTTGTTCACACATCTCCAAAAGTTCTCATTAAAAAAAAAAAAAAAAAAGGTAGGAGAGTGGGCCATGGGTCAGGGAACATTTGATGAAGTTAGGGGCTTGACCCGGATCCTATATATTCCACACAATATCTCCACGGATCCAGATCCGGATCCTTTTTAATGGCAATGGCATTGGTGGAGGTATGCGTTCTATCAGTGCTTCCTAGGTATGGCTGTGTTTGTGTATAATAGGGAGTGTATTAACCAGAACTAAGTCTAGTGTGGAGGGGCTATTTGTAGTGAGGGTGATGCCCGTGTTGTTACGGCTGTGTTCGTGTGTCATAAGGAGTGTATTAGCCAGAATCAAGTCTGGTGTGGAAGGGATGTGTGTAGAGAGGGTGAAGTGCCCTCGATGAAAAACCTTTATTTACAACCTTCCATCTTTAAATTTTGAATCAGTGGATGAAAATTTTAAAAATATTTTTCAATAAATTAATACTCATTAACTGTATATGACTCGTACCTTTACCAGTAAGATAAGACAAAATAATTATACACGATACATGAAGCAAGGAATTCATTTAGAAATATTAGTCTAAAGAAAAAGCACGACTACCAGCAGTGCTCAAAGCGAAACCATTGACCACCGCGTATAGATAGCTTTTGATTGAATGAAAGGGTTGTTATCTATGTTGTGTGTCAGTCTTCTACGTCATCAGTGCCATCACACATGTTGCGAAAACATGTAAACAAATGAAAAGACACACCACCAACACCCACCGTGGATATCCACAATGATTTAGGCTTCGAAATCTTGACACGGGCACAAGCAAATCCAGGAAGGCACACGCTACCAACCAACCACAGCCGGTCTGGGGATTTATTAAAGTATTTTGAAACGATTTGTCTTGTGTTTGTACAGCGCTGTGAGAGTAGAGAAGCTTTTCTATTGACTGCACAGTGTCCTATATATCTTACTTTGCATACCCGCCCCTCCTCTCTGGGAAAAGGTAATGCAGAAAGCCATGGTGAGTGGGAAGAACGAGAGAAAGAGAAGAGAAGAAAGTGTGAATACGGCCGTGAGAAAGGAATGCTTAAAGCAGAGCTGAGAGAGAGAGAGAGAGAGAGAGAGAGAGAGAGAGAGAGAGAGAGAGAGAGAGAGAGAGAGAGAGAGAATTTCAACACTTAACTGCAAATCTGACGTGAAAAATCTTCGTTTACTTTGGAACATCACTAAATCAAATACCATGAAACGAAAATACATCATATATAATCTAAAATAACCAATATTAACCCATCATGACTACACTTCCCCTAACCTACCGTTGTTTCACTGAGCCTTCTTTAACATATACTAATCCAGACTAGGTTAACTGAATCCTACCATGTCTAATCTTACCCAAATTTAGTCTAATGTACGATGTAAATTTACTAACCCCAGCGAAGCGGAGCTTAAGCCCAGCCTAACGCAGCCCAAACTAGCTTAAGATGATCCAGCAATGTAGCTTAAGCTAACGCAATCCAGCTTACTGGTACACATTAAACGTAATTCTTAATACATCACAATATAGAAATCATTTACTGCAATGGGTGTGGGGTGGTATGCCCTGTGGTGCTGTAGTTTCAGGAAGGTGGTGCTGTTCTTAAACCGTAAAATGCGGTGCACCAATAAGAGCCACAAAGTATTCAAGACCTTCCCAGTATTGATCAGCAAATAAGACCCACTCAGTATTCATCAGCAATAACAACCACCCAATATTCATCAACAATAAAACACACCCAAGATTCACCAAAGTGTCAATTTCCTTGGCTGAGCGTATACTGCCTCACTGTTAATCATTTCACCACTGCGCGGTAAGTTTTCTTTTTCTAGGCTACTTTCCTTTTCTTAATGTAGCTCTCTCAGAACAAACAAACTTGTTCTAACCAAAGCATAATAAGTCGAATAGACCATTCTGATTTCATATAACTAATCATAAATTAATTATAACAGACAAACCTAATCTTGCTTAACCTAATTTAACCTAAGCTAACCCTAATGTACTAATCTAACCTACCATAAGCGAACGAAGCCTAACCTAACCTAATCTAACCTCGATAGTCTAACATGACCTTACTTAATCCAACGTAAATCTTATAGACTAGCGTAACCTTTCATAATCTTGACTATGCTAACATGATTTGGCTGGCTCACCCTAAGCTAACCTGACCTAACCTAACGTACAGTAGGCCTTCATGGAGCTAAAGAAATGCTAACAGCTAGTGTTGTTAGGGAATCCACGTTTCCCATATAGTTCGATGCCCTATCTTTACATTATAATGACATCATCTTAGAACGTCCTAATTCAGTTTGGCGGAAAAGGTTTTTGTAATCGAAGAGCTTAGACATTGCCTTTATTAACCTCTTAAGTAACTACTAACTTGAAAAAAAAAATAATAATAATCACAGGAAGAATAGAATACACACGTCATCCTTGGGTAGAAGGAGTTTTGGGACTTTCTAAAGGCTCTTCCTTTACCGACTGACATTGCTCATTGCTCCATAGCCCCTCCAGCCCAAGAACGATGTTTATATTCTTCTCAATAGGTGGCATTATTGGCATGCTTCATGTTGCCCTTACTGTATGTCTCGCTTTCTTTCTTTCTTGTGTTCTGTCTTGCTTAATTGTGGCAGGCACTTTTGCCCTTCAGAATTAACCCATTCCGACTAAACCTGGACACATTGACCAGCCTATAACCTAGTTGTGTCGTCAAGGTTTTGGTTGCTAGGCAACTACTCGTGTCTAGCAGCGGCCGAAAATTTTTCATACTTTTCACGTTTTGAGCAGTGTAAACATTGTCAATGGGTATAAAAAAGCTCTAACTTCTTTAGGTGTGATTTGAGATCATTCCCTGTCGTAAGTGTGCAGTCCACTTTTTCTCTCTCTCTCCTCCTCTTTTCGAGTGGCAACCTTGCAAAGATTGGCCTCAGCATCTCTAGCAAACAGTACTGGTTTTTATAAATGCCCCCGTAGTTCCCCAGTAGGCTCTATGGCAGGGGTTCTTAACCTGGGGTCCATGGATGAGCTTCAGGGGGTCCGTGAAGGTCAGAATAATGGAGAACAATTTCGTGATGCCGCTTGGCATTATTAACTGACAAAAAAAAAAAAAAAAAAAAAAAATCGAGAGACTTGAAGAATTCTGGTGTTCACTGACACAACCCTACCCCCATCTGGCAGAGAGCTATGGGTGCTGTGATTCTGTCTGCTACTACATACCTTTGTGAGTCAGAGTTTTCAGCGCTTGTTTCTATTAAAACGAAAAGTCGAACTCAACTGGATGTCAACGATGACATGCGCGTTTCCTTGCCAAAGACCACTCCACAAATTCATCTTTTTATTCAAGCCAAACAACAACCCTGTCATTGAAATGAACTTTTGAGCAGAATTAATGTTTTGTTTTGATTAATTTGCACAAGTTGGATGTATTTTATTTTTTCATCGAGTGGCCATTACCTTTTCCATGCAAGAGTGGGAAACAGTTCCTTGTAAAGACAATTTTATACTTTGTGTATGTCATACACTGCGTGAGGCAGTTTTCAATAAAATATAGTACAGTCATTGCATGCAAAATGCTGTGTTTGTGCTTATGTGCATTTTTGTAGAGAAGGGGTTCATAGCTTTCATTAGATTCGGGAAGGGGTTTGTGACTCAAAAAAGATTAAGAACCACTGCTCTATGGAACTGAATGGGGTTTGCGTGCTTATAGTCATTGACTTGTACTACGAGTACACCTTTCTATTGTACACCTATGTGCTACATTGGCTAGGTCAGGGGTCAAAGGTCATCAAATGCAAAAACAGTGAAACTAGCTGAAATCAGGACTATGCTTGCGTGAAATTCTTAGGCTCCGAAGATTACTGAGCCAGGGCCATGGTTCTTGGGTGGAATGTTGCACTGGAGTTCCGCCGTAAAATAATAACATTTAGTGTCGAAACTAACTTCCAGTCGCTGGCAGCGCCACCTACAAATTGTAAACCTGGAGGTTCCTTTTGGTTCATTGTTGGGGAGATGGAATCGAATGAAACTTTGCATGCCTATAGACGTTACTGAGTACTACAAGTGTACTTCGTACATGTATGACCTATATCTGCAGAAAATAAGAAAAGTACTAAAATTGCATCCTTGCTTGCGCGAAATGCTAAGGCTTCGACGATTATTAAGCCAGGGCCATGATTCTTGGGTGGAATGTAGCACTGGAGTACCTCCATATAGAAATGACTTTTTGTGTCGAAACTCACCTCCGGTCGCTGACAACGTATGTTCCGCTTAGAGCTGGTCATCGTCGCCTACCGGCTGTTAAGCGTATTTTCTGAACTAGGGAGGGTGGTATGGCCTTCAGTCACATCTTCAAGACGAGAGGGATATTCTAAGGTTTCTGGAGGTAATAATGGGAAACTAGAATGAGACTTCATTGTATTGAAAGGGCTAATATCATCCTATGGATTACCGACTGAAACAATGCTGATATTAAGAAAATAAGCAGTTCACGTGCCACCTTCACTACGATAAACAGAAGAAGACGATAAACACGAGAGGTTGATAAGTAAGTATAAATGATTCACAGGAGAGGATGATAGGCATGTGAGGTCGGTAAAGAATGCACAATGGAGTGGAAAAGACAATAAGCATGAGAACATGATGCACAGGAGAGGACAAAAAGCGAGGTACAGTAGGTTAAGAAGGAAATACAATGAAAAGGAAATGACAATAAGTAAGACAGGTTGGTAAGCAAGAGAGCACGGTACAGAGGAGAAGACGATGAACGAGAGAGGCAGGTAATCATGAGAACATTATTAACAGGGGAGGATGATAAGTAATGCAAGCTGATAAGCATAAACACATTGTAAGTAGTGGAGGAATATTAACAAGTGAGGCTGATAGCTATGAGATTATGATACACAGGAGAAGGATATAAGCAAGGCAGATGAGACAGTAAAATACGATAAAAAGGACATAATTATCAACAAGATGGATCGTTAAAAGTGAGAATAACAGAACGGAGGAGGCCTTGGGTCAGTGAGCACCGTGGACTGACAAACATGTTCAGTCTTGGCCAGTTATAGCAAAGGTGGACTTTTGAGTGAGCATTTTTGGCGGGATATAAGAGTACTCGTCTTGGAGATGAAGAAGATGGAGACGAGAGTGATGGCATCTCTCACCCAGTTCATTTCTTCCACTGTACAGTATGTAGAAGGAAAATGAACGAGAAGGGATGCGGCTAGAACTTTATAATAGAGTTTTGTTATTTTTTTTTTTCATGTTTCCTGTTTTTTTGTTTTACATTTTAGCTAGTTTTATTTTACAGCCAATGCCAGATTACTTCTTTAGCAAAGGGACTCGTGTAAAGTCAAATGACTGAGCTGTAGAGTCCTGCTCTTTCCGTTCTTGTTATTGTTTCATATTTGTTTCTTAAACTTCAAACCTTTTTTCTCATAAGATATATATTCAAGCAGCTATTATGTAAACAACTTTTACTATTTATTTTATTCCAAAGATTACTTGTCTTGCTTCAATCTTCCTATTCTTTGTTCAATATTTCCCCTCATGTTACCCAAAGACTTCTGTAACTGAACTTTAAACTGAAATAAGTTTTCATCCGTGATGCCGTCTTTTTTTATTTTCCTTTAATCTTCGTTTCCCTGTTCATTAAACTTTAGCCTATTTCTCACACACGTCTGCTATTAAAGGGACGGAATAAGGTCGCTGGTGATCTTTTAATAAAATGCAAATGCATGTGCTTGGCTCTCTTCCCTCACCCCTGGTATCCTCATCTGGCTATTGTTCCTAGCTCTGCTTTAACGTGTGTGTGTGTGTGTGTGTGTGTGTATGTGTGTGTGTGTGTGTGATTGTTTCTGTGAATACACCGGTATGTATGTAATTTTGTGTATTTCTGTCTGCATTAAATTTAACAAGAGAAGAAACTTTAGGCTAACAACCAGCAAAACTTGCCTTTGTACATCATGTGTGCATGCATATGCTAGTGTCTATGAGCAACTGTATTTATTATTGCGTGTATACATCTGTCATTTACCTGTATTATGTGTCTGTGTGGGATCCCCATACTGCCTGTTTATATGATTTTCGTTATTTATTCCACTTACAGTAACACTGTCGGGTCCACATACTCACTCACCTAAATAAAATCGTCTAGCAGTAGCTGGAATACAACGCGAGAGAGTACACAAACATGGGAGGCTTAAAGAAAAAAGTGAAAGGAGATGGAGGGCACCAAGGAATTGAAGACATTGAACACGCACCAGGTTAAGAGGAACGATCAAGTGAATATTATGAAAAGTGCTGAAAGAAACGATAATGAGTGTGAAAATGTCTTATCACTGGAAAGATAAGGAGTGAGTCAGTATCTCTGGTATTAATGCCCGAAGAACAAGAAGTGAAAAAGCAATGGGAACGGAAGTGTTAAAATTTTGTTGTAAGATGAGGAAAACTTTGGAGATATAATTCAAGGGGTTTTCAGCATTCCCTGCATATCCCTTCTTATTCAAACAACCTCCAGTACCCTGATAGACCTTTTAACATGTCTCTTAACTTTGGTGTCACTATATTATCATATTTTACATATTCACGTTTCTTCCTTGTGATATCCTATGTTATAGATTAATGTAACTCTACAAAACCTATCATTTAAGTTCCTGGATTCTTCCTTCCCACATTTCGTTCAAACTGTTCATTCCTGATTACGGTGTTTCATCATTACCATCGTCCTGACCTTCGGGATCATCTACAGTATAGAAGCTGCCTTGCTCATCTGTCACTCACTAACTTTGTTTAACGATAGGGATATTATAGTCCCATAGATGTTGCCAACTACCAAAGCCACATATCTGGACCACCAGCCTCTCGCTTCACGCCCATACACTTTAACGAAGCCCCATGTTAGGACAATGAAACCTCCGCGTCTACCGAGTACATCTGGACTTGTTCTCAACTTAAGAATGGAAAGGCGAGGCTCATCACTGTATGAACTTTTAAAATTTTCAGTACTACTTTTCTATTACGTGAGCCTTTAGCGTGTGTGTGTGTGTGTGTGTGTGTGTGTGTGTGTGTGTGTGTGTGTGTGTGTGTGTGTGTGTGTGTGTGTTCACCTCTCATCGCAGTTTTGCAATTTACTCAGTTGTGCATAATTTTGCATCTTCTTTATTTCCGTCTTCCACTAACAACGAACATATCTCTTCCCCCTGTAGTCCTCGCCTCTAACATTCGAAAGGTGTTTGTCAAACGAAACTTTTATGGCTAAGTCTCCCCTCCAGAGCCCACTTTACAATTTGTGTAAACCTGGGTACCAGGCCACCGAACATATAAACTTCGTTAGAGAAGAGAGACGTGAAATGTTAAAGGGAAGGAGGGAGATAGAGAAGGGATGAAAGGCAATCAAAATAACATAATAAATAAAACAAGCTAAATTATGCAAAGGAGGGATATAATAAATATATACCATAATAAATGGGAAAAATAGAGGGGTGCATGGACGACTACGGATTTTTTTTTTTTTTTTTTTTTTTTTTTTTTTTATGTGAGGAAGGACCCTGACGAGGTAAAAATCCTCAACCATATCCTCCAGGGGGTGCAGTCTATCTCTACGTCCGACTCCGCCTCGGCAACCAGCTCGGTTTAACCTACGTCCTGTGCCCTTCTTCCTGCCATGTTTACGTCCTGTGCCCTTCTTCCTGCCATGTTTACGTCCTGTGCCCTTCTTCCTGCCTCGTTCGCCTTTGTGTCTTAGAGTGACTGTTTTCAATGATTTTGGACTTTTTTAAAATTTTGTTGTGTATAATAGATTGTTTGGCCTAATACCCAAAATAGTGGGTGATGGCCATTAAAAAAAAAAAAAAAAAAAAAGTGAGGAAGAAGGAACCAAAGGCAACGAGCCCGCAAAACTGTTCCTTCCAGGAGAATAACAAAATACAAGAGAGAGAGCCAAATTCAAGATCCGATCATTTCGAGATGCCAGGACACACTGCGTTTGAAAGACTGGAGATCATAGGAGGCAGGAAATACAAATAGAAGGAGACAGTTCCAGAGTTGACCTGTTGCATAAATGAAGGACTGGGACTAATGGTTAACTCTTGCATTAGAGAGTTGGACAGAAAAGCGATGAGAGTTTGCTGCTAGACGGGTGCTACGCACCCGTCATGGAGGTGGAGGAATACATGAAGACAGTTCAGAGGAGCAGTGACCATTGAAGTAGCGATAGAAAAGAGATAAAGATGCAACAGTGCGACGAAGAGACAGAGGTTGAAGGGAGTCAATAAGAGGAGGAGAGTTAATGAGACAAAAAGCCTTTGACTCCACCCTATTGAGAGGAGCTGTATGTGGGGAGCCTCCCCACACATGAGACTTGTACTCCACGCAGAGGCGAATAAAACCCCTGTATAGAGTCAAGAATTGTGCAGGGGTAAAGAAGAAACGGAGTCGGCTTAGCACACCTAATCTCTTGGAAGCAGATTTTACAAAAGATGTAATATGATCTGTCCAAGATAAGTCCCGAGTAAATGAAACCCCAAGCATGTTCAAGGATGATGCAGGATTAAGCTGAATATTATTAAACATTAGTGGGTATACCTGTGGAAGATTTTGTCGGGTTGATAGGTGCAAAAACTGAGTCTTTGATGCATTAAAAACAACCGGATTATTTTTACCCCAGTTAGAGATACGAACTAAATCAGACATTAGGTGTGCCATAGCCTCATCCCTTGTTTGTTGAAGTATCTGCTGAGATGGACGTTGCGGGAATCGAATGGAAAGGTGAAGGGTGGAGTCATCAGCTTATGAGTGGATAGGGTTAGATGTACAGCTTAGAAGGTCATTGATGAATAAAAGGAAGAAAGTTGGTGATAGGACAGAGCCCTGAGCAACACCACTGTTAATAGATCTAGGAGAAGAACGATGGCCGTCTACAACAGCGGCTATAAAACGACCAGAAAGGAAGCTAGATATGAAGGCACAGATAGAAGGATAGAAACCGTAAGAGGGCGGTTTGGAAATTAAAGATTTATGCCAAACTCGATCGAAAGCCTTTGAGATGTCAAGTGCAATGGAAAAACTTTCGCCAAAGTCCCGAAATGAAGATGACCAGGAGTCCTAAAGGTAGGTGAGAAGATCGCCTGTGGAGCGTCCCTGACGGAACCCATACTGACGATCAGAAAGAAGGTTGTGATAGGAAAGATGCTTTAAAATTTTTGTATTAAGAATAGACTCGAAAACTTTTGAGATACAGGATGTTAAAGCAATTGGGCGATAGTTGGAGGATTGGGAATGGTCACCCTTCTTTGGGACTGGCTGAACAAGACCAAACTTCCAGCAAGAAGGAAAGGTACAAGTTGATAGACAAAGGAGAAAGAGTTTGCCTGGGCAGGGTGTAGGCACAGAAGCACAGTTCTTGAAAACAACGGGAGGGACTCCATCAGGCCCATATGCCTTATTAGTATTGAGGCCTGTGATGGCAGAAAATACATCAGCTGAAGAAATTTTAATGTCAGCCTTGAGGAAGTCAGAGGGGGAAAGTGATGGAGGAACAGCACCGGAATCGTCTAAGGTGGAATTGGAGGAGAAAGTCTGCGCAAAGAGATCTGCTTTATCAGTAGAAGAAATAGCTACAAAGCCATCAGAGTAGAAAAGAGGAGGGAAGGATGATGAGGTAAAGTTGTTATAAAGGTTTTTGGCAAGGTGCCAGAAGGAGCGGGAAGAATTCGAGTTAGAGAGTTGAGAGCATTTAGTACAGATGAAATTATCTTTAGCGGAGCAAAGAACAGACTTAGCACGATTTCGGGCAGAAACATATAAAAGATGTGATTCAGGGATGGGTTGCCTCCGGTACCTTTTATAGGCCCTCTCCTTGTTGTGGACAGCATTAGAACAAGCATGATTAAACCAGTGCTTTCGTGCATTAGTCAAAGGATATGAGAAAGGAATGTATGCTTCCATGCCCGAGAGAATAACCTCCGTAATGTGCAAGGCACACTCAGATGGCTCCCGGCCATGAAAGCAATAATCATTCCAGGGAAAATCAAAGAAGTACTGCCTGAGGGCCTCCCAATCTGCAGCTCCACAGTGCCACAGACGACGTTTCTTTGAAGGGTCAGCAGGCCGTACCGGAGCGATAGGACAGGTTAAGGTGATAAGGTTGTGATCGGAGGAGCCCAACGGAGAGAAAAGAGTAACAGTGTAAGCAGAAGTATTAGTAGTAAGGAAGAGGTCAAGTATGTTGGAACTTTCTCCAAGGCGGTCAGGGATACGGGTAGGGTGCTGTACAAGCTGCTCTAGGTCATTAAGGATAGAAAAGGTGTAGGCTTGATCACCAGGTGGATCAGTGAAAGGAGAGGAGAGCCAAAGGTGGTGGTGAATTTTGAAATCTCCTAGAATGGAGATTTCAGAGAAAGGAGAAATGGATAGAATGTGTTCCATCGTAGAAGTAAGATAGTCAAAGAATTTTTGATAATCAGTAGAATTAGGAGACAAATAAACAACACAGATATATGTAGTCAGAGAATGACAGGAAAGCCGAAGCCAGAGTGTAGAGAATTCAGAAGAATCGAGTTCAGGAATACGAGAGCAAGACAAGTTGTTGCGTATATGTACACAACAGCCACCTATTGGCTTTGAAATGAGTATAGAGAAAGTAGGAGGATACAGAAAAGGGTCTGCTGTCAGTTGCCTCAGACAGCTGAGGAAGTTGATGCGATGAAAGTTATAAAAAAGAAATAGGAAGGGATACTTAGAAAAGAGTAAGAGCATTAACTGAATTACATAAAAGGGAAGAGAAGGAATAAGAAGATAGAAGATGGTAAATGAAAGGATGCAAAACTTGGAAAAACAAAAATTAGGTAGACATGCTGAAAGGGATGAAATAGGCAGGAAAGGGATGGAAAGGGTTTAAAAGTACAGATCAATATCAGTAAATCGAAGTATGTAAAGGGAGGGATAGCAGACAGGAAAAAGAGGAAGGGACAACAAAACAGAAGAGCGTGAGATAAAATACTAAAAAGGGGAAATTGACAGAGAATGGATGAGAAACGATAAGAGAATGAATGTAAATGAAATGAAAAGAAGAAAGCAAAGGTGATGAGGGGAGGAGGAAAACAGAAGAGAGAAAAGCACTACATGTTTGGGAAGACAGGGGAAGATATACTGATTGGTTGGTAATCGACAGAGATGACGGGATGGGAATGAAAAAAGGAGGGGAAAAAATTAGGGATATGCAGGGGCAAGAAGGATATAACGCAATGGGAAGAGGGTGGAAATGAAAGGGTTGAAGAGAGTGGGGTAAAGTACTGAAAAGGAAAGAAGTTGTAAGATAAAGAAGGGAACGGGACAGAAACAGCAGCGTAACTAGAGTAAATGGGGAAACGTAGAAGGATGGTGAATTTGAGGCAGAAGGAAGAGAGATATGAAAAAAATAATGTATACCAGAGAAGAGAGTTGGGATGAAATACTGAAAGTTGCGGACATGGACCGAGAATGTAAGGCAGGGAATGTAAAAGAGTAATGTAAACAGGGGACGCAAAAGAAAGATACAAGGAGGAAAAAAGAACAAGGAAAATATTGTTATAAGTGGGAGGAGAAGTTACAGATGAGAAAAGCAACAGAGAAGGGGAAAGATGGGATGAAAAAATCTGTGTAAACACGGATGGATGGAGAAAAGTCACGAAAGAAAACGAGGATAGATGGACAGGCAGACAGTCACACAGACAGTTAGACAGACGTGCCCTCTCTCACTCTCTCTACGCATATATAGATAGATAGATAGATAGATGTACACAAACACACACACACACACACACACTCACATAGAGAGAGAGAGAGAGAGAGAGAGAGAAGAACGGATGGGATGACTGTAGGAAGAGTAGGGTTCACTGTCTGAAAAAGCCAAACACCTGAAACGGTGGGAGTCAACAGAGGAAAGGGTGAACGAGAATGCTGAAAGGGTAGGATAAGAAAGAATGAGAAGACGCGAGTACAGGGGGAAAGGGATGAGGGAGTTGAAAATAAGGCAAGTGATGACTATTGGGAGAGTATGGGATAAGATGTTCAAAGGACAGAAACGAATAAAGAAAAAACTGAGAATCGATTGAAAGGACTGGGAAGGCGGGATGGAAGAATCAACACAGTGAAAGGATTAAAAAAAAAAAAAAGGAAGACAGGCAGGGCGTGGAGAATGGACTAAAATACTGAAAAGGTTCAATATGGTAGTTAGAGGAGACAAGGAATATAAATTAAAGAAGGCTAACGACAAGAAAGTTGGTGGTGAGAATAATGGAAAAGGGGACTGTGGGGAGAGGTTGAGGATAAGGTGCTATAATGAACGGGCAGAAACCGACAAAAAAAAAAAAATGAGGCAGTGAACAGAATGAAACTTCGACCTCAAACGGAAAAACATTAATAAAGAGTAAGTGGACAAAAGAAAATGTTTGGTTTCTGTTTGGTTTCTCCACAGCATCATATTCAACAAAGTTGGGAGAGAAATATTATTCCCTTTAGTGTAAGGATTTTTTTTCGAAAGGGAGGTCTAATCAACCAATCAATCAATCATTATTTACTAGCGGCAGAAAATACGCACTATGTTATGGGGTCAACTTTTCTTTCTTGTGCTTTTTTTTTTTTTTTTTTTTTTTTTAAATACTCTATGAACTTTGGTGAATAATATTGCAGAGTTTTAAAATATCAAAATTCTTCCTGTTCTGTTGTTTCATGATGATACTGTATTGTTAAGTGAAGAGGACGAATGGGAACTGCTTGTCTCGGTGAATGAGTTTGGGAGAGTATGTAATAAACTGCATCTAAACGTGAATGTAGGGAAGGGTAAAGCAGTGATTTTCGAGAGAAATGAAGTCACTGAATACACAATGAGGTTGTATGAAAGAGGAAATGGAAAATGTGAGTGCATTTAAGTACTTCAGTAGTGTGACAATTAAGGGTGCAATTTAAGAGGATGAAGTGCTTGAAATGGTACAACAAGGAAGAGAGGTTGTTGGTTCTTCGGAAGCAACGATAAGAAATAGGGAAGTGAGCATGCAAGTATAAAAAAGGCACTGCATGATAGTACTGTCATACCAAATCTAACATATGGAAATGGAGCGTGGGCCCAACTGGAAGGGCGCAAGTCAAGTGTGAGAGAAGTGGAAATGAGTATTTTGAGAGCAGCATGTGGAGTAACATGGAGAGACTGACAAATGAGGAACTAAATGAGTAATGTGGTGTAGTTGTGAATGTGATAGAAAGCGTTAAGTGAGCTACAGTGAAGTGATTTGGCCATGTGGAGATGGTGGAGAGCGAGAGAATAACGTGGAGGGTGTATGACAGTGAGGTGCAGGGAGGGAGGGAGAGAGAGGGAGAGGCCGTGAATGAGATGGAGGAATGGCGTGGAAAGGTATATGTAAGAGGGGGGTGTGTGAGCTGGACGGAGGGCATCGAAATGATGGAGGACAGGGCGACATGGAGGCGGTTTGTTTGCGACCATCCCTGACGAGATTAAGGTGTGTGGTTATCGATAGATAGAGATTCCCGCACCCTGATACATGTACTAACATTTCTCCTTACTTAGGTTTCATTGGATTCTTATATTTTTACATATTTAAGCCTTTTCCGTATGATATCCTATCCTTCAAGTTAATGTAACAATCCAAAGTCCATCAGTTAAGTTGCTGGATTCTTCCTTCCCACATTTTGTACATAATGCTCATTCCTATTTATGGTATTTCAGCATCGTTACCATCATCTTGACCTTCGGGAGCATCTCTAGGAGCTGCCCTGTTCATCTGTCACTCAGTAACTTTGTTTAACAACACGGATATTCCCGTAGATATTGACTAGCAAAGCCACACAATTGGGTCATGAAACTTTTGCTTCACGGCCGTAGATATTAGTGAAGTCCCATGTTGGGACCCTGAAACTTCCACATTGATCTTGTACAATACATCTGTACAGTACTTAATATTATCTTAAGGATGGGATGCGGTGGCTCATTGTTCCATGAACTTTTTAAAAATAAACTTTCCATTGCATCTTTCCAATTTCGTAGACCATGGCTATTCAAAATTCTTCAGAAGTAGGGCCGGATTATGAAACTCAGGATGATATAGAAGGCCCATACATTTATTTTAGCTCCATTTTTCCTCTAAACACTTACACACAGAAAGAAAGGGAAAATTCACATATAATTTACTTTTACAGCTTTTGCTAAGAAGTAAAAAAAAAAAAGAAAGAAAAATGCATAATTTTCTTTTGTGTTTGTTTATTTGCTTATATTCATTCTTCCGAGTCTGTGAAAGGGCCAGCGAAAAACGACTCAAGGGCCGGATTTGGCTCGGGCCTCCAGTTGAATACCCCTGACGTAAGCCTTTAGTTTGTGTGTGTGTGTGTGTGTGTGTGTGTGTGTGTGTGTGTGTGTGTGTTATTATTCATCTCTGATCACAGTTTCAAAAATTCTTGAGTCCTGTTGAATTTTGCACCTTTATCTCATTACTCCCCTAACATTCAAAAGATTTCTTTCCCTCTCCAGCATTAGTCCCTAACATCTGAAAAATGTCCCATCATTAAATAAAACTTTTATGGCCAAGTCTCCCCTCCGAAGCCGAATTAACAATTAGAGTGTAATAAGGGTTGTCAGGGAATATATAAACTTCATTGGAGGAGAGAGGCGTGAAATGTTGCGGGTTAGGAAGCAAACAGAGAAGGGCTGAATGGCGTCAAAAGAACAGGAAAAGTAAAATCATTTATATCATGTAAAGGTTAGAGATTAAAAATAAACAAACGTAGGCATAATAGAGGGACGCATGACGACTACGGGAAAGATGGGATGAGGAAATGAAAGGGACGAAACTAATAGAATACGGACAGGAGAGGCTGGAAAGACAAGGGTAAGCTTCAATAACTGAATTACCTAAATGGGAGAAGAAAAGGAAGATACAGGTAGAAGTAGGTAAATGAATGGATGTAATTATGCAAACTTGGAAGTAAAAGAGGACTGTCATACTGAAAGGGATGAAATAGGCAGGAAGTGAAATAGAGGGGTTAGAAAGAACAGGATGAGACCAACGAATCGATTTATGTAAAGGAAGAGATAACAGACTAGGAAAGGAAGAAAGGAAAACAAAACAGACGAGCGTCAGGTAAAATACTGGGAGGAGGAAGTAAACAGAGAAAGGATGAGAAACGATGGGAAAATCAGAGGAAACGAAATGAAACGAAAAACATAGAGGTAGTGAGACTAGGAGGAAATGAGAAGAGGCAGAATAAGGCTGCATGTATGGGAAGACAGAGGAGTGATATACTGATTGGTTGGTAATGGAGACAGTCGAAGGCATGGGAATGTAAAAAAAGAAAAAAAAAAAAAAGGAAAACGAAAAATTAATGGTATGCAGAGGCATGAAGGACAGAACACAAAGAGAAAAAGGAGGAAATGAAAGGGTTGAAGAGAGTGGGGTAAATACTGAAAAGGAAAGAAGTTCTAAGATAAAGAAAGGAACGGGACAGAAACATCAACGTAACTAGAGTAAATGGGGAAACATTGAAGGATGATGAACATGAGGCAGAAGGATATATATATATATATATATATATATATATATATATATATATCATCTCATCAGCCGTTTGAGTGTCCACTGCAAGACCGGCCTATCCCGACCGAAGTCGGGACGATACAGCCAATGTATCTCTACCAAGTGGCTTAGGCTGTCTGGTAGAGATTGTATGTAGGGTGAGAAGTGCTTGTAAGTGTAATTGTAGTTTTGGAGTGGCTTTGGATGTGTGTGTAGTCTGTGAACCAAGTGTAATCGGCCCGCGCAAGCCGACTGGGTGCAAGCATACTTTACAGTAAGCGACACTGGTTCAACCAAAGCACCCATTATGTTCGCCAATGCAGTACATGGCCGGGTGAACACTCCCAAAGTTTATTACCTTGGCGGGGCGCGAACCCTGGTCCACCCGTGTACGAAACGCACACTCTACCACTGTATATATATATATATATATATATATATATATATATATATATATATATATATATATATATATATATATATATATATATATATATATATATATATATATATATACGAGGTGTGTCAGAAAAGTTCCAGGACTGATGTCACAAAAGATATATTTCAAATCCAAACTAAAAACTACAAGTTGTCTCCTTCAAAGTAATCCCCCTGGAGTGTAACGCACTTTCCCATCCTTCTCTGCCACGCCTCCATGCACTCCTGGAAGGATTCTTCCGGGATCCTCTGCAGCTCTGTCGTCACGGCCATCTTGATGTCCTGCAAGTCTTCCAAACCGGTTCCCTGATGATCCTCTTGAGCTTGGGGAAAAGGAAAAAATCACACGGAGCCAGGTCGGGTGAGTAGGGAGGTTGCTCCAGCACGGCGATATTCCTCTCGGCCAAGAACTGTCGGATGCTCAGGGCACTGTGAGCAGGCGCGTTGTCATGGTGAAGCAGCGACGAGTTGTACTGCTACAACTCTCGCCTCTTCTAGCGCACTGAACGAAGCAAACGCAGCAGGATCTTTTTGTAGACGTGCCGGTTAATTGTCACACGGTGATGCAACCCGCTAATCCCTCTCCCACTCATAGCTCACACAGCACACTCATTCCTGGAACTTTTCTGACACACCTCATATATATTATGTATGTGACTGAGAAGAGACTGGGGCGAAATTCTTAAGGAGGTGGACAGATAATGTAAAGGACTGGGTATAAGACAGTAATGTAAACAAAGCGAGCAAAAGAAACATATCAAGAGGACAACTAGCAAGGGAAATATTTCTTATAAGGAGAGTGGGAGAAGAAGTTTCAGAGGAGAAAAGAGAGAAAGAGAATGGTGGGATGAAAAATGAGTGTAAACACGAATGGAAGCCCAGTTACAAAAGAAAATGAGAATAGGTGGACAGGTAGACAGACAGATAGACGAACCAGCGCTTGCAACTGCGTGAGTACAGCAGCTTACCAAGTGAGCCATTTAGGCAGAGACGTCATATATAAATAAATATATAAATAAATAAATATACATATCTATCTACCTATCTATATATATACATATATATACTGTTACGGAACAGAAAGAGATAATGAACACTTCAAGTGAGAATACTAAAATCACTACTGTCCCGCAAAGTTCCAGGTTCAAAACAAAAGAGTTAGGTAAAATTACAAGTTAAAGTTTAGTACTCAAACTAACAACTAAACATTCAGGACTCATAAGGATAATGTAATGGCAAAACAGGTTACATATACGGTTAACTGCAATAGCCTCTATTAACACGAATTTAGCAAGAACAAATTTATCTAAGTCAGCCCTGATAAAATGAGAAAACCGGATAATGCTCAGTTAAAGCAAGATATAATATTACAGATACAAAATATTATTAATAATGGCTGACATCAAAAACTCCACATGAATCACAAAAACCTTACCAGGCCTACGAATTAACACCTTATGCTATACAGTACAAGAAAAATGGTAACAACACTTATACTAAAATTATACAGTAGCTAGATGGCTGGAGACTTCCTGAGCACTCACAAAAATAATAATACACTATACAGGGGAGGACAGAGATGTGAACAAAATGAGGAGTAGATCTAAGTGGCAATTAATGCAGAGACTGAGCTCATTATATAGGGGCCATCAGAGCATGATTCAACTTGCAAGAAGGACGCGGAAATGAAGGCACAGGGGAGGAAGAGTTGACAGTCCTGCTCTGAACAACAGAAAGAACGACTTACTCTACTATAAGGGGAGAAGGGGGGAGTGAGGTAGAACACGCAAGCCTGGTCACTATGGAAGCCACGAGGCGAATCGTGATCAAACATGCAGCATACTGTACGTTAGAATTTTACAAAGGATGATGAAATCATAGGCTATGTAACACCTCCCCACAAAGAAAAAGAGATTTACAAAGGAAATTTCTTATTACTCTAAAACAATCTGTCTAAAGTCTAGATAAGCAATCTGCAATAACATTTTCTTTCCCCTTGACATGTTGTATGTCTAATGAATACTGAAGAAGTAGACTCCATCTTGTCAATCTCTGATTTTCATCTTTAAACTTACTAAGGAATTTCAGTGGGTTATGATCGGTATAAATGACTATTGGGTCAAAACCAGAACACAAATAAAATGAAAAATGCTGTAAACCCAAAATCAAGGCCATAAGCTCTTTCTCAATAGTTGAGTAGTTCTTTTGAAGTGGAGTGAACTTCTTACTGTAATAAGATACAGGGTGTTCAACACCCTGATCATCCTCTTGCAGCAAAACAGCCCCAGCTCCTGTATCACTTACGTCAACAGCCATCTTAAAAGGCTTAGCAAAATTTGGAGTAACGAGCACTGGCTGACTTAATAGGATAGCTTTAAGCTTACTGAAAGAGGATTCACAGATATCGGTCCAGACAAATTTAACTCCCTTTTTCAGTAAGTCTGTAAGTGGTGATACAAGAATTGAAAAGTTAAGAACAAATCTACGGTAATAACCTACCATTCCCAAAAATCTTTGTAGCTCTTTCCTACTTTTAGGTCTGGGAAGATCACTTATAACCTGAACCTTAGCTCCTGGTGGTGCAAAGTGTCCATCACCAATTACGTACCCAAGGTACTGACGTTTAGCTTGACCAAACTCACACTTTGATATATTAGCTACAAGATTAGCCTGAACCAAACGCTCAAGAAATTTACTGACATGACGTAGGTGATCTTTCCAGTTGTCACTGAAGATTAATACATCATCAATATTAACAACACACCCTGCCAAACCCTTTGTTACAACATTCATGAGCTTCTGAAAAGTGGCTGGTGCATTCTTCATACCATATGGCATTACAGAACATGCAAAAGTCTTTCCTAGTGTCACAAAACATGAGATCTCCCTAGCACGTTCAGTCATAGGTACTTGCCAGTATCCCTTTAACAAATCAAACTTACTTATGTACCTAGCCTTTCCGATCTTGTCTATGCAATCTTCCACGTGAGGGAGAGGGTAAGTGTCTGTTTTGATTATCTGATTAACACGTCTGTAGTCGATGCAAAGCCGCTGTGACCCACCTGGCTTAGAGACTAGAGTGACAGAACTCCACTCGCTCTGACAGGGCTCAATCATCTTGTGGTCCAACAGGTAGCCAAGCTCCTTCTGGATGAGAGGAACTTTCACTGGGTTCACACGGTAAGGAGGCAGTTTAATTGGCTTTGCGTCTCCAACATCGACATCATGCATCAACACAGTGGTTCTTCCTGGAGTGGCACGGAACACTTGCAGGTACTCGTGCAGTAATGCCGAAAACTCCTGCCTTTCCTCGGGAGCTAGATGAGAAAGCTTAGCCTGGAGATCATTCATGATATCAGGATTCTTCCCCAAACTATCACTCAGGCTCATACTGCATGGGAGAGCTTCACTTGCAGACTCGGGTGGAACAGCTACAGTGGAGACTGGATTATTTTCGTCCCGCCTGTGATATAACTTTAGCATGTTGATGTGACAAAGTTGCTTGTTCTTTCTACGATCTGGTGTGGCGATGACATAGCTGACATCACTGAGTTTCTTCTCCACGAAATAAGGACCCCTAAACTTGGCTTGAAGAGGTTGCCCATGCACCGGTAGCAGAATCAAAACCTGATCTCCTGGCTGAAAGTGGCGTAACCTGGACTTCTTATCATACCAAGTCTTCATCTTCTCCTGAGCAGCTCCTAAATTCTCTCTCACCAGCTGTAAAGCAGTGGACAGCCGTTCTTTGAACTTCATCACATACTCCAGCAGGTTGACGTCATCTTCCTCCGACAGCCAGCATTCCTTGAGTAGCTTAAGGGCTCCTCTTACTTCTTGGCCAAACAGTAGTTCAAAGGGTGAGAAGCCCAGTGATTCATTTGGAGATTCTCTTGCAGCAAATACAACGAATGGAAGACCTTTATCCCAATCTTTCTGATGTTCCAAACAGTATTTCCTGAGCACTGATTTGAGTGTTTGATGATATCTCTTCAACGCTCCTTGGGTCTGGGGATGGTAAGCTGAAGACGTGATCTGGGTGATGCCCAACTCTTTCAGAGACTGCTTGAAAACATTTGACATGAAATTACTTCCCAGGTCTGACTGTACCTCCTTGGGCAGACCAAATTTGATGAAGAACCCTAGCATTTCCTTAACCACGTTCTTAGCTGAGATATTTCTAAGTGGAATGGCTGCAGGATAACGAGTAGCCATATCAATCAGGGTCAACACATAAGAAAATCCTGAAGAAGTCTTAGGAAGAGGGCCCACAATATCCACCAACACACGGGTGAATGGCGCCTCAAAAGGAGGAATGGGAACTAGCGGTGCAACCTTTTCGGTCTGATTACACTTCCCCACAACTTGACAGGTGTGACAAGACTTACAATATCAGGAAACATCTCTGAAGATACCTGGCCAGTAGGAGTGTTTCAAAATGCGTGCCACAGTCTTCCTCACTCCAAGGTGTCCTGCCAAACTGGAATCATGAGCCACTCTAATGATATCCTGCCTACAAACACGAGGGATGACAACTTGATGTACAACCTCCCATTCACAGTCGGCTGATGCTGTTGGGGGTCTCCACTTCCTCATAAGTACTCCTGACTTTATATAATAACAAGTAGAAGCACCAGCTGACTCTTCCTCACTGCAAGCAGAGTTAGCTAGACCTTTTAACTCAGGGTCAGCAACCTGCAACTCAACCAACTCTTGACGAGACAAATTATCAACACTACGGGCTACTGCCTCATCTGGTGAGTGGTCCAAATTAGCAAGAAAAGTGTCAGCTACGATAACATCATCATCATCATTATCCTCTAAGTCACCAGTAACTTTAGACTTAGCCCTAGTGACAGCACATGCAGAGAACACATCAGGGATATCACAATCCTGGGTCGCAGTCACTGGTTCACTAGACAACTGAGGAGCTGGACACACTTAACTTCCACAAATATCATTTCCAAGTAAGAAAGTTACACCTGACATTGGGAGTGTCTCAACCAACCCAACCATAACGGAACCATTAACAAAACCAGACTCTAAATTCACTCTGCACAGAGGGACAGAGAAGTAATTATTCCCTACACCTTGTAAGATTACAGTTTCATCAGAGGAATTAACATTAGAGCCTAGAACACTGGTCAGCATAAGGGATTGGCAAGCACCTGTATCACGATATATTTTAACTGATTTCCTGTCATTATTGTCCAGAGGACTGACAAAACCATCAGACAGGAAATTAGCACATGAACTCTTGAGAGTGTCACCCACGTTACTGCTCAAAAGAGGAGCTTCATCATGAGAATTTAATTTACCCCTCAAAGCAGGTTCAGTTAACTCGGTTAAAGAATTCTGGGAACTCTCAAGGGTGGACACTAGACCAATTGACTGAATATTTAAAGACTCCTTTTTGTTCACATCACGCTGTCTCCTGAAACATTTCTCCGTAGTATGACCAAGCTTACTAAAATAAGTACATTTACTTTTCTGAAATCTAGAGGTGAAGCTGGTATTTACATCCTGAGAAACATCATCTTTATTCTCTTTCCTGTTACCTGTACTCTGAGTAGAGGCAACGTATTTACTCTCAGCTTTCCTTTTTTCTTTAGAATATCTCATGTGAGTGAGAACATATTCATCAGCTAAAACTGCAGCATCAGACAAATTATCTATTCTTCTCTCATCAAGATATAGGCTTACATCCTTATTAATACACCTTTTGAAGTCCTCCAGCAAAATCATCTGCTTAAATTTATCAAAATCAGAATTTACATTCTTAGAATTTAACCACTGTTCTATCAGATCTTCTTTGATTTTTGCATACTCAACATGGGATTGCTTATCTTGCTTATAAGTTGTCCTAAATTTTACTCTATAGGCTTCAGGAACAAGCTCATAGGCCTTAAGAATCAAGCTCTTAACTACATCATAATTATCAGATTGATCCTGAGGCAAAGATGCATAAGTTACTTGAGCTTTACCGGTGAGAACACTCTGAAGGAGTACTGGCCAATACTTTTTGGGCCAATTAACCTGTAGCTACCCTCTCAAACAACTGAAAATACTTTGTTAAAACAGATTCATTAAAAGGAGGAACAAGTTTAACATTTTTAGCCACATCAAAATCATCAGAGCTAGATGATCCAGTTCCACCTTGTTTCATGCGATACTCATGGTCTGCCTGTATCCTAGCAAGTTCAATTTGTGCCTGAGCCTGTGCCTGTGCCTCCTGAATACGAGCCTGAGACTCAGCCTCCTTAGCATTTGCCTGAAACTCAGCCTCCTTAGCACGAGCCTGAAACTCAGCCTCCTTAGCACGAGCCTGAAACTCAGCCTCCTTAGCATGAGCCTGAAACTCAGCCTCTTTAGCACGAGCCTCCTACAGGGCTAGCTGTAACTTAGCTATTTCAATCTGCGTTTGCTCATCTGGAGGAGTTACATTAAACAAGCTTTCATTAATCATGTTAACAATTTGATCTTCAGAATGATGAGAGCGAACAGCAATTCCCAATTGTTGAGCAACAAGCTTAAGTTCATTCTTTTTTCTGTTTTCTACATCACACACTGTTTGCACATTTCACAAAAAATCTTTGGCTTCATCAAGAGTAGTAATAGTAGACATCATGAATAAATCACAGTCACAAACTATCAAGCAATATCCTTATGATAATATCCTGAATATCCTGATAAGAGGTCGCCAAATTTATGTTACGGAACAGAGAGAGATAATGAACACTTCAAGTGAGAATACTAAAATCACTACTGTCCCGCAAAGTTCCAGGTTCAAAACAAAAGAGTTAGGTAAAATTACAAGTTAAAGTTTAGTGCTCAAACTAACAACTAAACATTCAGGACTCATAAGGATAATGCAATGGCAAAACAGGTTTCATATATGGTTAACTGCAATAGCCTCTATTAACACGAATTTAGCAATAGCAAATTTATCTAAGTCAGCCCTGATAAAATGAGAAAACCGGATAATGGTCAGTTAAAGCAAGATATAATATTACAGATACAAAATATTATTAATAATGGCTGTCATCAAAAACTCCACATGAATCACAAAACCCTTACTAGGCCTACGAATTAACACCTTATGCTATACAGTACAAGAAAAATGGTAACAACACTTATACTCAAATTATACAGCAGCTAGATGGCTGGAGACTTCCTGAGCACTCACAAAAATAATAATACACTATACAGGGGAGGACAGAGATGTGAACAAAATGAGGAGTAGATCTAAGTGGCAATTAATGCAGAGACTGAGCTCATTATATAGGGGCCGGCAGAGCTTGATTCAACTTGCAAGAAGGACGCGGAAATGAAGGCACAGGGGAGGAAGAGTTGACAGTCCTGCTCTGAACAACAGAAAGAACGACTTACTCTACTATAAGGGGAGCAGGGGGGAGTGAGGTAGAACATGCAAGCCTGGTCACTATGGAAGCCACGAGGCGAATCGTGATCAAACATGCAGCATACTGTACGTTAGAATTATACAAAGGATGATGAAATCATAGGCTATGTAACAATATATACATATATATATATATATATATATATATATATATATATATATATATATATATATATATATATATATATATATATATATATATATATATGAGAGAGAGAGAGAGATGGAAAGGACGGAGGGGATGAGTGAAGGAGAAGGATTTTTTTTTCTTTTTTGTCCGACTCTGGGCATAGGCTTCACAGCCTGCTTTCACGCCCTAGTAGTTCTCCTACATACCATACACCTCTACATGTCACCACTTCGGCGCTAACACCCACCGTCCATACTGAAAACATGCTAGGGCTGTCTCATACAGGACTGGTGCATTGGTATTAGCGGGGGTATTTTTACGACATGTCTGCGGGTCGGTCTTCTGGTAGATCAGAAAAGTCTGTTTTAATGAAATTGAAACTTTTAAAGTGTTCCCAGCCCCAGTGGGGATTTGAACCTAAGTCCTGTAGGCCTGCAGGCCACTTCTCTACCGATTGCGCCACCTCCTCCCCCAAATGCCTGAAAATGCCAAACATCTGAAACGGTTGGAATCAAGAGAAAAAGGTGAACGAGGAGTTTGAAAGAGATGGATAAAAAAAAAGATGGGAAGACGAGAGTGGAGAGGGAAAGGGAGGAGGGAATTGAAAATAGGGGAAGTGATGACAGTGAGGAGAGTATGGGATAAGATGTTGAAAGGACAGAAGCGAATAAAGAACTGTTGTGAATCGATTCACAGGGCAGGGAGGGCAGGATGGAAGAAAAAACACGGAGAAAGGGAAAATGAAATGCAAGACATTCTGAACGGGGAGGATGGACTATAATACTGTGGAGGTTCACTAGGATAGTTAGGAGACAAGAACATGAA
Organism: Coenobita brevimanus; assembly: GCF_032717465.1. NCBI lineage: Eukaryota > Metazoa > Arthropoda > Malacostraca > Decapoda > Coenobitidae > Coenobita > Coenobita brevimanus. The sequence continues at coordinate 24,268,585 of NC_137041.1, forward strand.
GGAAAGAAGGGATAACAGGGCAAGAAAGATGAAGGTGAGAATATATGAAAAGGAGACTGTGGGGAGAGGTTGAGGATAAGGTGATATAGTGAACGGACAGAAAAGGACAAAGAAAAGATAAGACGATGAACAGAATGGAACATTGATATCGGAGATAGCAACATTAATTGAGAATCAATGAACAAATAACGACATGTTTGTTGTATAGTTGGTTCCTACAGAGGACCTTATTAATCTTAATTGGGAGTCAGATATTGCCTTCATTATTCTCTTTAGTATAAGTAAACTCTTTAAAGGTAGGTTTAATAAATATACCAAGAAACTAAAAAAAATTTAAAGATATATAAGTAACAATTCTTTACCAGCACCACAAATATAAATACGCAGTCTGTTAGGGGATTAACATCTTTTATTTTTTATTTTTTACAAAATAATCTTCGAATTTTAGTACATAATATTTCAGAATTTTAATATCATAATTCTGCAGATTGATCATCCCAAAGTCATGAAAACTGCTTCAGTTCTCTAGAAGGATATCTTTCGGCAAAATATGAAAAAGTATATATATATATATATATATATATATATATATATATATATATATATATATATATATATATATATATATATATATATATATATATACCATCACTACATAAGCTTTCCTCCCCTCACCAACTATCACGTGCATTCATTTTTTTTTTTTTTCAACTCGCGCTCCTGAGTAACAAAGTTCCCAAACTTAGACTTTAACTCGCATCCCCACCAACACCCGACCCTTTTTGGTCTGGCAATGTGGTCGCCGGTTCTGAAGTTGTACAGTCAGTTACAGAAGTCTGTTCACTTTTTCTGCCTCTGTTTCCTCAATGGATTCATAGATACTTCAATGTGGCGTAGTCGACTAGTTTCTCTATGTAACCCCAGATGACACAGTTCGTTTTACCCAGTGACAGGATGGTACTTGCGTAGAGTTATGGTGGGACTCAGCCACAGCCTTTGATACTGCACTAAGGTTATTAGTGTAACTATAGTTGCGGCGCGCGACTCTGAGGTTGTTATTATCGTGCCCTGGCAACCTACCATTCAAAAGTACGTCTGATTTCGTGTCTAATATGAGACGCATGTGATTCGTGTATAATATGTTCGTGTATAATAATATTCGTGTATAATACATTAGTGAACAATAATATGATTCGTGTATGAGATGATACCACTTTTCAATGGTAGGTTGACAGGGTACGATAATGACACCCTCAGAGTCGTGAGCCGCGACTGTAGTCTTCGGGCTTGTTTTTTTATAAAGGCAACAAAAATTCGTCATGCAAGTAAAAATAGGTAAGGGCAGGGGGAGAGCGAGAAGGAGAAAATGGAATGCACTGAAACCTTATTTTTGAGTTTGTCTTCAGAGAGGTGTTCCACTGGGTCTGTCATAAATGACTAATTTACAAACTACCCCGATGCTGGGGAGGGTGCTGTCTGGGGTTGGCACTGACATAACTGCGCAGCTTTACTGACCAGTTATATAAAGGATCATCAGTATTCAGAATTCCACAAAAGGTTGATGGTGAACTGCAGGAGACGGGCAGTTTCGGTTTGCAGTTCAACGGGTTTATTTTTTAGATCTATCTGGAACCACAAGAACAAAAACAGCAAACTGTCAGCCGATGATCGTTGTCCCTCTTGCAGTGCCTTCCTCTCAAGTTTCCTCTCCAGTATTTCAATAACCATTTTTATAGACGGCCATTGTTCTTTTCATGAACCATCAATAGCAGTGTTCCTCAGGGTTCTCTCCATGCACCAACATTCTTCCTCCTATTCATCAGCGACCTGAGTGTGTTTTCAGCCCTAACTACTCACATACTGATGACTACATCTTTCACTTTTGTACCTGCTTCTCACAGTATCCATCACTATATATTTACTACAACATATAAGAGATAAGGCTTTGGCATGCCTGCCATATAATTTGTCTAATAATTCTGATTTCAGTCATCCAATGCTTGTTACATTTAATACCTTTAACCCCTAACCACTGGGTAACGTCTATACACGTCACAATCAGGGTGCTACATGGCCACTGGGCAGCAGCTACGCATGCAAGTGTCTTCCCAACACCATTTGAACTGGGTGCCATTTCATCTCAGCCCCAAAGGGCAGGGAGGGAGTCCCTTCATATCACACAGGTGAGAGTCAGTCTGTCCCATGATTTTGCCAAGCGTATAATGATGTTTCCAGGTCCCTATTTGTCTGATCCCGTCTATGCCACCTGAAGCAAATTGCATCATCCAACTCTGCCAAACTTCTTTCCAAGGATCCTAGAGAAGTGCTCATTGATAGTGCCATAAGGTATGCCTTGGATGCAACAGTGTCTTGTTTATCCAGTAGTGAGAAGTTATCACACTGAGAGCAAAGCCATAGTTGGTGCCATGGACGGTTGCATGAACATGTCCTGCTCTTGCACCGAATATTACCATAGTTCAAAAGGAAGAGTTTATGAGTAATATGGTCTTTAATTTATTTCTCTAAGTACTACAGTTTCCGAGATATTATGGTTTGAAAACAAGCAATTTCCAGGAAATTTCCCGTAGTAAGGAGACGACTGTGTTGAAAATAGCCGGGCATTTGGGGGTTTGTCAGTTCCTTCTTCTCTCAGTTCCGCATAATTTTCTACACAATATTCTACATGACTCTCCTCGTACCTTCAATAACACATTCCTTCCTATATCAAGCCTTAATTATCTTTTTCTTTTTTAATTTAATGGAAAATTGACATGATCTCAACTTCACAGAAGTTAAGTATGATGAGTTAACAATGCATTCATTAAGTCCACTCAGTGTATGGCTTTGTACAGGGACCTTATTTTGCAAGGGGGACATATAGTTCCCATGTCTGGTAGGGTTCGTCACATACAGCACTTCAAAGTACGATGGCAACAACTCACCTCCACTCACCGAATTCCATCTGTCTTAGCGGCAGTATTGCACCCTTCTTTCCTATTGCACTTTCTCTGACCACCACGCTTCTGCAATCACATTCCTCCATCATTACAGCTGACATGCATCAGCCATCTAACAACGCATTCTTATCCTTCTCTTAAGCAACTCTCTAACGGAGGACTTAAAGGATTATCTTAATTTTTCGTGTATACATCTGATTAACTCTAGATCTGTCATATTAATCCATCTTTTCCACTGCCAATAACCTCTTATCTTGTAAACACAAAAGCATTCACACACCCAAAACTTAATGGATCTTGAATCTTTTTCCATATTTGGAAAGGACAAGTTTTGCAGGTTCTTAATTATTGGTTCTTCCTGTTTGTATTAGCAAAATATGCAAAAGAAGGAAAAGGATGATATGTGGTGAAGTAGACAGATGATGAAGAAGACAGAAAGAGGATAGCAATGAAGAGGTAGGAAATACTGAAGCAGACAAAGGAAGAAGAAGCACGAGAGAGAGGAAAGAAAGTGGTAATAAGGAGGGAGATATAACAAAGTGGTTGGGACAGCCAAAGCAGGAGATAATACAAAAGGAGAAAGAAAGAGGGAGAAAAACTGGAAGGGACAGGTGAAAGAAAATAAAGAGGGGAGGAATGAAGTGGAAGCAAAATGAAAGGACAGAGGAGGCAAAAAAAAAAAAAAAGAAAAGAGAGAGAGAGAGAATGGAGTACGAAGGAAGTACAGGTAAAACGGGGTCTGTTTGTCAATGACGACGTTATCTGTTGAAAGAAAAAGTGCTAATTCTAAAGAGATTTAACCAGCATTAACCCTTTATCCGCATGGATGTCGGGAGTGTGAAGTGTGCGTCCCGCGGGGATAATCGCGCTCCAACTGACTTTTTTTAAATATTTGCCAAAAATCAGTTATTAGTCCAAGAATATTATAATTAAATAAGCCTATGGCACATACTTTCAGCTTTCTCCTGGGATGTTTGTTGAGCCTTCATCGACTACCGTAGGACTTGTGGAGACTTCTGAAGTTGGGTAACAAAGTCTCCACTTTACACTTCTCGATACCCCGTAATATGGTTATCACTGCCTGATATTATAACTACAAACACTAAGCTATGAATTTCAAGTGGTTTGGAATCCATACTAAAAAAAAAAAAAAAGACTGTGAAAGCAATGTAAATTACGAGCACAATAGGCTTTCCACCCACGCTCGTTCCCCGATGGTATTCTGAGGCGGAGCTGTCATTTATTATTCATAAACACACTCACACTTTATATTCCTAGTACTCTATTACACTTATTTATATATACAATATTTATCCATAAGTTTCTTTCAGTACTAGTAGTTTATTTTCACTCCAGGCATTCACTTTCTCGTTCAGTAATCTAGCGTTGAGAGCGAAGTTTTCACTTTCACTTTCATTACTCCAAGTATTTATACACACTAGAGCAAAGCTTTCACTTTCACTTTCATTACTCCAAGTATTTATATTCGTATTCTTATATTACTAACTATTTACATTTCTATATACATTCTTTATTTTATTTACATTATTTACATTTCTATTTTATTTACACTATATGTTATGCACTGTCACTTACGGTAACTTATAAAATTATTTTCCACCTATTTTTTCCAGTACCAGGCGAGTTCATTCACATTATTGGAGATGTTTAGTAGTGGAGTTAATCTAGTCTTCTCTGACACCTCTAGTTCGAAAAGTTTCTCCTGGGCTGTATAAAGTCATCTGGGAATAGCAAGATAGAAACAGATAATACATCGTGGGATTGAAGGGGTTAAATACGTTGTCCTGGTGGTAGCTGTAGCCTCAGGTTTATCAAAACACGTGAACCCAGTGAACGGTAGCCTTAAGCTGTCCCCCTCCCGCACTTCACCATTCCGCTTTCCAGGGATGGGGAAGTAGCTAATGGGTGTTTGTATGACCCAATAGCTGGGCCGTCTGGTTATATTGGTGCCACAGCATGAAGACATCCCTCTCCACCACCATTGTTAAAACCGTTACTAGAACATTTGTTTAAACCACTGCACAACCATTCTTACCAATAATATTCAACAAAACCCAGGACTCATAAACCTGATTGGCTGTTTACTACTCACTGTTAATTACAAAAGGCAATTTCACCTGACAGCTGTAATGGCTTTGCTGAGATAAAACAGTACCAACATTTATTTTATAAAATTTCTTGTACATAAGTTATCAGAATTACATTGTTCTCCAGTTCCTCAGCAACCAAGATTTTGTTAAATATGTAATATAGTTTTTTCACTTTATCTTGACCCAGATTTTCGTCCTTTTGTAGCCTTTTTCACGAAACTAAGTGGCAGATAAAAAAAAAAAAAAAGTGACGGCTTCCTTTCCATATCACTTCATCATGTCTAGCATCATTTTCTAGTGTTAATCTATTATTACAAATCCTCACCAAGACGGGGAGATAGCAATTTTAAGATAGGTTAAAGGAAACAGAAGTTATTTCTGGTTCTTCCGTTTTCTGTACACCAGCTATCAGTGTTGTGCACCTTGTTCTGTGTGTTTTATTAGCCAAAGTAATTATGATCATGTATTGGTTATGATTGGTTCTCCAGTGTTCTGTACACAGGTTATCAATATTGTGGAACTTAATGTTTACTGGATGAGATACTTATGAAGATGTATTTTTTTTTTTTTACCAGACTGTAATGGCTGTTGTTTAGTAACCAAAATATAGAACAGATATACTTACGTAAACACAGGCTTATTTACTGGTCACTCAGACAGTTTTTCAGCTTTACTGTTTTCATATTCTCGTTCCTAGATCCATTCCCCACATTCATTATAAGTGATAGAGAGGGTTATCATGATGATGATGGTGGTGATGATGATGATGATGATGATGATGATGATGATGACCATGATAATGATGATTTTAGTTATATCATCCCCAATAAAAATCACAATAGTTGCTATAATGTACTATCCAAATTAGTTCAATGAAATGCATGATCTAACTAAAATACTTCTTTTCATTTGCTAATTACTGCATTAATTGCCATGTTTTCCTTAGCTTAGGAGATTTTGAACACCTCCTTTACCTACTGCGTCCAGGTGACATGTATACATGATGACCCACGGATGTCTGGGTGACAAGTATACACGATCTAGTGTTTTGTGGCACTGTTTGAATATTCTGTGGGTTATTTTCACCACATGCAGCCACTGGCAACCCTTCTGCATGCATCCGAGTCGTGCTTCAGTTACCTGGGTACCTCTGTAATGGATAGACCTTTACAAAAAGTTATCCCTGCATCCAGATCCTTGGCTGAGCGCCTGCAGCCACTGACTTCAACACCAAAGGCCAGAAAAGAAAAGGCCTTGGTGATAGTGCGATAGGGAGAGAACTCGAGGTGACATTATTGCCAACTGTGAAGGGAGAAAGTGACTCTTCTTTGAGGAAAACAACCGCCAGATTGAGTGTTGATATATATATGTGTCACATGAGGTCACGTCCCCCACTGTGTGCCCATTGTTTCCCCCTGTACATTAATCTGCTATTTCTGGTGATGGGAATGGTTCATAGGGTGGGTAATGACGATCCTGGAGATGGGGATATTGGCATGGATGAGGAGATGGAAAAGGAGGTAGGGAGTGGAGAAAGGGATGAGGTGGAGGAAGGGGGAAGGAGGCATGAGGCAACGTGGTGTGTCAAGCCTTTTGCCACCGCTGTGTGTACTGTATATACATGAATAATGGAAGCAGAAAGCTTGTTTCGTGATGAAATCAGTTCCTTAATTTTTACTGAAAGTTTTCATGTATATGTTTGTTATGATGAAAAAGTACAAATCACAGGAATAGAATTCTGTGATAGTGGAAAATATAGTGGAGTGGAGAAAGGGTGGGGGGAGGGAGGAGGAAACGCGGTGCGTCGCGCCACCACTGTGTCTATTTATGTAAATAATGGAAGCAGAAAGTATGTTTCATGATGAAATCAGTTCCTTCTTTTTTACTGAAAGTTTTCGTGTGTGTATGTTTGTGATGAAAAAATCTTAATCATTGGAAAAAATATCCTATAGTGGAAAATATTTTCGATTATGAACAGTACATGAATAACTATTTTGTTCACAAAACTTTTTTTTTGGTTTTATTTAGTAGTACTAGTAGTAGTAGTAGTAGTAAGTGTATTAATGGTGGAGATAGTTGTAGTAGTAGTGGTAGTAGTTGTAGTAGTAGTGGTATTAGTTGTAGTAGTAGTGGTAGTAGTAGTAGTGGTGGTAGTAGTAGTAGTAGTGGTAGTAGTAGTAGTAGTAGTAGTAGTAGTAGTAGTCCTACATAATAGGACTAATGTAAACTCCATAAAATTACAAACTAGAATTACTTACTCAACCCTCTCAAAATTCTCTCTTGTATTCAAAAGAAATACTAAACAAACCTTGTTAATGCCAATGTGCCTTAGTAAACTAAGGTGCCTCATATTGCCCCCACAACACACCACAGCCACACATCACACATCACATGTCACAACACCAACACACACACACACACACACACACTGTCCCAACACCACACACCACACCACACTCACCCCTATACCATAGCGTCCGAAGACCCAATATAACTACACACACACACATACACACACACACACTGCCGCCACGCCACACACCACCCTCACCCCTACACCCGTAACGCCTGAAGACCCATTACCAATAAACAAGGCTCCACATTATTGCACCACACCCATTGGCCACCTACTTAACCGTTAAACAAAGAAGCATTGTTTTACTTCATATCAAACTTCAGATACATAACATTATCAGTTCAGTCGATTATTAGTATAAGACAGAACAATTAGATATTAACTGATATGCAAAACTAGAGAAAAACGAGCAAACTGCTTCATAACTTAATCATATTATCTACAAATATAGAAGTAAAACAAGCACATTCTTCATTTATATGAAATCAAAATTTAAAATTCGTATAGTAAAACAGTAGTTCTAGTAACATTATATTTAATTTTCATTTAAAAGTTCTTCAAAAAGTAGCCATAATTATTATTAATACTGTACCACAGTATAAAAACTTTAACACCATGGCCACGCCACAGTATTGTTGTCAGTGCTCCAGTAGGCAGCTTAAGTGTATCAGGTGCTCATGTGCAACAAAAGGTCACCGTGTACATACAGTAGGATGGGACCTTTCTGTATGAATGTGTTAGGGAATCACAGCCCACCAGAAGCGGCACTTGACCGCTTCCAACATGGTAGGCGACAGATTGGTGACATGGAAATTGATGGTGCGGTCACTGACAATATGCACGATCACACGAACATGCGTGGTGGTGAAAGATCCATGGTGAAGCGAGGGATAGAGATGGACGCCAAGATGCGAGAGATATGGAAGCGCTGGGTGGGTTAAATCACCATGGGGAAGTGAATAGTAGTGAAGTTGGGGGTGAGGAACATAATGAAGTTTATAACAGAAATGAAACTCAGGATGAAGACCACCATAGAGGAGTATATGAAAGAGGGAATCATCCAGGTATTATATGTCCTCAGAACGGTAGTGACACATACAACGAGGAAGCAGAACAGCCTCACAGGTCTGTGCGAGAAGGTCGTCCCACATACTGGATGGGCAAATCCTGAGAAAATGCAGTAACCTGGGTGAACACCACATATAATTAAATAGTTGGATGGTCCTCAAGTAACCTTTTTGAATCTCCCAAATGCAATGCTACAACTGACATGATCAAGGAAATCACTCGCCTGATAGCCAACTACAACAATAACACACCCATTGCCTCATTCTCTCTTAAGGTCCTTGCACTAATACCACATCTCTTCCTCAACAAGACCCGCCCAAGAGCTAGCATTGCAGAAAATATTAAGGCCATCCAAAGGCGGGTTGAAACATGGAAAAGAGGTGAAATCGACAATCTACTTGAGGAAGCAAGGGCCTTGCAGATGAGAATAAATAACCGAGGCAGAAGAAAGCAGAATACCAACGATGTGGGAAGGATTTTTGGCAGCAAGATGAGACAGGGGAAGGTCTCGATGGCAACAAGATCCCTGTCAGCAGAATCACCATACGGAGTACTTGACCTGACAGATGAAACAATGCAACAACTAAAAGAAAAACACCCGACTGCATGACAAGCAAGTGCCCAGTCAAAGCTTGACGGCAACTACACTCCTCTCACTCCCATCATATATGACAGGATAACTGGAGATATGGTGTGGTGGAAGGCAATGCACACACAAGGAGGGGCAGGACCATCAGGCCCGGATGCAAAATCTTGGCGAGTAATCGTCAGTAACATCAAGTTTGGGGAGGCAGCAACAGACCTATGTAACACCATTGCCTCACTGGCGAGGAAGCTGGCTTCAAGTCAGTACAGTAACATAGAAGCACTGACGGCTTGCAGACTAATCCCCCTTGATAAGAATCCTGGATGCAGGCCCATCGGGGTGGGTGAAGTCTTAAAACGGATTATAAGAAAATGCATCATGGAGGTGGTGAAAGAGAAATCGTGCCCACTTCCCTAAATTCCCAGAGGCAGGAACCTCGCAGCGAGGAGACGTGCACCTACGCAAGTCTGAGAAGATGCTGGCAATACGGTGGCATGACAAGAGGGTCGTGCACCAGCTCACCACTGTACACAAGGGGGAAATGACAGACAGTGGGAAGGTCGAACGTAGGACAGGCGAACCTGTGAGGAAACCTGTTGCTGTCTTAGACTACAATATCAGCATGCGGCTGGTGGACAAGTCCGACATGATGAGTGGAGAGATCGACTGCCTCAGAAAGAATACTAGGTGGTACAGGAAAGTTTTTCTGCATCTCATAGACATAACGATGCTGAACGCCTTCATCCTGTACAAGATGAAGGTCAAGCCACCCAAGTCCTTCTCCCTGAGGTTGTTCGCCAGGACTTATGTTCAGCAGCTGCTTGAAAGATATGGTAGGGTGACAGCAGCAACTCCAAGGCGCCATGCAGTAACACTTCCCGACAGACTTGAGCAGAGGGCGTACATGGATCGGCACAAACTGGTGCAAATGCCTGCCACAACCAAGAGGAAGGCTGCGATCCGCAGGTGCCAGGTGTGTGCACATACCACCCGACGCACACCTGAGCACAAACGCACATCTTGGCAGTGCGCTGAGTGCCAGGTTCCCCTCTGTGTTACCTGCTTCTTTGATAACCACAGCCAGAAGCAGTTCTAAAAGTGCAAATGGGAAAGGAAAATAATGTGTAAATAATGTGTAAACAGCAAGTGAAAGCATTGGATGTACAGTACATATGACTGAACAGTGTAATATAGTTTTATGTTACTGCAAGTGACAGTGAATAACATAGTGTAAGGAAAATAGAAGTGTAAATATTGAAAATACAATAGAAAATGTAAATAGAAATGTAAGTAATTAGTAATATAAGAATATGAGTACAAATACTTGAGGTTATAACAGTGAAAGTGAATCCGTGGCTCTCTACGTATTTTACTGAATGAAAAATTGAATGACTTCAGTGACAATAAACTAATACTACTGAAGGAAACTTATGGATAAAGACTGCAGATATATATAAGTGTTATATAGTAATAGAAATATAAAGTGTGAGGGGTTTTATGAATAATAAATGACAGAATACTAACAGCGAACTAGCACAAGTAGGAAGGTCATACGCGCTCGTAATTTTCATTGCTTTCACAGTGGGTTTTTTTTGGAGTATGGATCCCAAACTACTTGATAATCATAGAATAGTGTTTCTAGTGATAATATCTCGCTGTGGTAATCATATTACGGGTTGTCGGGAAGTGTAAAGTGGAGACTTCGTTACCCAATTTCAGAGGTCTCCACAAGTCCTACGGTAATAGACGAAGGCTCAACAAACATCCCAGGAGAAAGCTGAAGGTATGTGCCATAGGCATATGTAATTTTAATATTCTAGGACTAATAACTGATTTTTGGCAAATATTTTTTGAGAGTCTGTCGGAGCCCGAATATGCCCGCGGGACACGCAAAACATTGGAAAACAAGCCCGCGGTGTAAGGGTTAAAAAAAAAAAAAAGTTTTAAAGCAAGACTTGTTCAAACAGAAAAGAAACCAAATTAGAGTGAAAATGCACGCAATCAGCTGATCGTTGTTTAGTCTACAACTGCCCCAGGGAATGTATCATATATGCTTTTAGTACTGCAACATGACCACATACTTTAGTAAAGCAAATTTGGAAAAGAAAAGAGACGAAGGTAGAAAGCAGGACGATGATTTCTACCAAGAACTGGTTGAAATGGAGACTCACAATAAACTGGTTGAGCGAGTACACAGGCTTGAGACTGCTTTTCAAAATGAGATTGATGAAATTAAGAAACAGATGCACTTGCCAAAGGAAGAAATAGAAAAATTAGGAAAGGAAGTCAACAAGAAAGACATAACCATAGGTGAGCTAACAGTTGAAGTGGGTGCACTTAGGAGGAAAATTAGTGAAATGGCAAGTACAGTAGTCAACCACGACAGTATTATGGAAGAGTTCAAAAATGATACAGAGACAATTAGGCAAGTAAGCAGTCTGATAGATCAGAGCAGTGATATTGAGAAGAAGATAACACAGGTGAATGAAGCAGTGCAAAGCTACAAAAATGATGTGGAAACCACTTATGCTGAAATGGTGAAAGTAAAGAAAGACTTAGAAACAAGGGTGGAAGAAAAAAGCATTAAAAGGAAGTGAAAAGAATAATCCAAAATAATCCTAAGTTAGTCAGAGATTCAGCAGATATTAACAAATCTATAGTAATCACTGGTATAGAAGAGGAAGAAGTAAAAAACAAGATCTCAAGAGACAAAAAGGAGATGGCAAATGTAATGGGCATATTGAAAGACGTATCAGAGGAAATCTGTAGTAAAGACATAGAGCAACACAAAAGGTTAGGGAAATACGAGAGAAGCAAGTCAAAACCCTTAAAGGTATCCTTCCAGAATGTAAACACCGTGGAGGAGATACTAAAAAATGCAAAGAATCTTATGGAAAAAGAGGAGTTCAAAAATGTATGGATAAAAAGATGCCTAACACAAGAGGAACTGGAATTACTGAAAGAGAAGAGGGAGGAAGCAAAAAAAAAAAAAAAATGAGGGAATATCAGAGGATGAGATGATATACATTTTTTTTTTTTACAAAGTAATAGGATTGCAAGTATGAAAGTGGTACATAAACAGGAGGGAATAAAAAGGAGGAATGTAGTAGAACCAAATCATGACAAGTATATAAATAAGATGATGAACCCTTACACGCCGGGATTTTTCCAATGTTGTACGCTTCTCCCTACGGTAGATATCCATGACGGAAAAAAATACCCTTATTTTAAACCTTAATATCTGCCAAACTATATCAGCTACAGAAAAAATTAAAGATACATAAGAATCACCAACTTTTCCTCTTTCACATGAAAGTATCCCCACGTCTCTAGGTGGTCCCGTCGATTAATTAAAGTTCAAAGGATAGTGGGAAGACGCCTGCGGCTATACACGTCAACAGGCGTTGCTCCGCACCCAAAACCATGACTGCTATACACGTCAGCTGATGGTTACGGGTTAAGTTGATGTACTCAAATGTGGATGGAATGGTACCTAAATTATTAGAGATGAATGATTATGTCAGAGAAAATGAACCACATATAATATGCCAAACTGAAACAAAATTAACACCAAGGATATCGAATGACATCCTAATCTTAGAGGAATATAATATATGGAGAAGAGATAGGAACTTAAAAAAAGGAGGAGAAATTATAATATTAACTAAGAAAAATCTAAAAGTCATAGAAATAGAATTAGATATACCCTCACAAGTAGAACTGATTGCAGTAGAGATAAATACATCTGAAAGGAAAGTAATTGTAGCCAATTTGTACATGCCACCCAGATCAAACACATGGGAAAGAGACGAATATGAGGACCTGGCGGAGAGTACAATTCGGAGTTTAAGAGCATTACTACATAAAATGGAAGATAAATCGAAAAGAATTATACTAACTAGAGATTTTAATATAAATATAAATTGGAATACTCTAGATAAAGTAAGCCAAGAAAACCATTGGAACCACAAGCTCCTGGATCTTGTACAAGAGTTTTTCCTAACACAACATGTGAGGAAAAGCACCAGAAAGAGAGGACTCGATGTACCCTCAATGCTAGATCTCATATTTACTAGGCAAGAAAATGATATTGACAATTTAATATATCACCCTCCATTCGGCAAAAGCGACCATGCAGTACTAAATTGCAACTTCAGGATTGCATATGACATAGATAACAGCAATGAAAGGTACAAAAAGAGCCTAAACTATAAAAAGGGAAAGTATCATGACCTAAAGAAGTACTTCTTAGAAAATGCTTGGGAAAAGGAGCTTAGAGGACAAGATTTAAATGCTATGTATGAAAAATTCTGTGAACTTTATGAAATAGGAGTCCAGAAGTACATCCCACAACACAAAGAAGCAGAAAAGAAAATAAAGAAATGGTTCAATACAGAATGTAAAAAATCAAAAGAAAAAAGAGATTTGTTGTGGAATAGATACAGAAGACACAATAGTGAAAGGGCATATAATAATTACAAACAGGCAAGAAACGATTATACAAGAATAAGAAGGGAAGTCCAAAAACAGTTTGAGGAGGATATCATAAATAAAAGTAGTGATCAACCAAAGCTATTTTACAACTACATCAGAAGCAAAACCAACGTAAAAGATAAAATACAATCCATTACGGACGGTGGAATCACCTATACACAAGAGAAGGATATTTGTGAAGCACTAAACAAGAATATCCAATCAGTTTTTACAAAGGAAAAAAATTTTGAAAGGGATTATGTGGAACATGCATGCCCACACATACTACCAGATATACAAACATCAGAAAAAGAAATACAGAAGGAGCTAAGTAAATTAGACAAAGGAAAAGCAAATGGTCCTGATGAAATTTCATGTTGGGTGCTACGTGAATGTGCAAAGGAGTTAAGTAAACCATTATTTTTAATTTTCAAGAAATCCTTGAGTCAAGGTAAACTACCTGATATTTGGAAGAAAGCAAACATTGTCCCCTTATTCAAGAAAGGGAATAGACAAAATCCACTTAACTACCGACCAGTATCACTGACCAGTGTTGTAAGCAAGGTATTAGGAAAGCTTATAAGAAAAGCTTGGGTAAATCATCTAGAAGAACACAATATGATAACAGAAAGACAGTTTGGTTTCAGAAAAGGAAAATCATGTGTTACTAATTTGTTGAGCTACTTTGACAGAGTAACAGACACATTACAGGAAAGAGAAGGGTGGGTGGACAGTATCTATTTAGATTTCAAGAAAGCATTTGACACAGTACCACACCAATGACTTTTATGGAAACTGTACCATCAAGGAGGAATTCGTGGCAAACTGTATTGTTGGATGCTTTTCCCATGAAAAGAAAAATGAGAACAGTACTAAGGGGAAATTACTCATCATGGAAAGAAGTGACTAGTGGAGTACCACAGGGATCAGTGCTGGCACCAATCATGTTTTTTAGTGTATATAATTGATATAGACAGTAACACTGGAAAGGAAAGCTATCTAAATATGTTTGCAGATGATGCAAAATACAAAGGAGAATTACTAACACAGACTCTTGTAAAGAGCTACAAGAAGAATTGGATAAACTTCATGAATCGAGTAATACATGGCAAATGGAATTCAATGTGGACAAGTGTCATGTAATCAAGTTTGGTAAAAGTGGAAAAAGACCTGATTGGGATTATATGTTAGGAAATAAAACCCTTCACACATCAGAAAGAGAGAAAGACCTAGGTGTGATTGTCAATAACAGACCATCTCCGGCTGACCACATCAGTGAGAAGGTACGGAACATGTATACACTGCTTGCAAATATGAGAATAGCGTTTACATACATAAATGAACCCATGCTAAAAAAGATAACATCATTCATCAGACCAACCCTTGAGTATGCATCAGTAGTCTGGAGTCCTCATCTCAATAAACACATAGACAAGATTGAAAAAGTTCAAAGGGCCGCTACAAGATGGGTACCAAGCTTAAGGGATCTAAACTACGAATAAAGACTAAATAAACTGAATATACCAACACTACAAGAGAGAAGGAAAAGAGGTGACATGATTATGCTATATAAATGCATATCAGGGAAGGAGAAAATAGACATAAATGATTACTTAACGTATGGGGAAGCATCAGCAAGAGGACACTGCAAAAAATTGCATAAAAAGAAAGGTGATAAAGACGTAAGGAAATTTAGTTTCCCAAATAGAGCAACTGATCAGTGGAATGCACTACCGAATGAAATAGTGTGTGCCAAAACAATTAACAAATTTAAGGATATGTACGATAAATATGGTTTAAGACACGGGACAGTACAAGCTTGACTCATTCCTGTAAAGTTACAATTAGGTAAGAACGCACACACACACAGTAACTAATAATTCTTAATCGAGTGGAAAATACATGTGCACTCTGCCTCTCACATTCCAGGAGCACAAAAGTAGCTTAAACTCCCTCAGAAGGGCACAAATCTGGATCTGGACCGAATTGGGATTATCAGATAAAAACTTAATTAAGGCCTTTAGCATGAGAGGTGTTTTGCACGTTAATACTGTGTTGTGGCTGAAAGAAAACAAAAATGTATCATCATATGGGAGGCCAATAACGGAGCTGAAATGGTCTCATGATTTTTGTCAATTGAAACATATAGTTTATAGCAATTTACTTAGAACTCATGCCAGTGACACTTGCTCTGCTGTGTCTGGCTTAACAAACACGGTTTCTGAAGTATTCTGAACACTGAGGAAATAATTCCAAACGCATTCTCTATCATCCTTCTAGCTCTTCTTAGATGGTAATTGAATATTCTTTCTTTAGATCCCTTACTGCGATGCTTTCGATATAGTTTAAATATAATTACACAGAAGCGGAACGCACCACCGCCCAGTAACAGTAATGGAAGTAGTTTTTCACCGCCAGGTAGTTGTCTTTATGTGTGGAAGGTTCAGTGTAAAGTTCTCAAGCGCCTATCTAAATTTGGTATGTCCGAATACACCCTGGTCCGATAAACGACCCTGACATTAAACATTCACGTCCATGAAATTATACATAGCATCCACGACAACAAACAGTATAATGCTAATGTCACTAAAAACTGAAACAATAACTGATTGTGTCGGTGCCTGTAGGGCGATGTGTTTACCATAACTGACCCAAGCAATGACGGAAATTCCATGTCTGTTAGAAAGTACCTGCAACATCGATTCACCCATCTTGGTCGCCGACAGCTGTAAAAGTATCAACTGTTACTGAGAGAAACACCCGTTATATTGATTACGTATATCACCAGCTACATACAACCCGCACAATATACTGTAACACCACGACCCTCATGATATTCCCTGGGTGATTATTTCATAATTTGTTTCCAGGACGTGCCTCATTGCCCATCTACATCACAGGATGATCTCACGTGCATGGAGGGTACGGAAACAAGCGAGGGTAAATGCAGCGATATGGAACATCTATGGTCAAACAATGATGTCCCATGTGTCCATGTCGTACAAGTTGAATTCGGACGACAAACAGCCAGAAACGGTGTTATGTAAAGGGTGAACACCGGGCATGTGAAGAATTTGTTTGATGGAACAATAGATACCAGAAAACACATCATGCACGGTCAGTAGTTCAGTAAATAATATCATCATACTTCTGAATAAGGGTAAATACAATACAGCTCACGCTAATATTCCTGTGCGTATTGTATCACACCCACCCACCTCATTGGCATCAGGTTATACCAACCACGTATCAATATTCATAGGATAATGAGCATGGGGACACTCATTTTAATACAGACCTGTAGTATACCTGGGAACCTTTCTGTTTGCTTAAGCCTGTTAGCTTCGCAAACAGAGAATCTAAATGTGATACTTTATTCCCAAACATAAGCCCAAGTTATAGGTCTGGAACTCCATAATCACGCACATGCTGTTATGGGTGAGACAAACTGGATGAGGCACACAACACTACTGTCGTTTATAAGATAACGATTTCTGAATACAGATTTACCTTTACATGCTCGCCTAGTCCCCTGACGGCACACTCCACTCCTCGGGAAATATCTTCACTTACTGATTGCTTTGAAATCTGCTGTGGGAACCTCCTCTTCCTAGGTATTGTGGTATTAATGACAGGCGGTCTGCAGCTCAGATAACCTATCGTTGATCAGTGCTCTGTCTACAGATATGTGGCCTAATTTTAAGTAGCAGGGACTCATATTTTGATGCATGCATTTGTAGAAAGTTGTAAAACTATCCAGTGGTCAGCAGTTGTGACAATAAAAAGGCCTTATCATCACATGCGATATCATGCATAACACCTCCATTTACTGATGTATTTCTCTGTCATAGTAATGGACGAATCCAGATTCGTCGATTACAATGTTTCTGCGGTCTACAATGGCACAAATTTATCACTGCCGCGGCTGACAACATGACACCCGTACTTGCCGACATCATGTTGCAGTATCAGCTTCCTTGTATGGGAACACTCATCTCATCGTCTCTGAAGCCAACAAGTTCGATGCATTACTGAAACACGTTTGCATACATCTGTCCAGATATTGCTGCCAACATGAATCCAAACGTGTTGCCAGTTGTGCCGACAACACATGTTTGAACATACTCCTGAACTCGCCCGATAACATTATTTATACAACCACTGCAGAAGGAAGAGCAATGACAGAGGAGTGAACTACTGATCGTAAAAGTGCGACATCGACCCAGGTTCAGGCAGGGATCACTTTATGATTTTGTGAAGCATCGTTCATTTCCACAAGACCCATCCACATGTCATAAGAACAAAACCAGTCTTCAGTGGCATAACCCCAGCATACTTCCATAAAGCACTTCGTATAAGACGCCAAAGAACATGTGGGCGTGTAGGGTAGTCTGTTGGTGTGTAGGACAATCTCTTGACTTAAGAGAACAAAGCGTCAAGTGTATACACAGAGTCAGTCAAATATAAAACAAGAAGCGATGCCAAGGCACAGCAAACCCGTCCCGGGCAGTCATTTTAGTGCTGATGTATAAACACAACAGCATATCAAGTCAAAGATGTCACATATCAAATTTGGAGTAAATCGGGTGAAAATTGGCGATTTATGCTCATTTGAAATTTTGGCCTAACCCACCTGATATTGACACCCGTACCGCTAAGTGGGGGGTGACCCCCGTGATGTAAAGGTGCATCTTCCGAATCTGCATGTTATAGGATGCAGATTTGAAAGATGCACCTTTTGGTTTTGTTTTCATGTTGATATGACTAATTTGAAAGGAGTTATGGTGAAAAAATTATTTTTACCAGTCCCTTTTATTTTATTCTTTTTTTTTTTTTACATTTTGGGGTGCCTACAGCTTGGGCCTTGGCCCAAAATTTAATCAGGCGATCAGAAGGTCATAGCCCATCATCCTTGTAATTTTAGTCAAAATCGCACCAGCAATTTTCGCGTTAAGTTGTTAACAAACTGACAGACAGACAGGCAAACAAACAAATAAACAGAAAAAAAGGACTGAAAATATTACTCGTCCCAGAGCCCCTCCGCGACGGGAACGGATATGGTTCCGACGTGAGATCCTCTACGTTAATCTCTTTTGAAAACGCTATATAACTGAAATTCAAGTTACGGATTCAGTCAGTGAGTAAGGTAAAAGAAAGATAGCCGGCAAACATCTAAACACTTAAGATTTACTAGTCCATCATTTTTTTTTTTTTTTTTTTAATAGGGCAGATTTTCAAAACGGGGAGGGGGAAAGGTTACATTTAGCCGTTATCTCTTCAGTAAAAAAGGTTTCCCTTAAAATTGAGTAATTTAGTTTGGTGGCAACGACAGTGACATACATAATACTGTCATTGGACTAAAAATGCTATGGCGAATAATATCGTCTAAAAACAGGAAGAGAAACTAAACAGACATCCACGGGTTGATGAATACATTGTAAAGAGACATACTCGGTTTGAAGAATAAACTGTGAACAGATATCCTCGGGTTTAAGTGAGGTAAATTAAGCAGAAAAAATATAACATAGGTTAGAGAGAGGGGCGAGGTGACTGTTGACGTGGCTCCTGCAGGTGATATTGTGGGACTGGGCTGCCTTGTTTTTCACAAGAGTGAAGGACGAGGTCGAGAGGTCGGCTGTAAACACTTATATTGCAGAGGGAAGGCAACGACACATGGGTATAAAAGTGTGAAGCAGAAAAAATATGGAGTTAAAGGAAAAGTACATAAAAAGGAGCGGATGGGGGCGAGAAGGGGAAGGGTGGAAAAGACTCTAGTGGAAAAAGAAACACAGAAGAACGAACATTGAATATTAATTTACGTGGAATTAGGTAGATTTCCTTGAAAAGTAAAGAAATTGCGGCTGTAAGCATTTAAACTGCAGGAAACAGGAAGAAAGGAAGGAAAAGAAGAAGAAAATCTTAGAAAGGGAACAAGAAAGAATGACGATAAACCGGAGAGGGTAGAAACATAAGCTGCAGAGAATTATATAATTTGTCAGAGATTTAAAAAAAAAAAAAAAGAGGGAAGGAAGTGGGAGGCAAATGGAAAACTTATGGTAGAAAAAAAAAATGAAGACAGTGTTATTGAAAGGTTGTACACAATTACGTAAATTCCTCGTGGGTGATGGAGGTTTACATGGCTATATACAGTGATACTGGCGAAGACAGGTAGTAGAAGATGCATGAATGAACTTGGAAGCAGAAACAAGAAAGAACTGAGAAAGATAAAAGGAACTGTGATTAATATGGAAGAAAAAATAAATTGAATATACACGTAGGGATGGCGATGCACCAAAAAAAAAAAAAAAAAAAAAAAAAAAAACAAGGTCGAGATAGTAAAACTACATGTAATTCCATCCGTACATTTTTATGGCATACTTTTATGTACTGGATGGTTGGTTAATAGTTATACCATCGGTAAGTCACTTCGGGTGCATTAATGCTGCACCATAATGGCACGTACGGTATTTTTTAAAAATGTAGGGATGAGAGTATGTCTCGTTTTACTACCTCACCCATGTTCTTTTTTTTTTTGTGGGGGGGGGGAGTGTACACTGTCATCCCTACATCTTCATACATTTTATCAATTGTTTTTCTTAATAGTTATTTTACTAATATTTTTAAAAGCCTCTGTGTAAGATAGCTCTGAAATATTTTGTAACCCACTTCAGTTCAAAAAGTCTCCCATGAACTGAAGAAAATTTCCTGAAAAAAAAAAAAAAAAGTGGGAGAGCGCAACACCAGAGCTTTGTGATCGGTCTGTGACCGAACGTTTGACTTAGCCCGATGGCCTTGATCTCTGATCGATTGCTGTAAAAATGATAATACTTCATCCTTCTCTGACCATAAACCCCTATAGTGTTAGGTTTAAGTTGAATATAAAATATGTGTTAGCTGCCCTTGCTCTATTTGCTTGACATTTGTCCACTTCTTCTCAAATCTGAATATTTAAATCTATGGTTGGCCGGAAACTGGTCCACCAGAGTTATTGCAAACATAATTACAGCTTTTTTAGTTAAAGACCCAGAAGTGATCACTGTTCTATGACCTTAAATTCTTAGTGATTGTTCTCATACTTGAAACACCCTTCAAAAGAGAACTAGAAGAAAATCAAGATGAAAAGTAGGAGAAATCAGGATTTTTGTCGAATGTGTTTCAGCGTGTTATTGTTATATTTTGGCTACTTCTGATATTTTAAGCACAGGGATGCATGTGAATTACGGCTAGATGCTTAAAGTATTAATACCTCCGTGTTTGGAAGTTGCGAAGGATTATACGAGAATTTATGACTTATGGGCGATTCAACACAATCCTTATATAGAGTGTCTACTGACTCTTATTACATGGAACTACTTAAATTTGTTGGAGAGGAGAAAATGAAGCCGTTGTGAACACTTCAGTTTCAGGTGGAGTGAAGAGGACGAGGAGGGAGAATCTTGGGACAGAAAAAAAAAAAAAAGCACTCTGAGAATGTAATGCCCACATGCCCACGACTTGATCTACGAGATAAAAATCTGACTTTGCCCTGTCAAAATATAATCCCTTCATCCCTTCTTTACCCTGAACCCATCTACAAAGTTTGGACTAATCCGGAAAAAAAAAAAAAAAAAAACAAGTTGGCCTTGCCATGTGGCCCTGACCTTTGACCTCTGGTTTTCAAAAGCTGTCAGTTCACTTGGTTGATCCTAAACATTTCAACCACGATTAGTCCAGATCACATAAAATGTCTTAGTTTTCCTCACACACAAACACTCCGGTAAAAGTTTGACCTTGCCCTGTGGCCTTTACCCTTGACTGACTCTTCTCAAAATTGACTCACTTCGTTCTTGTATTCCAACCGACCATTCCACAATGTTCGGCCTAACCCACATAAATACTGTTTACGTTTAAGTTCATTTTCCTAGGTCAAACGTTAACTATGCCTAGTGATTTTGACTTATTGTTCGTAAAAAGCAACTGACTAACACCGTGGCTCTCTCACCCCCTCCAACCAAACTGTGTGTAGTCGATGAAAACTTTTGAAGATATTTTGATAAACACACACACACACACACACACACACACACACACACACACACACACATACACACACACAAGTAAAACAAAATACCAGTTCCTGCGCGGATATGAAAAGGTGGGGAAGGAAATAACAAACGAAGTGAAGATATACTGCATAAACAGGATGGGAGAGGGAAAAGGGTGGAAAACCTGAAAGGAGTAAAGCAACAAGTGTGAATAAAAGTTGCATAAAAAGACAAATATTTCAGAGCTAAGAAAAAAAAAAAAATCCACCCAAAGCCTTCCCACTTGTGCAGTTCTCCATAAATATGACTTTACTGTGTCCTGGGAGTTCCTCAGACAAAATTTCTCTTTTTTCCTCCTACACAGCCAAGAGGTGAGGAAGATGTGCGCTTTGGTTGGATAATATTAAAGCTATACGTTCCCCAGTGTAAGTCGGCCTCGGATTTGAATAAGCATGATGTACCCTGCTGGCCTTCCCTGGAACGCTGTGGAATGTGACCTCTGAAATAACATGAAATTCGTTTGTAGTAGAGAGGCCGATGGTATAGACAGGAGGACGGACCCAGATGAAACCTAGCCTCCGAGAAAAAGAACGATGGCGGCAGGTGAGTGAGGGAAGAAAGACATGGAGGAGAATAAAGTCAGGTGGAAAGAGGTCGAGGCGGATACCTCTGAATGCTGTTGCCCTGAAGGAAGAAATATCTCAATGAAAGTGTGAAAAATCTCTGTTAGAGTATCTGCACCTTTGGTCCATCTGTCCATTTCGCTTCTTAAACTCATTTGTGTCATTCTTGGTTGCTGTATGTAAGTTGTTGTTGTTGCTGGGTAACCCCGGTCTGTCTAACCAAACAGACATATCAACCGCAGGCAATCGACTACCCTTGCAGGGACGTCCGGCGCAGGAAACCGACATAATTTTTTGCGGCAGACAGCTTCTCGTTACAGCGAGGCGTGGGGAAGTGTGCGGAGGTTTAGTTTCGGATGAACGCCGCATGTGCCTCTCTCCATCCAGTTAACAGGGACTCTATAGTAGGTGCCACATCACCCGTATTTAGGTTATATGGTTATTATCCAACGTTGTAAATGGTTTACTGGGATTCTGAAAACCACTCGGTTTGTTACTCAGAGTAGAGCCTGACGTGGAAATAAGAGTAATAAAAGTGACAGGAAGACTGGAAGAATTAAAATGGGAAGGCACACACACACACACACACACACACACACACACACACACACACACACACACACACACACACACACACACACACAATGATAAAAGTGAAGTCAGAAGCAGACAGCGCTACATCCAGTGAGTGGGTGATGCTCGTCACCAGTTACCACCATATAAGTAAAGCGCTCTTGTTAATTCATTCAATTTATTTATTGATATGTACTAGAAAAATTGTTTCCTCCTAATTTAGTTGCCAACCAGCCTTAGTGAGCCTTTCTTCTTTGCTTAAGTAAACTGTTTATTATTTTATCACAAAGACGCCCATTTTATGTGCTTGTATTATCTTTTTTTTGTTTTTCTTCTGCCCATTGATATCTCTAAGTTCGGGTGAGAGTTTTTTAGTGAAAGTGGCAATAAGGTAATATCCATTAACTGTTTAATGTGATGATACCTTAATTTTACATTACTTTTACCAGAGCCAAGCGATCTATTCCAGCTACGGGAAGATCTTTTTACTACTAGACAATTTTCTTCGGTCTGAGGGATGTCACTGTCAACAAATGGATTACAAATAGTCTCTAGTGCACCTTGTGAGTAAGTTACCGATTATTGTTTCATTGTTGTCATTATCAGACAATTTTATTACCCGTCCCCGCTCGGCGGGGCTCGGGGAAAGGTGTTGTTTTCACTGTTTGTTTGTTTGTCTGTCCGCCGTTAACTTTACGCGAAAAATACTGGAGCGATTTTGACTAAAATTACAGGGACGATGGGTTATGACTTTCTGCTCACCTGATTAAGTTTTGGGCCAAAGTGGGCCAAGGCCTTGGCTGTAGGCCCAAAAAATGTTTCTAAAAATACCGGACGGGTAAAAATAGTTATTTTTTTATTTATTTATTTATTTTTTTGTGTCCGACTCTGGGCATAGGCTTCACAGCCTGCTCTCAAGACCCAGTAGTCCTCCTACATACCATACATCTCTACATGTCACCACTTCGGCACTAACACCCACCGTCCATATTGAATACATGCTAGGGTTGTTTCATATAGGACTGGTGTATTGGTATTAGCGGGGGTATTTTTACGACACGTCGGTGGGTCTTCTGGTAGATCAGTAAAGTCTGATTTCATGAAATTAAAATTCTTAAACTATTCCCTGCCCAGCGGGGATTTGAACCTGGGTCCGGTAGGACTGCAGGCCACCTCCTTAAACTGTTCCCTGCCCAGCAGGGATTTGAACCTGGGTCCAGTAGGACTGCTTAACACCTCTCTACCGACTGAGCCACCGCCTTCCCAGTAATTCCTTTCAAATTCGTCATATCGACATGAAACCAAAACCTAAAGGTGCAGCTTTCAAATCTGCACCCTATAACACGCCTCATTACATGATGGGATCATCCCCCAGTTATCAGTAGGGGGGTCAATGTCAGGTGGGTCGGGCCTAAAATTTAAAATGGACATAAAATCGTAAATTTTCACCCGATTTACTCCAAATTTGATATGTAATATCTTTAACCAGATATCCTGTTGTGTTTCTACGTCAGCACAAAAATGACTGCCGGAGACGGGTTTGTTGTGCCTTGGCATCTTTTCTTGCTCAGATTAGAGACGATATCTCAGACAGACAGGGAAATGAATGTTTTGAAAGCATTGTGTATTAAAAACCATTGTTCACAGTGATTTTCCTAAGACAATGCTATATCACGAACTATTAATAGTTTTACCATTCGCGTTATAATGACATCCAGCGAGTCAGTCACCAAATTCTTTTGAAACCCAGTAATGTGATATTCTGAGGTCATATCGCTTTTCAAAATATTCGTTTCGTTTCGTTTCATTTGGTTTATAAATGTTCCAACACGCTTGCATGCATCGGCCTTGGTCACCTAATGGCGGCTTTCTATGCAACTCGATCTCTGGCAACCTCCTTATTCAGTCCCTTATCCCTGAGGTCACACTGTATGACCTCGTCATAGGTCTTTATCGGTCTGCCTCTCGCGAACCTACCTCTAAACGTTAACATTTCTCCCTTTCTGCACCCAACTGTCATCCCCCATCCAGTCCACATGCCCAAACCATCTCAATCCCCCCATCATAACACCAATACACTCCAGTCCCATCCTTCCCCTTAGCTGTTCCATCGCAAACGTATCCTTCCCATGCCTTGCATTCAAGGACGCACTGCACATCCACCTAATCATTGCCATTTTTGTAAGGCTGAGCCTGCGAATAACCTTTTCCTTTACTACACAGCCCTCATTACCATGCCACATATGAAGATCCCTTTGCACGGAGGGTGAGCCTATTCAATGTCAGGGAGGCAACAGCTCCCTGAACTTCTTCCAACCACTCCTCACTCTGACCACAGAGCTAGTTCCAGCCCCACCTCCAGCACAAATGGTTAACATGTCTCCCAAGTAACATAACTTCCGTATTCACTTCGAGAGACTCACCAGCAAATCAACTGTTTAAGCATGACGCTCTGCACATGCTCTCCGTGGCACACGACACATACGAAATCAGCATTAGCTCGCAGTCTACCACTAATACAACTACATCTCTTATGCACCCTCTCGTCACAAACACTGCACAAGATGGAATTACTTCCCACGCCCTGTTGGCAAGCAGCACATGGTCACGCTCCTTCTTCTTTGACAGTATTGCCATCACACCTAGGTAGTACCAGCATCGTGTTATCTGCATTTACTCTCAAGCCTTTGTGCCCCATACCATCTTTCCACATCCTAAATCTTGCCTCCACCTCCCTTTCATTCTCTGCAATCAACCAGATCATCAAGCTTTTCGAAATATTATGTAAATATTTCACAACTGCTTGGCAAAACAAGTGATGCGGTAACAATGTCCACAATTTAGAGAACGGTTCATCGTCGTGTTTGTAAAGGGACATGGCAAACTCTGCAAATACACTACTGTACAGTATACCTGGAATTTTATAAAAGGAAGGGGAGAAGGTAGTTCTTGGTAAAAGATAAACATTAAATATCTGGTACCTTCTGTAATACATGAAGAGCTTTCTCAAACACAATCTCTCTCTCTCTCTCTCTCTCTCTCTCTCTCTCTCTCTCTCTCTCTCTCTCTCTCTCTCAGGAACATAATGATGCATATAAACACGAGGGATTCGAGTGGCATTAAATACTGAAAAGGAGATGGAAAAATAATGTCTTCCACAATATCATATACTGATTTCGAAAACTATGCAGACTAAACAATTTTCATTCATCTCTGACTAAATCTAAAATGAACACAAAGGGAGCCGTATGCCATGAAATAGAAATAGTCATAGCAGTTTACATGCAGTATTAGCGAAAATAATACCATTTTAAAAACACAGTCCAACAAAGGAAAAAAAAAACGACATTGTGGTATGCCTCTTCCAGGGTGATTTGGTGAGTGGAATGCAAAAATGAAAAACATTCTTTTAAAATAACAGAACATACGAAGGAAAAACATATGAATTAAAAAATAATCCATTCACTAGATTACTGGCATCCTCCATTCATAAAATATCTGTAACAGTTGGGCTTGAACAGCTGTAGGTCGAAGTTTGGGGGAAGCAACTCCAGGGAAGCGAGTTCCAGAGAGATGCAGATCGGGGAATAAAAGAATTCTGATAGGCAGAAGTTCTGCAATATGGCTGAGTGACATTCCAGTCTTGAACGCTACCAGATGCCCGTGTGGTACGAGGGAAGGCATGTAGAGATGGCACAATGGACACAACTTCGTCTGAGCATTTGCCATAAAAATATCTGTGAAATAATGCATGGGAGGTAATATTCCTTCTTACTTGTACAGAAGGTAGTTTATTTATAATAGCAGTATTTTCAGCTATTCCAACAGCTTTGTTTTGAATTTTGTCTAGTTGTTTTAGCGCAACCTCTCCACATCCATTCCACAAGAGTGAGCAATATTCAAGCTGAATGCGCACATGATTCTTATAAATTATACCTAAGTGTTCATCAGTGAAGAGGTTTCGGACTCTGTGCAATAATCCAAGTTTCTTTGAGGTGGTTTTAGTAAGTGATCTGACATGAGAGGCCCAGCTGAGGGCATTGTTAAGTGAGACACTAAGAATTTCAATACTTTTCGAGATGGGGATATTAGTAACATTGCAGGTATTATACTAATCTGACAATATCTGTCGATTAGTAGATTTTATATATTTGGTTTTAT
This sequence comes from Coenobita brevimanus, assembly GCF_032717465.1. Lineage (NCBI taxonomy): Eukaryota > Metazoa > Arthropoda > Malacostraca > Decapoda > Coenobitidae > Coenobita > Coenobita brevimanus. The sequence continues at coordinate 24,295,517 of NC_137041.1, forward strand.
TAGCATTAAATGAGACAAGGTTGTTTTGTCCCCATACACTGATCGTAGATAAGTTTTGATTTAAGGAGATGGTTGTATTTGGTTTAGGGGTTAGAGATATTAGACTTTGTAAATGGGTGTTTGAGTGTGAATGAGCTGTGAAGTGTTCAGTCATCTGCATATGAATAGATGGGACTGTGGGTGACAGATAGGCAACCTCAGACTTAAGTGTTAGGTCCCAGGGTGATAGTCCTTTGCTCGTTTTTTCTCCTTCTTCCCACTTCCCCCGTTAGGGGGAAGTGGTACTATGGAGGACGCTCCTACTGCCTCCCCCCTCTCAGGGAGGGAGGTGGTCCTGACCGACCCCCGACTGATCAACGGACTGACAGCCCCCAGACAGAACGGGTCCAGACTCGTTTGCCTCTGGACATAAATGTAAAAAATACAGAGTTTGTGACTGTTCATGCTCTAGGTTCCACTTCCTTGAGCAGTCTCAATCCCTTTATGATCAAGAAGGTTATTGATGGCTGTGCTGGGGAGGTGGAACAAGTAAAAGAACTTGCGAATGGAGACCTCCTTGTCAAGACTAATAATTCCTCCCAAGTTAATGACTTGCTGAAGCTGCATAAGTTTCATATCTATGATGTCGAAACCAAGATCCATACTTCCATGAATTCCTGCAAGGGGGTTATCACTTGCAGGGATCTCATGGTGATGAGTGAGGAAGACATCATAGAGGAACTTGCTCAGCAAGATGTCATCAATGCCCGGTTTATAACTAAATTTTCCGAAGGCATGAGAACGAAGACGGCCACCATTGTTTTGACTTTCGGCAAAGTTTCACTCCCGGCACATGTCAAAGTTGGCTACGAAATTGTTAATGTCAGACCTTATATCCCCAACCCACTCCGTTGCATGAAGTGTCAATTATATGGGCACGTTGCTAAGAATTGTTGGGCTTCACAGTCAGTGTGTGGCAAATGTGCAACACAGGGTCACGAAAATGCACATCAGAGACTATCTGTTGCTTCCACTGTAAGGGTGCTCACTCCACTTCCTCTAGCTATTGTCCCAAGTGGAAGGAGGAGAAAGAGGTCTGCACAGTGAAGGCGACTGAGGGTGTCTCCTACTATGAAGCAAGGAAAAAGGTGAAGGAGTTGCATGCAACTCCTACGCCGAATAGGTCCTATGCTTCGGCGGTGATGTCCCGTCCTGTGATGTGCTCTGCTGGGACACAGACTGACCCTGAACCGGTTCCTCTTGCCACACATTCTACCTCTCCATCTCAGCCTCCTGTCCAATCCACCTCTCAACTTGATAACCCTGTTACAACTTCCTACTCTCAGGATGCTGCTGCTTCTCAGTCAGTCAAGCCTAAAACGAAGCCTGACAACTCTTGTAAGAGTAATATGACCACCCTTACTAAGTAACGACCTCATGTTCTTCCTGCTCCTGGCCCAGCGAGGGAGAGGAAGGGTAGCTCTTCCTCGGTGGAATCTGGAACCCACGTAATTGATGAAAATATGGAGGTTTCTGTAAGCAAGCACCAGGATAGGTCCGCCGGTAGGCGCTCGCCTTCTGGCGGGCGGCAAAAAAAAGCCTAAACACACTGGCCCTCAACGTAAATCTTAAACCGTTGCTTTCACTGTATTACAGTGGAATTGTAGAGGTATTGGGAATAAATTACATGATATAGCAATCTTGCTTTCCAAACACAGGCCAGACGTTATTTGTTTACAGGAGACGCGCCTGGAGGATCATCCTGATCCTCCACAGTTCAAACACTACCACCCATATAGTATAGAAGATATGAAGGTCATGGAGTAGCCATATACACACACAAATCACACCCACAAACGGAAGTGATTCTAAATTCTACTCTGGAAGCAGTCGCGTGCAGAGTAAAATTTAATAACACGCATCTGTCTATTTGCTCTCTGTACTGTCCTCCACATGGCCTCATTGATAGTGATGCTTTATACTCACTATTTGAACATCTGCTTGGGAATGAGTTAGTGTTGGGCGATTTTAACGCCCATCACTATCAATGGGGTAGCTTAAGGATTGATGGTCGTGGGAAGCAAGTAGTCGACCTAATACTACAGTCCAACCTCTGTCTTCTGAACGATGGTAGAGCGACTCTTGTAGATGATCGTACTGGTAACTTTTCGGCCATTGACTTATCTTTGGCCTCCCCTGGTATACATCAAGATTTCTCATGGGACCCTTACAACGACTCCTTGGGAAGTGTTCATTTACCCATCTGTCTTTCTTATACACGTGACATCGTTTCGGACCCTCCACCTCCAAAATTTAACTATAAGAAAGCAGATTGGGGATCCTTCTCAAGGATTGCCAATATAGCTATATCTGGGGAGACCATAGATGTTAAGGTCGAAAATTTAACCCAATCCATATTACACGCAGCTGAGGCTGCTATTCCAAGACTTCTACAGTTCATGCGAAGCATAGAGCACATTGGTGGACGCCGGATTGCCGACAAGCATTAAGAAAATGCAATAGGAGATACAGGATTTTTGACAGTCAGCTTACGGAGGAAAATTTTATTGCATACAAACAAGCATGGGCTGAGGCAAGGAGAATAACAAGAAGGGCCAAACGTGACTCCTGGCGGTCCTTGTGCCCACGGTGACTTGTACAACACCATTAAGTAAAGTCTTGTCCACTATAAGAATATTAAATAATAAAGGCCCATATTTCCCTGTCACCACCCTGCAGGTTAATAATAACATCTATGACGAGCCCGTGGACGATGCTAACATCCTCACCAGGAGTTTTTCTCATGTAAGTAGCTCAGCCAATTACGGCCCGCGTTTTCAACACCATAAACGCACGGCTGAGCTACAGATATTAGACTTTGCCACAGACGACGTAGACTCCCCGTACAACCAGGAGTTTACACTAGATGAACTGCTCCTTGCCCTTAAATCCTGTAAAGACACCAGCCCTGGACCAGACACCATCACGTACGGTATGATCCAGCATCTTAATCAGGACAGCCTGATTAAGATGTTAGCATTGTACAATGAGATTTGGGCGTCTCGAACGTTCCCAAACTCATGGCACTTTGCGCACGTCATACCGATACCCAAAGAGGCTGGTCATCTTATGAATCCTACTTCATTTCGTCCTATTGTGTTGACTTCTTGTCTATGTAAGGTCATGGAATGTATGGTAAACAATAGGCTTCTTTTTGTTTTAGTGAAAGAATTTGTTAAATAATCAACAATGTGGCTTCCGCAAATACAGAAGTTCATTAGATCATTTAATGAATTTGGAGCATTGTATTTCAGAGGCATTTGCCAACAAAGAATTCATGATAGGGGTGTTCTTGGACATCCATAAAGCCTATGACATGACATGGCGACACGGTATACTAATGAAGCTCTATGTTTATGGATTAAGAGGAAATTTGCCTATTTTTATTTCAAATTTCTTAAGGGACAGGACTTTCTCTGTCAAATTGCCCCATAACGTAACATCGGATATATTTATCCAGGAAAACGGGGTGCCACAGGGAAGTGTGCTTAGTCCTACTTTATTTAGTATTATGATCAATGATATTCTGTCATCAGCTCCCATCCCCAGGAATCTTAAATACTCGCTCTATGCTGACGATTGTGCAATATGGCACTCTTCCCGTAATGCACAATTTTCGGCTGGGCGGATTCAAGCAGCCCTTGAATCTGTCCACAAATGGGCCTTGCAGTGGGGATTTAAGTTTTCAGTCCGTAAGTGTGCCGCTGTAGTTTTTACAGTTCATTACGTCCCCGATTTGCGTTTATTTTTGGATAATCAAGCGGTACCTTTTCAAAATTCTGTAAAGTTTTTGGGCCTCCACTTTGATCGCAGAATTAATTTTAAACTTCACGTTAATACTTTGCTTGCTCGTTGTGATAAATCATTAAATGTCCTTAAGTACTCAGTGGGTACTACATGGGGTGCCGACAGAAAATCTTTATTAATGGTGTATAAGTCCCTTAACGATCAAAGCTAGACTATGGCGCTCAGGTGTATGGCTCAGCATTCGATGCCACGCTGAAAGGATTGGATGTGCTACAGGATAAATGTTTGCGAATGTGTTTTGGAGCCGTCCAGTGTACCCATGTAGCTCATATGGAAGTGGAAGCAAATGTGCCTCCCCTCCATATTCGCCGTGACCACCTGGCCTTTTCGTACAGCATACGAACATATAGGAAAAATAATATCGGCAATGTGGCCTGTACCTCCCTGCGTCAATACCACCATCTCATGCGGGGGGTGCGTCGGCCACTTGCCGTTCACCTCCACTTACCGACTCAGGAGCTTGGTGTGGATTCCAGTGACTGTGACAAGTTGGTGCTTAAAAATATAGCGCCTTGGGAGCCACCCAGCTTTACTGTTGATGTTACATGGCTCCCAGCACCAAAGGCCAAGGCGCCGGAGGCGGAGGTCCACCACTTGTTTCGTAACATCATCATTCGTCACTTGGGGTCCCACCACTTATACACCGACGGCTCCAAGTCGAGTGAATGTGTGGGTGCAAGTGTGTGGTCGACTGAATGTGCCCTCAGGTACCGGCTGCCAACTCATACATCTGTGTTTACCTCCGAACTTTTTGCTATTGACAAAGTCATAGACTATGCTCTCAATTCTAGGCATGACTCATTTGTCGTATTTTCAGACTCGAAATCAGCCCTTCAGGGAATTGCATTTTGTACTACGGACTCTCACGAGATCCAGGGGCGTATCATTAATAAGTTGCATTCATGCAACAAGTCATTCACGCTGATCTGGGTGCCTGGTCATTGTCGTATCTATGGCAATGAGCAGGCTGACTTACTTGCAAGGTTGGCTGTAAAGCTCGAGGAGACTTGGGACGTTCCTCGTGATCTACGGTCGAGTCTCTCTCTTGGAAAGAAATCAATAAATCTTCTGTGGCAAGGTCAGTGGACCAGACCAAATATTCCAACTTGTAAGCCGCACCTGGGCGACTGGGACACTGCCAACCGTCCCAGTCGCCTAGAAGAAAAATTGTTGGCACGGTTACAGCTCAATGCCACCATTTTAACCCACATGAAACCATATATGGAAAGACACTTCCCACCGCACTGTGGCATCTGTAATGCGGTGTTATCTATCAGTCATATCATCCTGCGCTGTCGGCGATTCATTCGTGAACGTGCTTCACTTATAAATTACTGCGGTGCAGCAGGCGTCCCCTTCACCCTTTCCACCATCCTGGGTGATGGGGACATTGTTATGACTGATAAATTGATGGCTTTCCTGAGAGAGACCGGACTGATCAGAGTGATGTGACTTTTTTACTGTATGATTATAGTTTTTATCAGCTGTAAATATGTATATATAGTACTGTTAATTAAGGTTTACAGTTGACATATTTGAAATAGTTCCTCCACCTGCTGATCTATTTCTAATATTGATGTCCCCTACATTAAACCCCGTTCCTCGACTAACAGTCACCAGCTGATGAGTGCAAGTGTGCAATATAGGAAGGTATTGGGCACTTACAGTCGATGGTGGTCTGCTGGGCGAGGTTCTTCACTTTTTGTACAAATTATGTAAATACATTACCATCTTGCTTAAGTTATTCTAATTAGGGCCGACGGCTGACATATATGGAAATGTTCCTGACTCGTCTGGTTCCCTTTCATATATTGATGTCCCCTATATTGGGTTGTGCCTCGACTGACAGTCACCAGGTGATGAGTGCAGGTATGTAATGTAGAAAGGCATTTAATATCTGCAGTCGATGGTGTTCTCTTGGTCGAGGTTTTTTTACCATTAGTGTAGGTCTAGTTATTTGTCTCTTAGGATTTAGTATAGGTTAACTATTTGTCTGTCAGGTGATTAGTTTTAGGGTCTTTAGATTAGGCATATTAGTTTATAAGTAATATAAGGTTAAAAAAATAAAAATAAAAAAAATAAAAAAAGATAATAAAATAAAAATTATTATATATATATATATATATATATATATATATATATATATATATATATATATATATATATATATATATATATATATATATATATATGTACGTGTGCATGAAAGTTTTTACATTCATATGCATGGATGTGTATATATATATATATATATATATATATATATATATATATATATATATATTTTTTTTTTTTTTTTTGCCTTAATGACCAGGGGCTCCGGCCCCAATGGTCGATAGGCAAAAAAAAAAAAAAAAAAAAAGTGACATAAGAAATCATTGATATGAACCAGGAACAGGGTTGGTGCCAGAACTGATCCCTATGGCATGCCGGCGTTATATGAGTGGAAATTGAAATATGCATCATCTTTTTTTTCTCTCTCTCTAATTTTTGTGTCGCTGAGATATGAGAAAAGCAGAGGAACAAAACGTGTTAGTCCATAGCAGGGGAGTTTGGACAACAGGGAACGGTGCTACACTCCAAAAGCTTTAGAAATATCAAAGGTTACTGCATGAGTTTCTCCATGTAGGTCGATTGTTTGATGGATGATATGAGTCAGGAGATTATGTCAATAGTGGATCTTTCGTGGTGAAAACCATATTGTCTATCACTAATTAAGTTGTTGGATTCAAGATGTTTAACAATGTGCTTATTAATTACAATTTCAAATACTTTACCAAGAGAAGACGTGACAGCTATTGGGCTGTAATCAGAGGGGTCAGGGGAACTTCCTTTCTTTGGAAGTGGGTGGATATTGGCTGATTTCCATGAATTAGGGAATGAAGAAGTACGTATATACATAGTCTGAATAATTTAGCTAAAACAGAGGCAAGTTCTGGGGAAAACTTTTTCAAAACAATTGGAGAAATTCCATCTGGGCCTGGAGCTTTGTTGGTAGGTAAATTGTCTAGGATGGGTTTTACATATCTTGTCTGTATTTTCAGTGGAACAATTTCAGGAGAGTCAAATTCTAGCACTTGGACATTCTGGCTGACTAACTCTGTGGTACAGTTCCTGGCAAATGTACTGGCAAGGATATTCGCTTTCCTACGTGGGTCATTTGTAATGTTGCCATTTGATGATTTTACTGGGGGAGTGGATGATGACTTGTTAAGTTATTATTGAATTAATTGAGAGCTGACCAGAATATTCTATTGTCATTAGGTTTGTTAAGTAGTTTTGATGCTTGATTTTGAGGAAAATTTGATTTAGTGAGATTTATAACAGCTTTTGCATGGTTTCTAGCAATTTTAAATTGACAGAGTGATTCAGATTTTTTTTTTTTAATTTAAAGTAAGAATTATATGATAATGACTTCTGGTCCGTTGCTTTGGCACAGTTGCTATCAAACTATTTTGGAGAGTTCGATCTTTTACTGAAGTGCTGACTTGGTATGAATAAATCCATACCAACTAGTATTAAGTCATTAATGTGGGACTGGGTAGAACTGACATCACTAGAGAAGAAAGACTGGTATGGAATGTCATCAAGATAAGTTCTAAATCCATCCCAGTTTGCCATATGAAAGTGCCAGGTTCAGAATGTGAAGGCTAACTAATGATGCTTTGATGAGATTGTGGTCAGAGGATGCAAGTGGTGACAGTATTTCTATCCTGTTTTGATCTGGATTATTTGTCAGGAGTAGATCCAAGAGATGGATATTACGGTCAGGATTATCTGGTGTTCTGGTTGGTTGCTTTACCAACTGCGTGAGATTAAACGATTTTGCACACAGCTCGCACTCTAGACCAGCATCATCAGTTATGGCAGTATGCAATAACCATTCATTATGTACGTTAAAATCACCCAAAATGGTAATTTCGGTGCTAAGGGCAGGGTTAAGGTTGCTCAACTGTGTGTATATGGAGTCAAATACACTGGGTTCTGAAGAAGCATTGGGGGAGCAATAGACCTCACAGATATATTTGGTAATATTTAGATAATTTAGTTTATACAATGAGTAATCAAAATTAGTTGAAGTGAAGTTTGAAACATTGTCAACTGCATATTCATATTTGATATAACAACAGGTGCCGCCCTTGTTAAGGAAGTTTATGAGGAGATGGTAACCAGGAAAACAAAATGGGGATATTTCGATAAAGGGAGATATTTGTGGTTCTGTGTGGAACAGGACCAGAGGGGATATGGACTGTAGGAAAAAATGAACTGAATTAAGATTGGTGCTGAGACCACGGATATTGAGGAAGAATTAGGCCACACCTGCACTTCCCCGCTGACGATCATGAATGGAATTTTCACCAGTTCCGTAATTTACTCGGTAATTAATTGATGTTCGTGTCTGAATTTGGCGACTGAGGGTTGTTTTTGCTTCCAAAACACAGCGTGGATTGGAAGAAGTGTGCCGAGGAAGAAAGAGTGAGGGGAAATCTTGTCTGTGGCAAGTGCAGCCGGAAGGCAGAAACGTGATGGCGATGTGGATTGTGATTTTTTATTTTTTTTAAACTTTGTGAAGTCATTTACTTAATAATGCAAGGTACTTTCACATATATCGTTTTTTATGTTGAAAATTTTCTGTTTCCAGATTTTGGATTCTGTTCACATAACAAAATGCCTAGAGAGTGCAGAAATTCACCAAACAGTTTTTGTTACATTTGTGAGTGTCTCATGCTCAATCAATACAGAAGACGATTAACTCGCTATGTGAGGAAACTTATGAGCTATACTTTGGTTGCGAAGTCGATGACAGGACAAGTGCTGGGCACACCACATATCTGTTGTGTGAAATGCACGAGTGATAACTTCATCAAATTGGTGGTTGACATAATCCTGTGCTACCATTGCTTAGGTTGCAACATGTCTCTCAGGGTTCACAGCCTGCATTCACACCTGTCGTCCTTCCTGGAGAATGCATCTAATGTCAGTGATGGGCATGGGGAAAGCTTTCACCGTGACTTAACCAGAATGGAAAACCTTTACAAAGGAAAGTGGAGCTCCACCATGCTCGCTGACTTCTGCTGGACTTTGAAACGGGTCTGAAATGGGGCAACACTGGAGCAACGCACTAGCGTAAACTTACAGATTCATGTGTGTCTGCGGAAGTTGCTCATTTTCACAACCATCGTACCCAAAGGTGCCGATACGATATAGGAGGGTGTACCTGTAAATAATAATGGCACTGATAATGTGAATAAAAAAAACTGCAGTGTTGTGTCATGCCTGTGAAAATATGGTAGGCTAAGTTATTCCACAACACCTGTGAATGAACTCATTAGATAGATTCAGGTTCAGTCTTAAAAATATAAATACATTTTGTGTAAAACTTTCACAATAGGAAGAAATGGTTTTCACATTCATAATCAGCACGTTGCAATTGACAGTAAAAACCAAATCTGAATTCCTTTTTTTTCTCAATTGTAAAATCTGTTGGACTGTGTACTGATTATCCTTATCATCAAACTATGTTAGATTTTAGCACTCGAATCCAAGCATTAATGAACAAAACACTCATTCTGACACACCAAACTTCAGACAATGACATCGCAAACCCAATACTGTATCCACTGTGCGGCGAAGTGATCAAATGTTTCTTAATAAATAACTTACATTACATTGTTTTATTATGACTGATAATCTATCTATCTATCTGTTTCAGTATCTATTTATCAGTTACCTATCAAGCTATCTACCTAACCATTTTTCTATCGATCAATCTATTCATCTATCTATTTATCTATCTATCAGTTTATCTCCCTACCTATCCATTTATCTATCTATATATTTATTTTTTATCTGTTTATCTTTTTTATCTATCTATTTATGTATTTATCTATCAGTTCATCTACCTACTTATCTATTTTTCCATTTTTCTATCTGTCTATCTATTTATCTACCAATTTTTCAGTTTATCTGTCTATTTATCTATTCATTTATCTATCTATCAATCAATCAATCAATCTATCTGTCTGTTTATCTATCTGTCTACTTATCTATCTATGTATTTATCTACTTACCTATCTATTAATCTATTTAGCTATGTATCAGTCTATTTATCTATCTATATATGTATTTATCTATCTGTCTATTTATATATCTACATATCTATCTCGGTTTCTATCTCGGTCTTTCTATATCTCTGTCTACCTGTCTGTCAGTCTATATCAGTCTATATCTATCTATGTATCTATATCTATCTATCAATCAATCAATATCTATCTATCTATCTATATCTATCAGTCAATATCTGTCTATATCTGTCCATATCCATCCATCTATCTATCTATCTATGTCTATATATCAGTCTATCTATATCTGTGAATATCTATCTATATCTACCAATTTATATCTATCTATCTATATCTGTCTATCTGTCTGTCTTTACCTATGTCTATCTATTCATTTATATCTATCAATCTATCTATATCTGTCCTTCTTTATCATTATCTATGTCTATCTCTTTATCTATATCTGTCTATCTATCTATCTGTATATCTATATGTATCTACCAATATCTACACTATATCCGTCTATCTATAGCTATACCTATCTCTATCTATCTACCTATGTCTATCTGTCTATCTATAGCTATACCTATATCTATCTACCTATGTCTATCTATCTGTCTATAGCTATATCTATCCATATCTCTTCCTATATGTCTATATCTATCTGTCCATCTATATCTATCTGTCTTTATTTATCTATCTATATATCTATATCTATCTATTTATCTGTCTCTATCTATTTCTATCAATATCTACAGTATATCAATCTATATCTATATCTATCTGCACCTAAATCTTTCCATCTCTCTCTCTCTCTCTCTCTCTCTCTCTCTCTCTCTCTCAATCTATCTATATTTTATCTATATCTACATCTATCTATCTATATAGAGCTACATCTATATTTATCTGTCCATATTTACATCTATCTGTCTATCTATCCGTATCTATCTATCTTTTTTTTTTTTATGTGAGGAAGAAGGAACCAAAGGCAACGAGCCCGCAAAACTATTCCTTCCAAGAGAAAAACAAAATATAAGAGAGAGCCAAATTCAAGATCCGATCATTTCCAGATGCCTGGACACACTGCGTTTGAAAGACTGGAGATCATAGGAAGTAGGAAGTACAGACAGAGGGAGACAGTTCCAGAGTTGACCTGTTGCATAAATGAAGGACTGGGAGTAACGGTTAACTCTTGCAATAGAGAGTTGGACAGAAAAGGGATGAGAGTTTGCTGCTAGACGGGTGCTATGCGTCCGTCGTAGGGGTGGAGGAATGCATGCAGACAGTTCAGAGGAGCAGTGACCATTGAAGTAGCGATAGAAAAGAGATAAAGATGCAACAGTGCGGCGAAGAGACAAAGGTTGAAGGGAGTCAGTAAGAGGAGGAGAGTTAATGAGACAAAAAGCCTTTGACTCCACCCTATTGAGAGGAGCTGTATGTGGGGAGCCTCCCCACACATGAGAGTTGTATTCCACACAGGGGCGGATAAAACCCCTGTATAGAGTCAACAAATGTGCAGGGGTAAAGAAAGAACGGAGTTGGCTTAGCACACCCAATCTCTTGGAACCAGATTTTACAAGAGATGTAATATGATCTTTCCAAGACAAGTACCGAGTAAATGAAAACCCCAAGCATGTTCAAGGATGATGCAGGATTAAGCTGAATATTATCTATATCTCTCTATATCTACTGTATATCTATCTATAGATATCTATCTATAACAGTCTATATCTATATCTGTCTAGATCTACTTTTACATATAGCAAAATCAATCTATAATTATGTATATCTAAATCTATCGATCTATGTCTCTATATCTATCTTTTTTTTTTTTTTTTTTTTTTTTTATGTGTGCGACTCTGGGCATAGGCTTCACAGCCTGCTATCAAGGCCCAGCAGTCCTCCTACATACCATACACCTCTACATGTCACCACTTCGGCGCTAACACCCACCGTCCATACTGAATACATGCTAGGGCTGTCTCATACAGGACTGGTGTATTGGTATTAGCGGGGGTATTTTTACGACATGTCGGCGGGTCTTCTGGTAGATCAGTAAAGCCTGATTTAATGAAGTTCAAATCCCCCTGCCCCCAGTCGGGATTCGAACCTGGGTCCGTCAGGACTGCAGGCCACCTCTCTACCGATTAAGCCACCGCCTCCCCCTATCTATATAAATCTATATCTATCTATCTATATCTATCTATCAATATAAATATCTATCTATATCTATCTATCTATACCGTGTCTATTAATATATGTATCTACCTATATCAATCTATCTACCTTTATCTACCTATCTGTATCTATGTATGTATGTATGTACGTATCTATCTATCTATCTACATCTATCTATATATCCATAACTATCTATCAATATCTGTCTATGTATAACCATCTACATCTACCTATATGTATCTATATCTAATTATATCTATCTATCTATATTAATATCTATCTGTATGTATCTGTCTGTCTATATCTATCTATATAATGTGTGTGTGTCTGTGTGTGTGTATGTGTGTGTGTGTGTGTGTGTGTGTGTGTGTGTGTGTGTGTGTGTGTGTGTGTGTGTGTGTGTGTGTGTGTGTGTACAGAAAGAAGCACAAGTAAAAGTCTGTAATTACAGTACGCGGGTGATTAATTAGCTCGTAACTACAGTAAAGTAGATGACGAATGAGGCATAAAGTTTTCTCTGATTGTGTGTACAGTCCAATTTGTTGAATGATTACACAGAAGGTATAAAGTTATTACACAGAGTAGTTTTCCTGTTACGTATAAATCTTGAAAATCAGTGGTTCCTTAAAAAAAATGGAAAACCTCAGCCATCGTGCTGTCACTCACTACATTCTCAGGTTTTAACACCCAAGGAAGTGCATAAAGGACACCTTGGGCATTTGAAGTTTGTTGCAGATGACTGCATGGACGCATTCCTGGGAGATATCCAACTCAGTGGCAATGTAACGCTCCATTACTCGTCGATCTGCCATGATTGACCAGTAATGGAGTGTTACATTGCCAATGAGTTGGATACCACCAACCTTGTAACCTTTCCACCCTCCTTGTAAGAACTGCTTCCTCCTGTCCTTCCCTTCTTCTGTTCCTCCACTTCATTTCAACCTTGACTTTCACCACCTCCAATTGGTGGTCAGAAAGTCCACTCCTCCAACCTCTATTATGCTCGAGCATCCATTACACACCTTCTCATTTTGTCATCCACACACACATAATCAATCATTGCCTTCCGTTCATTCATACACCACCCACCCTTTTCATTACTCGCCACGTATTCCTGGGCATCTTTTTTTTTTGTCTGAAAAGCTTATTGGACTATCACCAACTCCCTCTCGGCACAAATGTTCACTAGAGCAGTGCCATTCTAATCTACTTCTGCAGGCACAGCCCACTCACCCACTACTCCATCCACCTTCACATTCCCTACTTTTCCTTTCATATCTCCAGTCAAAAACACTCTCTCATTCCATTCAAACTTTTCCATGCATGCTTCCACATTTGTCCAGAACTCTTCTTTGACCCGGCTTGCACGATCTTACGTTGGCGAATTCACACACACAATCGCCCATACTTGTAGTCCAACTTTCAATCTTACCCACACAATTCTTGAGCCAGCTGATCCATACTCTCTTGCATTCTCCTTCCATCTCTTGCACACAACAATACACGCTCCTTCATTTGTCCGCTCATTCTCACTCACTTTGTGCATATACCCCATCCATACTCCCATTCTCTCACACTCTCACCTACTCATTTAGTTTCAGTTAATCCACATACATCCACTTTTGCACCCTCAAACACCTGGACAATCTCTCTCTCTTTCACCTAATCATTTGCACCCCTTACATTCCATGTCGCAATCCGTATCATGTCCTTTGTTCGGTCCTTAGTCGTCACCTGTAAGTCAGTCTTGGTCCGAGGCTACTTGTTCGTATATTTTAGTTGCTTTTCGGGAAGGGGAACTAACCCGCTGCCAACCCACTTGTTGTCACGTAGGGAACACGTGTTGGTTAGTTATAAGGTTACCACCCAGTATTTTAAATGATTTCCTGGTTTACAGGAAACCATTTGGTTTGCCACTCGATGTTGAGCTACCCTGAAAACAGAGTACCGTTACACTAGGTGGGTGAATGATGGGCACCCCCACCTACCTCATAATTGTGTGACCTGCATATATCAACGTTTATTTGACAATTTGTTATTGTTCTGTTACATGATACCTCTCAGTAAGATGACACTGTGTTAAGGATGAGGACAGTGGTAACAGTCCTATTAGGTTTAGCTCAGAGTTGGCAATAACCCGAGCGAGTTAAGTTCTAACGAGTCACCCCGCAAGTTCCCCGTTTTCTTTAGTGAGCCGGATGCAGCGAATTTCCTTGATAGTGACGATGGGAAGCCTGATAAATTCTCAGAACTGTCACTTATACCCACTTTAAAGAAAGATTTATCTCTCTCACCTGGTTCTACACGTTGTGTTAAAGTACATAACCCCTCAATTGCAAACTTTAGCATCTTGACGCAGACCAGTAACACGAATTCTTCTACTCTGGGTACACAACAGTCTCTCAATTTGCAGGGTTTAACTGTACTTCAGGACAAATGTACCAATAAGCATAATAGATGGGACTGACCCTGTATGGAAGGTGTATGTATTTGTGCGGCAGATGAAAGATGAAATAGGTAGAAGGCAGTTTGCATCAGACTGTGATAAGGTAAAATTTTTACGTGGTAAAATTTCACAGACCACATACACTCAAGATGGTCTCATAGGAGATGATTTTTATTGTACCTTTGATAATGCAGATGACTTCTTTGCCGAACTTGTGGCAGATATGGGCTCTTGTTTGTCTTTGCTGGGGGCAATGTTGTGACTTTGGTTAGGGTTCTGCATGATTCTCACATAAAGGAAGCTTCGATGGAAATCAGGCAAGCTGCTTGTTTTGCTCAGAATGTCAAACCTTCCTTGGAGTAAGCTTTTGGTAATTCAGAGTGGCTGAATGCTGCCAAGGATGCGATTCCCCTAAATAAATTCTTGTCCTTGCTTACTTTTGGTTGCTACTTCCAGTTCTTAACACCAAGACAACAGCGCACTGCCAAGGAAGTGGAATTTATTTTGATGCTGACTCTCCATGAGTTCAACAGTCGGATGCAAATGAAGCTGCAGTCGCAACCTGAAGCATTTCTTGTGGCCTCAGCAGTGTCTACGCAGAGACACTGACGTGCTGAAAATCTCAAGACAGACAGAAAGTCAGAGAAGCCCAGTTCTTCTGCAACAGGTTAATGCGACCCCAGTTCTTCAAGTAAATGCACTTATTGTCACAGGTGGGTTCATCCCTTGTTAAAATGATATAAACTCCAAAGAAAACTAAAAAACAACCAAAGTACTCAGTAGGTTGCAACTGCATGCCCCCCTGCACTGGGGCACACCCTCATCATCAACACCTAACCTACAAAAAAAGTGGTGTCGTTACCACAAGTCCAACGGGCACTGGATGAGCGAGTGCCATTCTCCCCCAGGGACTGCAAACCAGGTTGGTAGTACTCAGAGCACTGCTCTGTCATCAGGGGAAGCCCAGCAGCCCCCATTCCCCGACCAGGGGTAGATTCTGATGTTGGAGTCAATTCAGCTACTGTGGGTACTGTTATAGCAAATGCAGGGCCAGGACCAGATGCTCCAGTATATCATTTTTAGTCTACCATGAATTCTGTAAAATGTCCCTACTTCTTGACACTGGTTCTTATGTCAACATAACTGCAGAGGGCTCACTACAACAAATTGAGTGTCAATTGGGGAAAACCTTTTCACCTTCCACCACTTGGTTTGATGGGACTTAATGGTGCTTACTTAAATTTAACAGGTGTCGTTAACTTGCCCTTCCAGTTTGTTATATATGCTCACCCACTTGAAGCTCAGTTTTATGTGGGTCCGGCATTTGTTCATTCTTCAGATGAGTCGTTAGGATTGCCTGTAAAAAAACAGACTGAAATTTAACAAATTCATCACACTGTCGTGGCTGAGTTTCAACCTGAGGCCCTTGCACTTGATACACGTGCACCTCACAACTGAGCCAAAGAGAGGATCCCTCCTTTGCCTCTAAGCAATGTGGGCTTTTATGTACCCCATTACACCATTCTTTTCTCCCCTTGGTGATTAATTAGGTAAGTTTCGAACACACGGTGGCATAGCATCAGAGGCCTCCACTGGGGACACTGTAGAACACACCAGACAGCTCATCCCCAGGATGTAAGGACTAGGACGCTGCCAGCTAACCAGCAACATCATTGCCCTCCAAGCCTCACCTCACATCCCACTCTGCTGCCAACCAATGTAAAGACTGAACTGAAACTTAACAAATTAATCACACTGTCCTGGTCAGGATGCGATCTCAGGCCCTCGCACTTGATACGCGCACACGCTACTACTGAGCCAAAGAGAGGATCCCTCCTTTGCCTCTAAGCAGTGCGGGCTTTTATATACCCCATTACATGCCTACTCTCCGTGAGCAAGGAATAGAGATTGAGACTACTTCCAGTTCAGCTGCATATTTAAACAGGCCCTACCAGAATCTTTGTCATTGCTTCATGCACCTTCTGCAGTGGATGGAGCTTACCCCACATCATCTGCTAGTGACATTAACCCTATGCAACCTACCACTCAATCTTCCACCTTGTCTAATGAAGTACCACCTATGGGTAATGATGACTCAGTTCTTCTTTTTCTCCCAATTTAAATGAAGTCATGGCAAATGCACATGAGACCAGTGCAGTGATAATTGACTGCAGGCAGTTACAACCAGATGAGCTAACTCATGTGACTATTCGTTTGCCTGGCATGAAAGAGGGAGTGGACGCTATCAGTTTGCCTGAGACTGTGCATTTGGAAGGATTTTCCCATGAGTCAACATTAGCCACCGTTTCCAAGAATGGTCAAATACATGTTCTGGTTCATAACTGAATGAAGGGAGTACTTAAGTTAAAAGTGGGAGTCTGCTTGAGGAAGTGTCTTGTCTACCCTTCCACTGTTACTAAAGAAATTTTGCCTTCTATAGAGATTGTGTCTGGCCTGAGACCAGCACAGGAGAACCCGTCATCTAGTTAATCCTTTTATCAGAAGGATGAATCTCAGCTGAACCAGATTGACTTTCCCGAATTTCAGACTCAGTTGTTACAGGACCTTGAACAGAATTGAGGAGCTGTGGCCCTAGCGGGCTAACCATTAGGACATACAAGTGTGGCACATCATCATATTGTGCTGAAACCAGATACTAATCCTGTTTACATGCTTATGTATCATCTTCACCATTCTCAGAGGCAGGTGGCTGATAAGTTGGTTAAGGAGATGATTGAGTCAAGCTTAGTCCGGGATTTGACTTCTCCTTGGAATTCGCACTGTTTCTGGTGCCTAAGAAGGATGGTACCATGAGACCGGTTATAGATTATCGCCACATGAATGTGAAGACAGTCCCAGATCTTTATCCCTTCCTTCATTTGACTGGTCTGTTGCAGAATCTGGGGAGAATAATAAGGTGTTCTCTTCTCTGGATCTTATCTCAGGTTACTGGCAAGTCCCTCAGCATGTGGACTCTTGTCATCGCACAGCTTTCAGCACTCCTGATGGGCATTTTGAATTTGAGGCCACCCTTTGAGCTTCATAATATCCCTTTATGTTTTCAGAGGTTAATTAATGAAATGTTTACAGGACTTTTGGGGAATACTGTGTTTGCCTTCTTAGATGATGTAGTGGTTGTTAGCAAGGATGTGCCGAAACATCTGAGGAAGCTCCAACAAGTCTTCGCCAGACACAAACAGGGTTTGGAAGTTAAGTTTTCTAAGTGTAGGTTCTTGAAGAAGGAATTGTCTTTCCTGGGTCATGTTGTTGATGGCAGAGGTATCTGGATGGCTGATGACAAAGTCACGGCTATCCGAGATTTCCCTAAACCTACCTGAGTTACTGCAGAGCACAGCTTCTTTGCACTGTCAGGGTGCTATCAACAGTTCATTCTAGGGTATGCAAACGTGGCCTCTCCTCGCACTTGAATATAAAACAAGGAGGTTCCCTTTGTCTGGGGATCTGATCAGAAGAGGGCCTTCACTGATTTAAAGGTGGCATTGGTCTCTGTGCCTATCCTATCCTTCCCAGACTTCGATAGGCCATTTGCATTCATTACCATTGCTTCTGAATTCAGATCCTGGTGCTGTTCTGACCCAGCATGATGCGTCTGGTACGTACAAACCACTAGCTTCTGCTAGTTGGGTTCTTAAAGATGCTGAAACATGCTTTTCTGTGACGCATTTGGAAGCCTCAGGTGTCGTGTGTGCTCTCAAATACTTCTGTGACCTTATCTTTGGGGATGACATTGTAATTTTCACAGATTACAAGGCCATAACCTGTCTATTCAAAGGTCGCAGTCTGTCTTGCAGATTAAGCAAGGTGGTTCTTGATCATTCAGGACTACCATCCTGACATATGATATTTACTTTGAATGGTGAATGTTCTGGCTCACACGTTGTCATGGAATGTTCCTGTCACTGCAGTTATGGCAGACACAGTTCTGTCCACTCTCTCTTGACAGGATTCGGTCTGCTCAAAGGAATGATTCCAAGTGGTCTTGTGTTGTTTGCACTCTTGAGCAAAGCAATCCTCTTACTGATAGGGATGTCCCAGGATCATTGTCTAATTATGTCTTGATAGATGGTGTCTTAGTGCGGCGTTTGGACTCCGACGTAATTCAGGTTGTGCTTCCTTCTGAGCTAATTCAGGATGTGTTGGTTCCTGAACGTGCCTTTTCCCAGGTGGGTCATCATGGGGTGGAACGTTTTTTACTGCAGGTTCATAGACTTTTCTACCATGCCATTTCTGGCATTAAAGCCCACTTCCAACGCTGTTTGTAGTGTGCTTAGCACAAGGGCTCAACTGGTCCTCCTGCTCTAATGTTGTACCGGACACTTGCTAAGCCATGGGACATGATAAGCATAGACACTCTCAAGCTTCCGTGTAGTGATAGAGGTATGGAGTACTTATTGGTGTGTGTGTGTGTGTGTGTGTGTGTGTGTGTGTGTGTGTGTGTGTGTGTGTGTAGATCACTTCAGTAGGTATGTGGTTTTAACTCCTTCACCGGACAAGTCTGCCTCTCCATCCCCATGCACTGATCAAGCGTCTATTTCACCTATTCACAACTCAAAAGGTTTTGCTGCCTGACAATGGTTATGAGTTTTGAAATTAGTTAGTGAGTGAGCTTTGCTCCCAGTTTAACATTGCCCAGAGTTATGTTGTGGCACGTCATCCTGCTTCAATGCTGCAGCTTAATCGAAGGGACAGGCAGGAAGATTATGGAGGCTCTTCATCATATGGTTCAGGGTTACCACTCGTCCTGGAATGAGTGGATCCCTCAGATAGCTTCTGCCATCAACAGTTCAATTAATGTCTCCATAGGAGAGTCACCTCAACTTGTTCTGTTTGGCGAGGACAAGCGGCTTCCATATACTCTCCTCCTGCAGCATCCTAGTCATGTGTATAATGTTGACGATTATGCTGAAGTTCATTTAGCTGTTAGTCAGAATATCTTTGGTAAGGTTCATAATACACTGGATGCCTCTTGTCAGTTGATGGTAGATTGCCAGCACCAACACGCACAACCTAGTGATATTGTTACTGGTGGCTTGGGCTTCGTGGCTGAGCCTGACCACTCTCCTAATCTCTCTCCACATTTCTCGGACCCATGGCACGTTATTCAGGAGGAGCTAGGTAACAAGTTGCGTGTTCAGGAGTTACATACCAGTGCTGGGCGAGTTGCACACACTGACATTTAAAAGAAGGTTTGTGTCTATTTTCCTGTCCTGTCGGTGGATGCTGAGTTCTCCCAGTCTTCTTCAAATCCTTCTTTGTCGTCATCTACGGTAGCATTGATGATTGCTGGAGTAAGCTCTGTCTATCACGCCGTACGTAAGTCATTCCTATGAAACTGCATTGTTCAGTGTATAGTTGAATTTTTTGCAGATCATGGTGACTACACTTCACCTTTACCTTGGGCTTCTGATGTCGATCCAGGCATTACCTGTTCCCAGTGTGGTACATACTGGCTTGCTTGTGGCTCCCGAGGGCTCCGTTCTAATTGTGGAAGATGTAAAAGTCAGATACGGCATTCTCTCCCCCCCCCCCACTGGTCAGGTCTCGCTGCAGATGCTTATCCTGGCCCAACATTTAGATGGCTTGAGAGGGTTCTTCCAGCCCCTTCTCACCATGGATTCCATGAACGCCAGTACCTTGGAACCAGCACTGGACACATCTCTACATCTCGCAGGCAAGAGGATGGGCATGCTCCGTGACTGGATTCTTGACCTGTCTGATCAGTTCCCAACCAGCACAGTAGATGCAAGACGCACATCTGCATGTTTTCGACAACATCGTGGGTTATTCAACTTTGGTGGGCTGGTTCCTTCCAAACATTTTCTTATTCTGTTGGAAATTCCCAGTCAACGGCCTACCCCACCTCTCATCTGCTGCCACTTTAGCATCACACCCATCCCTTCTTGTCCTATTTCTCGTTTCTTTACACCTGGCATATGACACCTAATTCTTCCTCTGCAGCCATACGTCATATTCATGTCTCTTCTCAGCTACAGCCATACTAACTTCACACCACCATTCACTTCCCTTTCTTACACCACCACCCACTCGTCTCACACCGCACACCTCTTCCACATACCCCACCACAGCACCCTTCAAGAACTGCCACTCCTCTTTCACACAGCCATTTTCCTGATCTTTCACTGTACTCCACTCATCTTTCAGCTTTTACTGATACTCCTGCATTCTCTTTTATACAACTCACATACTTTCAAAACCTCCGTACCACACCCAACTCTCCTAACTCTCACCTACTTCATACTTACTCTCTACTTTCCCTTCACCAGGTAGTGGTCAGACATACCTCTTTCCTCCCCTCTCAAACCTTTCACATCCAGGAATCATCTTCTTACATTCCCAGACACAACCACATAGTCCATCAATGCTCTATCAACAACCCTTCCACCCTTCTGTCTCGCCTACTTACACTTATATCTTTCGTCTCAAACGAGGTATTTCAAATCACCATCTTTCACTCAAAACACATCGACTGCCACGCTCTTTCCATTATCATTTCTTCCAGTCACACCATGCATACGAACGACACCTTCAACTGCTATTTTTCCCATTCTAGTGCAGATCTCTCATCATTAGCACATTCACATTTGCTCCAAAATTCTGTAGGCAATCATCATCATTCCAGGACTCTCTCCCTTCATCTATCTCACTAACAGACCCATATGCACTCACAAATACCCACAGCTCACGCCCAAATTTCGCTTTCACGCACATCAGTCTCGATGCCACCTCCTTCTATTCAGTCACAAACTGCTGCGTTTCTGGGCTCACTAACAAAGCCTCTCCTCCTCTAGCTCTTTATCCATCAACACCTGACATCCTTCCAGTCACACTTCCAAACTTAGATTCACCTTTCCCTTTCATCATTGTTTCACTCAAAGCTAACATATCCAACTTCCATCTCACAAACATTCTCCCAGTCTCCTCCCGTTACGCATAACAACATCGATAAATAATACTGATTTGATATTACTTTCCTTTTCAGGTAGGCCGGATAGTGTAGAATAAGATTTCTTCCCTCTCTTCTCTAAAGATTCCATGAAGGTTTTTCAGTGCTGCATATTGGTCCTATTCACTATTTCTTGCTGACTTCGGCTGAAGGGTTTAGTGGATGGGGGGGAGGAGAGTCTTTCTGCTCTTCCATTCTTGTTTTGTAACTGATAAAATTGATTTGCCACTGTTGTAAACTTCCTTAAATCAAATAGCCACGAGTGGACCAACAGGTCTCTTACTGTATGCTTTCCTTTGTACTCCCTTTATAAACTCTCCTTGTTCTCCCTTTATCATGTTGCACCACCATTTGGTACCAGTGTGTCTTCATATTCGTATAAGCATTTGTTTGATATTTTCCACCCAGTGATTTCTAGCCCAGGTCTGCATGATAGTCATGTTGACAGCTGATGGCCTTTGCTGTTACTCATTGCGCTGCATGAGATGGGGCTTATATCTTACAAAGCCTTGTATTTGGCATCAAAGGCAGCATGGCAGTTGGGCACAAACCAAGGCTGGACAGTAGGTGGGTTACTCTACGACCCTGTTCTTCAAGCTGCACCTCATACACTGCTCAACCTGCCATTCAATGTCGCCTGGTAGCAATCCTTCCCAGACTTTCTGCAGGAACTCTTCTCTGAGTCCCTCCCAGTTCGCTGCTTCCCAGCTGCAGTGTGTACGTGCATAACTCATTTCTCCAGGCCTTTTAAAGATGTTCTTTGTGAATACTGCCATGTGATCAGAACTTCTCACGAACCCCAGTGGTGAGCAGCTTACCATATTTGAGGGAATGTCTGTTATAACAGGATCAAATGATAATCTAAAAGTGTGTGTAGGGAAGGTGACATTATATATACTCTAGGTCAAACACTGCTATTAAGGAGTTGAAAGCTGCTTGAATGTGTGTTGGTTTTAGTCTCAAATGTTTATAATATTATTACACTGATTGGAAGTAAGGAATTGATCCAGGTTGCCTACCAGAAAATCCAGCAGCGTTGTCCCCTATGAGTCAAGGCCGGTAAAAGACAAAACACAGTGTTCCCTAGCCTTCATTATCAAATAATTTAAACACCCATATTTCAAGATCATTAAGGAGGGGGAAATCTAATACAGCACTTGGATATTAAGACTTTTCCTGTAACACAGGGCAACTCCATCTCCTTGAGTTTCCTATATTTCCGAATCCCCGAGTAATATCCTTTAACTCAGGCATACATATCCGCCCTGTCATCCAAGAAGTTTCACACACAAACACTAGGTCAGCCTTGTTCTCAAGACTGAACCGATGCTTCAGTTCCCAAGGATTTATTTGGAAACCCCTTTCATTAGATGGCACTATCCACATTTCATTCTTTTTATTGCATGGTTGAAGTGAATGGATACGGAATGTAGTTCCACCGGATGTGTTAGGTGCGGTACTGATACTATTTGGAAAACGTCAGGGGTGCCCAAACCTGATACCCAAAAGAAGAAACCTTCCTGTTTGTACCACATACAGCGCTAACTGCCTTCTTGCTGATCTTCTTGACATCTTGGATAAGCTCCAGCTGCATCTGGTCAGCTATACGTTCCCGGCTGTATTGGGCTGAGCGATTATACCCCTCCAAGGGACCAACTGCAGCAAACACTGGTCCTGGGAGTGACATGTGCGACGATAGTGATATCATTTGAATTGCGATCCTTGGCCTTCTTTCCTTGGTCTCCTATGACATATCCATTTCTCTATTCAGTGGGCTTCTCCAAGGTTGTCTAGCACGATACTTCTTCCTGTTTCGATTCTGGGGTGACTGCAGCCACATGCTGATTATGGAAAGGTGATCGTGAAGGGTCTGCAGCCACCTGTGTAAGGAATGTGCTGTTATTCTCTCTCTTGACCACTTGCTGTTGTCTTACTTCCTCACCTGGGTGGTTATATGAATTCTGCAGTTCAAGGAGGAGAGGGGAGTGTCCTCTGTTTCTGCCTTTACACCCCTCACTACTGCACAAAAGCTTACC
The DNA here is from genome assembly GCF_032717465.1 of Coenobita brevimanus. Classification (NCBI taxonomy): domain Eukaryota; kingdom Metazoa; phylum Arthropoda; class Malacostraca; order Decapoda; family Coenobitidae; genus Coenobita; species Coenobita brevimanus. Next base: position 24,319,070 of record NC_137041.1, read on the forward strand.
AGATGTAAGCTTCATCACTCCTCAGTATACTTGTTCCACCCTCTCGATCTTTACAGGGTTGACCCTATACAGTATAGACTTTTGTTGTAGAGCATCTCACCAATGCGTACCTGAGCTGCCATGAGGATGTCAGTAATTGATAAGGCATCCACAAGTACCCCTCTCTTTTGTGCAAGTTCTACAGTATTTTTGAAGTTGTTTAACTGATACTTGGTAGAAGCTAATTTTTTCCTCAGACTCCTCGCCATCGACACTAAGTCCCTTGACAACCTGCCCATTTCGTCATCTCTCTCTCTCTCTCTCTCTCTCTCTCTCTCTCTCTCTCTCTCTCTCTCTTTGACCACAAAAAGAACAGAAGGAATACAGTAACAGTATGAGAGAGAGAGAGAGAGAGAGTCTTTAAAGAAAGGCAGAATCATCAACATAGGAGCAGTAAAATGGTAATTATGCAAATTTTCGAGGCTTTTACTTTGGGTCAAACTCATTTTGAAGGTTACGAGGAAGGAGCAGGGGAGGAGTGGAGTGGCTGGGAGTTTGGAAAGTGAAGGGAGTTGGGAACATAAGGCGGAAGGGTGAAAATGAAGTGGCAAGAGGAGAACAAAATGGAAGTGGCAGGAGAATAGGAATAAGCTTGAAGGAAGAAAATATTGAAAAAGCAATGGAGAAACTGTAAAAGGACGAGGGAAATGTTATGGTGATAAAGGGATAAAAATTTTATGGATGCTGCAATAAAAACGATTGTTGAGACGAGAGGAAAATAAACTAACAGAAGTCATAGAGCGTGAAATATATAGATTAAGTGACAGTAGGAATAGGAAGAGGCAGACATAGATTGAGAAGAGGAGGAAATGAAAAACTGAAACAGAATTAAAGTGAGTAGGTATTACCGGTGAGTAGGCAGGTGAAATGATTACAGGAAGGACAGAATGTGAAAGGATAGAAACGAATTGGCAGGAGCAAGGGAAAAAGGAAATAGAGGAAAAGAAGATGAAGAGGAAACAAAGTGAGGGACCGGGAAATAATGTAATGGAGGGATTAATGAAATTAGAAGGGTATAATAAAACAGTGAAAGAGTGAACAACCCGAAAATTAATACAAAGGGGGGAAAAGAAACTGACCGAGAAACTGAATGGGAAAAAACAAAAACAAAGGACACAGGGCAAGTAACTAGGATGTAGGTGTGGCGGAGTCTGGAAAGAAGAACGGATGACAATGACGCTTCAGGAAGAAGAAAAAGTAGATAATAATACAGTATGTACAGAGTACGAGAATACAGTATACTGAGGGGAGGAAGAAGACACTAAAAAGAAGAATTACATGATATGAGGCGTAAGAAGGGCTGGAGGCTTGAGACTGGACTAGAGGAGGGGATGAGTGAGAGACAGAAAACGAAAGAATGAAAAAAAAACAACAATAAAGTGGCAAGAAAATGTAAACAATGGAAAAAAAGAGCAGGATAATTAAACAGAATGGGTTACGTGGATGAGATAAAGTGAAACAAAGGATAAAGAATGGAAAGAGGGACTGAAAAAAAGAATTATAAGAGAACTAAGAATATTATTAAAGATAGCACGAATATGAACAGGGAGGCTTTAGGAAAGGAAGAGGTTGTGTAGATCAGATATTCATTCTTAAATCTTTAGTGGCAAAGTTTCTAAAGAAGGGAAGAAAGTTGTATGCGGCTTTCATGGATTTGGAGAAAGCATATGACAGGGTGGATAGACAAGGATTGTGGAAAGTGTTAAGAATATATGGAGTAGATGGGAAGTTGTTGAATGCTGTGAAGAGTATGTACGATGGTGCGAAGACTGCAGCGTGTGGATGGTGAACTAAGTGAATTTTTCTCTTTGAAAGTTGGGTTGAAACAGGGATGTGTCATGTCTCCATGGTTGTTCAATCTGTACATGGTAATAAAAGAGATACAAGGTAGGGTAGTGGATGTTGGAGTGGCCCTGGTGAGAGAGGATAGTGTTTGGAAACTCCCTGTATTGTTGTTTGCAGATGATACTGTGTTGTTGAGTGAAGACGAAGGGGAGCTGCAAGGCTTGGTGGATGAGTTTGGGAGAATGTGTAAGAAACGGAATCTAAAGGTGAATGTAGGGAAGAGTAAAGTGATGGTCTTTGAGAGAGGTGAGGTCAGTGAATGTACAGCGAGGTTGGATGGTGAGGAATTGGAAAATGTGAGTACGTTTAAGTACTTGGGTAGTGTGATGAGTAAGGATGGAGGTTTGGAGGGTGAAGTGCTTGAAAGGGTATAGCAGGGAAGAAAGGTTGCTGGTTCTTTGAAAGCAGTGATAAGAAACAGGGAAGTGAGAATGGAAATGAAAAAGTTACTACAGGACAGTATTGTGATACCAACTCTAACGTATGGAAGTGAAGCCTGGACGTTGTTGGAAAGACACAAGTCAAGAGTGAGAGCAGTGGAAATGAGTTATTTAAGAGGAGCCTGTAGAGTCACATGGAGAGACAGGCTGACGAATGAGGATATAAAGAAGCGTTGTGGTGTGGATGTGGATGTGATAGGAAGCGTTATGAGGAACACACTGAGGTGGTTTGGCCATGTGGAGAGGATGGAGGGTGAAAGACTGACGAAGAGAGTGTACGTGAGTGAGGTGGAGGGGGGTAGAGGAAAGGGGAGGCAGAGGATGAGATGGAGGGATGGGGTGGAGAGGTATATGAGAGAGGGGGGTGTGAGTTGGAAGCAGGACAGTGAAATGGCGGGAGACAGGGCGACTTGGAGGCGATTTGTTTGTGGCCACCCCAAACGGGATTGAGGTGTCTGGCAATAGATAGATAGATAGACGAATATGAAGTGGCGGGACCAATACTGGAGGAGTGTGGAAGAAAAGGAAGAAAAAAGAAAAAAACCCAGAAGAATCAAGAGACAGGGAAAGAACTGGATGAGGAGGATGAGGAGGAACTGAAAAGAGTGAAATAGAATGGGGAAGTGGAAAAAAATAATAGAAAATATTAAGCACGTTGTCGGATGAGGAGTTAGAAATGGGAGGTGGTGTGGGAAGAGTAGATACAGTTGGTGAAAAGTTGAAATGAAAGACAACAGAGAGGGAAAATGAAGAATAACATGGTAAGAGAAAGAGATGGAGAGAGTTAACAGAGCCTTAGAATATGAAAATGGAACTAAAGAGAATAATAAAAGAATATGAGGGGATGGGGAGTATTACGAAAATAAAATGGGAAGACGAGATGAAAATAAGTGGCAATAGCATGAATATGAAATGGAAGGGGAAGAGAGAAAAGGAACTCGCAGATTGAGGAAGAATGACAAATTGACAAAGGCTGAGAAACAGAAAGTTTGATGAAATATGCAGTGAAAGGAAGAAGCGCCAGGAAAATGAAGGAACACACCGTAGAATTAACAGTGGAAAGTTCACTATGGCTGGAAAAAATGTAGTGGGAGGAGTTAGATAATAAAGTTGACGGAGGTGAAGAGCAGGGACGTGAAGAAAAACTAGGTGGAAGAAGCAGGGAGAGAGAATAAAGGACACAGTGGAAGGAAGAGGAGAAAGTTGACAGATTTTGAGATGACAGATAGTGAACACAGATACGTACAGAGAGAGAGAGAGAGAGAGAGAGAGAGAGAGAGAGAGAGAGAGAGAGAACGATTATATCGGGGACGTTAAAATGACAAGAGAAAGAGACCAGAAATGTGAAAGGGAATGAAGTGAAAAGAAGTAATATGAAACGAGGAGAAGGAAGTTGAAGTGAAGAGAAGCAGAATTAGATAAGGAAAAAGGGAAGGAACAGAGAAGGAAAAAGAAGCGGGGAGAAAGACAATGAAATGAGGAAAAGGAAAAGGAAGTATCGAGAAGTTAAATGTGGATAAGAAAATTGAAGTTAGGAAAAAAAAAATAAGTGAGCAGAAGCAAATTTGAAACTCACAAGAAGAAAGAATGAAAAATTGACCCGAGACTAAGAAACTCAAATAGGGAACAGGAAAAATCGAGTTACGAAAACGAGATATGACGAAAAAAAAAAAAGCAATTGTAACATGAGACCAGAAAAAAATACAGTACACAGTCTAATAACGAGAATAGATTACTAAGAACTTTTTTTTTTTTTTATGTGTCCGACTCTGGTCATAGGCTTCACAGTCTGCATTCAAGGCCCAGTAGTCCTCCTACATACCATACACCTCTACATGTCACTCAAGGGGATATAATTGTGTAAATGGTTACCTAACAATAAGGAAAACAGAGAAACTCGAGAAATAGCTAAATGCTAAGAAATGAATACCCAGACGGGAAAGCAGCAACAAAACCACGTACGAAACGAAAATGCATGCAAACTGCAGAAAAAACTGAAAGGAGTGCAGAAGTTTAATGGATTACTCCTGCTTCTCTCTCTGACTCTCTTTCTCTCTCTCATCTTCGTGTTCTTCAGTAACCTCAGATGTTACCTCAAAGAATTCTGTGCATACAAAACACTGACAGTCTCATCGTACTGTGTGTGTGTGTGTGTGTGTGTGTGTGTGTGTGTGTGTGTGTGTGTGTGTGTACTATTCATTATGTTTGTGTACAAGCACAGAATTATATTCCTGCCAGTGTGTACGAGTCCGAAAAGAGACAGTTTATGAGTATACTACTGAAATAAAACATATGCATTGGTTTGTGTAGGGACAATGTGCATAAGTCTGCATACATAGGTAAGGTTAGTATCTCTGGTACCTACTGCTCTGTTTTTTTGGTACGGCAGTTATACCTCTTCAGTACAGTGGCGTCTTACACTGCTCTTGCTGCCTACAAATATTTCTCGTCAGTTTTTCGTAGGTTTATGATTGTGTTTGGGTTAAAAACAGCTTTATTTTAACACTTTTGGATGAAATAATCTCATCATAGCTGAATATGATCTCCTAGAGGTGGCCAGAATTTACTGCAGACATGTCACCAGACTGGGTGGGTTGGTCCTCTCAGCAACACGGTGTCTGTTAGTTTAGTCTTGCCACCGTCAGACGGCTTCACTGTCGTAGGTAGGAAATTACCATTCCGAAGCAGCGAAAACCATTTATGAAAATACGCAGGCATATTCAAAATCGTGTCATATATCAGTGCTACATTAATGCCCAGACACAGCGATTCTGTAGAACATCTTCACTGTCGTATTATTGTGTTTCACTCTCCATTTTTTATTATCAACAGATATGTGTGGTCAATACTTATTGGTACGAATTACATAGTTCACCCTATCAAAACTACTGTTTATTTACTTTTGGAAGGCGAGGTACGTCTTACCAACTTTTGTCTCATGAACCAGTCACCAGCTATGCACACCTTAACAGAAAGTTCTTTTATATAATGTATTTTACACTTTTTGTCTGTCTGTGCTGATAAAGTATCATCTTGTCAAGTGTTGTAATCATTTATATCCACTGCAACAAAGCTCGGAAATGCTAGCTAGTCGGAATGAAAAATATTATATTAATTCTCGCGGTATGTATCCCTTCACTTGCCCGCTAACTGGGACGTTTTGGTACAAATTAGAATTGCTTTGTCAAAGCTACAAAAATGATCATTAACATTGTGCTGTTTTTTTTTTTTTTTTTAATGCGAGGAAGAAGGAACCAAAGGCCATGAGCCCGCAGTAACAGTTCCCTCCAAGAGAAAAACAAAATACAATAGAGAGCCAAATTCAAGATCCGATCATTTTGAGATGCCTGGACACACTACTGTACGTTTGAAAGACTGGAGATCATAGGCAGCAGGAAATACAGACAGAGCGAGACAGTTCCAGAGCTGACCTGTTGCATAAATGAAAGACTGGGAGTAACGGTTAACTCTTGTATTAGAGAGTTGGACAGAAAAGGGATGAGAGTTTGCTGCCAGACGGGTGCTACGCGCCCGTCGTAGAGGTGGAGGAATGCAAGCAGACAGTTCAGAGGAGCAGTGACCATTAAAGTAGCGATAGAAAAGATATAAAGATGCAACAGTGCGGCGAAGAGACAGAGGTTGAAGGGAGTCAGTAAGAGGAGGAAAGTTAATGAGATGAAAAGCCTTTCACTCCACCCTATTGAGAAGAGCTGTATGTGGGGAGCCTCCCCACACATGAGAGTTGTACTCCACACAGGGGCGGATAAAACCCCTGTATAGAGTCAACAATTGTGCAGGGGTAAAGAAAGAGCGGAGTCGGCTTAGCACACCCAATCTCTTGGAAGCAGATTTTACAAGAGATGTAATATGATCTTTCCAAGATAAGTCCCGAGTAAATGAAACCCCAAGCATGTTCAAGGATGATGCAGGATTAAGCTGAATATTATTAAACATTAGTGGGTATACCTGTGGAAGATTTTGTCGGGTTGATAGGTGTAAGAACTGAGTCTTAGATGCATTAAAGAGAACCATATTATTTTTACCTCATATTATTTTTACCCCAGTTGGGTTAATTGACAATTTTCTCGCCTTCTTATGTCTAGTGCTGGAAAATCGTCTCGTGATGTCGAAAATACAATACTAGACTTCATGAGACTTCCACTGTCTGACTTTTTCTCCGACTTTTTCTTTCATGTTTTCTCCATCAAACAGTTTTCCCTTCTGTTCTACCTAACATCTTTGTATCATCTGTGCAACTGTGGAAAAATTGGACAAAATAAAGAATGTGGTACAGACCTGAAAAGGGAGTAGTGAACAGAAACATCATGAGGAGAGAATGAGCTTGTGATGTGGGAGAGGGAATGTGAGAACAAGGGCGGAGAAATAAGGTGCAAGAGTATGCATGAATGCTTCTGTGCCGTGGGAAGATGGGTTGCCTGAAAATTCGTTTGACTAGACCATTCCCCGCAGAATGCGCTGTCAAACAATAGATAGATGGGATGTTAAGTCTATACCTGTTATTATTTCCCTTCATCTTCAGAGTCTATTACTTTACCCATCTCTTAATCTGTTTCAAGAAATTAGTAAAAATCTATTTACAGGAATGTAAATTAGGTAAAAAGAGAAAAAGTATGGCAATAATATTAGTAATCCAGAACTGAATAATAAAAAAACTGAAGAATCTTGGTGCGCTTTAGACGTGTTGAGTGACGAGGGAGAAGTGGGCTTGATGTAGTGGGATACGAAAGACTTGCTTTCAGGCCAGGCACGTCCTCAGAGAAAAGGAAATGCAATAAATACGAGTATATCCTTATGCCATGATCTGCCTATATACAATGGAATAGAGTCTGGCGAAATGATAGACAAAAGCAGTCTCATGTAGTGTAAGATGTTTTCATTTGGAAGAGTGAATTCAAAGATGAAATTTTTTTAAAAGCATTTGTTATCAAGAAATACCGAACAATAAGCCAAAATCAAGATCTGTTGACATAGAAATGCTTGAAAAGATTGCATTGGAATGACTGGAGGTCCAGGAAGAGGGGGTATGGACTGAGAACATCAGTTCCAGAGCTGACCACGTGCATACATAAAGGAGTGAGAATGCTGGCAAAGTCTTCCATATGAGTTAGACCATAAATAATAGAAAATTTGGGGTACGTTGCCTTCTGCGAACCAGCTGGCAGGATGGACGCAAGCCAACAGTTTAGAAAGGCATTGAACACTGACAGTGATAAAAAACGGAAAGAGATGCAACACTGCAGCGAAAAGAGAGTGATTGAAAGAATGACGTCTGAAAGGGCAAGCCGGGTCTCAGTGACATGCGTGTTCATATCCTTTTGTATCATCATCATCATCATCATCATACTTCCAATTCACACATAATACAGTAGGTTACAACTTAACTTGGTGTAACTGTAAATACTCTTAAGGACGGAGTGACATACCATTGTCCTTACAAGTTTCATCAGCACTCATTCAGGTATTAGTTTGGGGTTGAATACAATTTAAATACTAATTTCGAAAATTTGGGACAATTTAATTACCACATCTAAGGTGTCAGTAGCATTCAAGTAAACGCAGATAGATGATGTCACACTATAAGAACATATTTAGAAAATGTCCTTTTAGTTCTGATGAACCATGATAAAAATGATGCAGTCGGCTGAGAAGCTTGAAGTAATGAAGATGGTTTGGGTTATGTGTGATGTACAGATGATGGCGGATTACAATATACTGTAGAAAGATTATGAAAAGTTTTACATATCCATTATGTGGTTGAAAGCTGTTGAGAGATGTGTAGTTTTAGTTTCTTTTATAATAATGACCTGTGAGTGTTTGAATTAGTGTTAAAAATATAGTTGGAGCGAGATTACCGTGTCTGCTGTCTCCACTACTAATTATGCATATGTTTTCATTTATGAGGTGGAAACAGGGGTGACGATAGTAAGTGACGATTGAGAGTGTAGAGTCTCAAACCAGATGCATGGAGAATGTGCTGTGTTGTTTACTATTAATAGATACGAATTTTGCTCCATGGTAGTGTTTTGTGAACGGATGTGAGCTGCGTGGCTTGAAAGCAAATAGAGCTAAGACTTAAAGTGATTTAAAGTGACGTTTGTTGAGAGATACGATTCTCAGTGTGACGCCGTGGTAAATGAAGAGAGATTTGAACTGGAGAATGACCTTATGTACACAGTGATAAAGATCCAGAATAAAGAGGAAAATGTACAAAGGAAATGGGCTGTTAAGTGGCTTTGGAAACAAGAATGGCTGGTGATATGAAAACCTTGATACGTAATACAGGTCTTAGAAATGAGACAACTTGAGGATTGCATACATGAGAATTAGTGTCCGCCTTAACATACGGATGAGGCACCGATATTACTTAACTGTTAAAGGCAGATGGTAAGTTGTTGCACGTTCTGTAGTCAAAGTGCTTAAGACGATGCATATTACTATTACTATTTTCACCAAGGGCAGTGCTGGTAGGTCTAGAATATCTCGTGGATACACACACACACACACACACACACACACACACACACACACACACACACACACTCTTCAGGCTATCAATCCTTTACTTGCGACAGAAAAACATAGAACCTCACATACGCCTTGCTTCTCTGGGTGGATATCTTGGGGATGCGGGGGGGGGGGATGATACCATTTTTGCCACACCGCATTTCATAAACATTCAGTTTATCTGTTCATATTCCAAAGACCTCAGTATTTCCGTGTTGTGCCAGAACTTTTTTTTTTGTTTTTCATTTTCTTCTAGTGTCTCCTTCCTCTACCCTTTTCTTCTAATTTCTACATCTTCTTTTCCTCGCTCTTTCTCCTTCTTCTAGTATGTTCTATTTCTACTTTCTTCTACTTTCTTCTTTTTCTTCTACTTTGTTCTTCTACTCTCTTCTGTTTTTTGTACTTTCTGCTTTTTCTACTTTCTTCTGCTTCTACTCTCTTCTACTTTCTTCTTTTTCTTTCTCTTCTCCTTTTTTCTTCTTCTTCTTTTTCTTCTTCTTCTTCTACCACTTATTTCTTCTTGATCTTTCTTCTTCTTCTTCATCTTTTCCTCGCACTTTCTCCTTCTTCTACTTACTTCTACGACTACTACTACTACTACTGTTACTACTACTACTACTACTACTACTACTATTACTACTACTACTACCACCACCACCACCACCACCACCACCACTACTACTACTACTACTACTACTACTACTACTACTACTGCTACTACTACTACTGCTACTACTACTACTACTACTACTACTAATAATAATAATAATAATAATAATTTCTTCTTGATATTCCTTCTCTTCTCTGTCTTCTTACAATCAAGTTTTATGTTAAGGAACTGTAAGCAGCAATCATTCACTTCTCTGATTCTCTGGCCTGAATTCTCCTTATGCTTTCATACTGTGGTATATTTTCCCGTTTAAAGGTTAACAGGATTTTTTTTTTTTTTTTTTTTTTTCAGAACAAAAATTTGGTTTCTTCATGTCTTGTGATATTTTTCTTTTATCTAAGAATATTTTGTCGTTGCTTTTTACGAAATATTCAGTACCGTTTGCAAGAGTATCAGTATCAATTACCGACAGAGAGAGAGAGAGAGAGAGAGAGAGAGAGAGAGAGAGAGAGAGAGACAGGATTAGGGGACCGTTCATGTCAAATAAATGGAAAGTTTTAAATACAGAGCGGACGTTTTTTTTATCCTAACAACATTTCAGGTTCTCCTCGGGTGGCATAAAATTAAAGGGATCCAGTTTTCACCTCTCCCCTCTTCACTCATTCCCCACCTTTCTCCACTGTTCCTCACTTGTCTTTTCTCTCCTATCTTCACTTAACGATTTCCCCTCAACACTCTTCACTCACCCCTCTCCTTCCGCCCTCACCTCTCTCTCCTCTCCCTCCATTTCCCTCATGCCTTTCGTCTCATTCGTCTTCCCTCACTCCTTTCCTCTTTGCCTTTTCCCCTCTTCAGTTTTTTCTCTCTCCTCGATCGCCCGCATAATATCAAGTGGCAGACGATGAAGTGTCATAATGTGAGGGAGTGGAGTATAGGTAACGTGTACTATGGTCCATTAATTTCCAACCTAAGCATGCAAAGGTCACACAGGATGGGGACTGATGATATTATGTATTGTCATTTTCCACACAGAAATTGACTCCCCTTGGATATGTTAAATGCTGATGACTTTGTTTTAATTGCAGAGAATGAAAGGGAGGCGATGGAACGATGTAGGAGAGGGACAGACGGAATGGGGCTTTAGGGTCTGAGAGTCTATCTATCTATCTATCTATAGCCCGACGTCCTAATCCCGCAAAGGGTGGCCGCAGACAAAACGCCTCCAAGTCGCTCTGTCACCCACCATTTGGCTACCCTCCCCCCAACTCACCCCCCCCTCCCTCATATACCTCTCAACTCCATCCCTCCACCTCATCCTCGGTCTACCCCTCCCTCTCCCTTCCTCCACCTCACCTACATACACCCTCTTAGTCAGTCTTTCATTCTCCATTCTCTTCACATGTCCAAACCACCTCAGTGTATTTCTCCTAATCTTCTCAACCACATCCACATCCACCCCACAACGTTCCTTCACTTCTTCATTCGTCAACCTGTCCCTCCACGTCACTCCACATGCTCCTCTCAAGTATCTCATTTCCACTGCTCTCACTCTTGACTTGTTCCCCTCTTGCAAGGTCCACGCCTCGCTTCCATACGTCAGGGTAGGGATCACAATACTATCATGCAGTGACTTCTTAACTTCTATACTCACCTCCCTATCTCTCATCACTGATTTCAGTGTACCAACAACCTTCCTTCCCTGCTGTACCCTTTCACGTACTTCATCCCCCAAAGTTCCATCCTTACTCATCACACTACCCAAGTACTTGAATGCACTCACATTCTCCATATCCTCACCATCCAACCTCACTGCACACTCTGTGACTTCATTCCTCTCAAACACCATAACTTTACTTTTGTTTAAGCTTTCAGATTCCTCCTCGCACACACTGTCCCAAATTCATTCACCAAACCTTGCAACTCCCATTCATCTTCACTCAACAATACTGTATCATCAGCAAACAGCAACACCGGAATCTTTCAAATTTCACCCTCATTCATTAGAGCCACCCCCACATCCACTGCCCTACCTTGCACCTCCTTTACAACCCCATCCATGTATATATTAAACAGCCATGGAGACATCACACAACCCTGTTTCAGTCCCACATTGAGATCAAAGAACTCACTCAGCTCACCATCCACTCGCACCGTAGCCCTAGCTCCCTCTTATATACTCTTCACAGCACTCAACAATTTACCCTCCACTCTATATATTCTTGATACCTTCCACATACCTTGCCTATCTATTCTGTCATAAGCTTTCTCCAAGTCCATGAAGGCAGCATACACTTTCCTTCCCTACTCTAGATACTTCTCCACTAAACATCTTAGAACAAATATCTGATCTACACACCCTTTTCCCTTCCTAAATCCCCCTTGTTCTTCTCCAACTAGCTCCTCTGTCATATGCCTAACCCTATCAATGAGTATTCTACCATATATTTTACCAGTCACACTAAGAAGGCAAATACCCCTATGGTTACCACATACTTCTCTCTCCCCTTTTCCTTTGTGTAAAGGAACAATTATACCTGATTTTCAGTCCTCTGGAACCCTTCCCTCTTCCCAAGCCAATCTACACAACTTCCATATCCACTCCACAACAATCTCACCTCCATACCTAAGCATTTCACCACACACTCCATCAATTCCTGGGGCCTTTCCCCACTAAATCTTCTTCATCGCTTCCACTACTTCCACCCTACTGATCTCTTCCTCCCTTCTCTCATCTCTTCTTCTCCCAGCCATTCCCCAACCACTTATACTCACACTGCTCTCACTCTCTACATTCAACAAATCCTCAAAGTGCTCCTTCCATCTCCTCAATTTCTCTCTCATCTCCACTAACAATCTATTATTCTTATCTTTCACTCCCCTACTATTTCCACTTTCACACTGCCTTACTTTCTTTACCTCCTTCCAAAACAATTTCTTACTCTCCCTCCATCTCACATTCAGATTCCTCCCAAACTCTTCATCCACTTTCTTCTTACTCTCCTTCATCAGTCTCTTAACCTCCCTTCTCCTGCTCACATATACCTCTCTATTCTCTCTCTCATCTTCTCTCCTACTTCTACTCGCTAACCATTCACTATATGCCTTCTTTTGTTCCATAGCTCGTTTCACCTCATCATTCCACCATGCTGTCCCTTGCACACCCTTGCATCTCCTCCTCACTCCACAACAAAAGTGATGATATCTAGAGTTGGTGTTAGTACAGTCACAGCAGAGGGAGTGTGGCCATGTGCAGTTTGCCACAAGGGTGTGGAAAGTAACTCCCTCTTGTGCAGCGTTTTTTTTTTTTTTTTTTAATGCGAGGAAGACGGAACCAAAGGCCATGAGCCCGCAGTAACAGTTCCCTCCGAGAGAAAAACAAAATACAATAGAGAGCCAAATTCAAGATCCGATCATTTTGAGATGCCTGGACACACTACTTTTGAAAGACTGGAGATCATAGGCAGCAGGAAATACAGACAGAGGGAGACAGTTCCAGAGCTGACCTGTTGCATAAATGAAAGACTGGGAGTAACGGTTAACTCTTGCATTAGAGACCTAGACAGAAAAGGGATGAGAGTTTGCTGCCAGACGGGTGCTACGCGCCCGTCGTAGAGGTGGAGGAATGCAAGCAGACAGTTCAGAGAAGCAGTGACCATTAAAGTAGTGATAGAAAAGAGATAAAGATGCAACAGTGCGGCGAAGAGACGGAGGTTGAAGGGAGTCAGTAAGAGGAGGAGAGTTAATGATATGAAAAGCCTTTGACTCCACCCTATTGAGAAGAGCTGTATGTGGGGAGCCTCCCCACACATGAGAGTTGTACTCTACACAGGGGCGGATAAAACCCCTGTATAGAGTCAACAATTGTGCAGGGGTAAAGAAAGAGCGGAGTCGGCTTAGCACACCCAATCTCTTGGAAGCAGATTTTATAAGAGATGTAATATATCTTTCCAAGATAAGTCCCGAGTAAATGAAACCCCAAGCATGTTCAAGGATGATGCAGGATTAAGCTGAATATCATTAAACATTAGTGGGTATACCTGTGGAAGATTTTGTCGGGTTGATAGGTGTAAGAACTGAGTCTTAGATGCATTAAAAACAACCAGATTATTTTTACCCCAGTCAGAGATATGAGCCAAGTCAGACATTAGGTGTGCCATAGCCTCATCCCTTGTTTCTTGAAGTAACTGTTGAGATGGGCGTTGCGGGAACCGAATGGAAAGGTGAAGGGTGGAGTCATCAGCGTATGAGTGGATAGGGTTAGATGTACAGCTTAGAAGATCATTGATGAATAAAAGGAAGAGAGTTGGTGATAGGACAGAGCCCTGAGGAACACCACTGTTGATAGATCTAGGAGAAGAACGATGGCCGTCTACAACAGTGGCTATAGAACGACCAGAAAGGAAGCTAGCGATGAAGGCACAGATAGAAGGATAGAAACCGTAGGAGGGCAGTTTGGAAATTAAAGATTTATGCCAGACTCGATCGAAAGCCTTTGAGATGTCAAGTGCAATGGCAAAGCTTTCACCAAAGTCCCGAAAGGAGGATGACCAGGAGTCTGAAAGGTAGGTGAGAAGATCGCCAGTGGAGCGTCCCTGACGGAACCCATACTGACGATCGGAAAGAAGGTTGTGATAGGAAAGATGTCTTAAAATTTTTCTATTAAGAATTGACTAGAAAGCTTTTGAAATACAGGACGTTAAAGCAATTGGACGATAGTTGGAGGGCTGGGAGTGGTCACCCTTCTTTGGGACTGGCTGAATGAGAGCAAACTTCCAGCAAGAAAGAAAGGTACAAGTTGACAGACAAAGGCGAAATAGTTTGCCTAGGCAGGGTGTAAGCACAGAAGCACAGTTCTTGAGAACAACAGGAGGGACCCCATCAGGCCCATATGCCTTGTTAGTACTGAGGCCAGTGATGGCAGAAAATACATCAACTGAAGAAATTTTAATGTCAGCCATGAGGAAGTCAGAGGGGGGAAGTGATGGAGGAACAGCACCGGAATCGTCTAAGGTGGAATTGGAGGAGAAAGTCTGTGCGAAGAGATCTGCTTTATCAGTAGAAGAAATAGCTACAGAACCATCAGAGTAGAAAAGAGGAGGGAAGGATGATGAGGTAAAGTTGTTAGAAAGATTTTTGGCAAGGTGCCAGAAGGAGCGGGAAGAATTCGAGTTGGAGAGTTGAGAGCATTTAGTATGGATGAAATTATTTTTAGTAGAGCGAAGAACAGACTTAGCACGATTCCGGGCAGAAACGTAAAGATTATGTGATTCAGGGGTGGGTTGGCTCCGGTACCTTTTGTAGGCCTTCTCCTTGTTGCGGACAGCATTAGAACAAGCGTGATTAAACCAAGGCTTTCTTGCGTTAGTCAAAGGATATGAGTAAGGAATGTATGCTTCCATGCCCGAGAGAATAACCTCCGTAATGCGCAAGGCACACTCAGATGGCTCACAGCCATGGAAGCAATAATCATTCTAGGGAAAATCAAAGAAGTACTGCCTGAGGGCCTCCCAGTCCGCGGCTCCAAAATGCCACAGACGACGTTTCCCTGGAGGGTCCACAGGCCGTACCGGAGTGATAGGACAGGTTAAGGTAATAAGGTTGTGATCGGAGGAGCCCAACGGAGAGAAAAGATTAACAGAGTAAGCAGAAGGATTAGTTGTGAGGAAGAGGTCAAGTATGCTGGAGCTCTCTCCAAGGCGGTCAGGGATACGGGTAGGGTGCTGTACAAGCTGCTCTAGGTCATTAAGGATAGAAAAGATGTAGGCTTGTTCACCAGGTGGATCAGTGAAAGGAGAGGAGAGCCAAAGGTGGTGGTGAACATTGAAATCTCCAAGAATGGAGATTTCAGAGAAAGGAAAAATGGACAGAATGTGTTCCATCGTAGAAGTAAGATAGTCAAAGAATTTTTGATAGTCAGTAGAATTAGGGGATAAGTAAACAGCACAGATATATTTAGTCAGAGAATGACAGGAAAGCCGAAGCCAGAGTGTGGAGAGAATTCAGAAGAATCAAGTTCAGGAACACGAGAGCAAGATAAGTCGTTGCGTATGTATACACAACAGCCACCTTTGGCTTTGAAATGAGTATAGAGAAAGTAGGAGGATACAGAAAAGGGTTTGCTGTCAGTTGCCTCAGACAGCTGAGTCTCCGTTAGAAAAAGAAGGTGAGGTTTAGAGGAGGAGAGGTGGTGCTCAACAGAGCGAAAGTTAGATGAAAGGCCGCGAATGTTGCAGAAATGATGAAGAAGAGAGTCAGACAGTGGTTCCAGGCACCTCGAGTCGTCACCGGGAGAGGGGCAGATGGCGGAGGCATTTATGGTCCCCCCCCCTGGGGACTCCGAGGCTGGGTGAATTGACGCCATTTTTGGTGAATTTTGAATAGGAAGTGTAGTGTGTACTGTGCATGTAGTTTGGTGAAGGTAGTTAGAGAAATTTGTACTGGAGAGCATGCTGGCCTACTCTCTGTGTAACTGAGACATTGAAAAAGTTCAGCAAAGGGGGATGGTCAGGAACTAGTCCTGAGGGCTGATGAAACGGGAGCTCCAGCACTCCCTGTCATCAGCTTTCCATCCACCTCGGGAGTACTGCCCTGCTCGACTATAAGTGGGTGTTTAAGTTAAGAGATGTTGTGGTATTAAAGGTACACTGTATAATAATGCTAATTTCTTGTATGTGGTGTGTTGGGTAGAGGATGTAGAGGTTGTAAGGCATGAAAGGAACGATCTTGCTGGGGAGTCTCTTGAGTGTGTGAAGTTTTGTTATTTGGGGGACATGTCATGTGCTAGAGGTGGGACTGGAGCTAACTCTGTGGCTTGGGTAAGGTCTGGGTGAAGGAAGTTCAGGGAGCTGTTGCCATTGCTACTTTAGCATTGAGAGGGTTTTCCCTCCGTGCTAAGGGACGTGGTATTCGGCATGTGTTAGGAGTATAATGCTGCATGATAGTGAGATTTAGTAAAGGACGAGGATATTCGTAGGATAAAACCAACAGAAATTTGAAGTGCGTCCTTGAATTCGAGGCCTGGGGAGCCAGAATTGCGAATTAGAAGATGAGAGGAAGGAAGACACTGGAATGCATTATTGTTGTGATAAGGACGGTTTAATGAGATGATTTGGGTATGTTGAGAAGAGGGAGGATCACCACTGGGATCGCAAGGTGAAAAGTGTAACCCACGAGGTTACGGTTACGAGAAGCAGACCGAGAAAAACCTCGGACGAGGTCATAGTGTGTAACATCAAGGAAAAGAGACTGAACAGCGAGGCTGGAAGAGATCGAACAGCGTGCTGAGCTGCCATTAGGTGACCAAGGCCGAAGCATGTTAGCATGGTGGAACCTTTATAAATAATATGATATCATACAATACGAATGATGCGATACAGAACATTTAGAAACTCGAAACACAAACATCATGAAGTAATTAGGTATATAAGTAAATACTTACAATATATTGACAGACAGATAAATAGATACATAGATAGATAGATAAATAGATATAGCGCTCATTCACAAGACCTCACCAAAAAATATTTAAAGCCAATACACCAACAAAGACTACAGAAACACTATCATCTATGACACACACACACACACACACACACACACACACACACACACACACACACACACACACACACACACACACAAACTAACACAATGATCCAATTTACTTTAGGAATACTCCCATCATCAAACCACACTTCCTCAAATAAATTCGTCTGAAAGAAATACTGACCTACTATCAGTTCCTCTGACCCCTCTGATTACAGACCAATAGCTGTCACATCCTCTCTTAGTAAAGTATTTGAAATTTTAATTAATAAGCACATAGTTAAACATTTTCAATCCAACAACTTAATTAGTGATAAACAATATGGTTTTCGCCACGAAAGATCCACCATTGACATACTCGATCTCCTGACTCACACCATTCAACAGTCAATTGACCTACATGGAGAAACTCATGCAATAGCCCATGATATTTCTAAAGCTTTCGATAGAGTAGGCCACAGTTCCCTATTGTCCAAACTCCCTTGCTATGGACCAATATCTCAAAAGTTTTCGAGTCTATTCTCAACAGAAAATTTTTAAAGCGTCTTTCCTATCACAACCTTCTTTCTGATCGTCAGTATGGGTTCCGTCAGGGACGCTCCACTGGCGATCTTCTCACCTACCTTTCAGACTCCTGGTCATTCTCCTTTTGGGACTGGCGAAACCTTTCCCATAGCATTTGACTTCTCAAAGGCTTTCGATCGAGTCTGGCATAAATCTTTAATTTCCAAACTGCCTTCTTACGGTTTCTATCCTTCTATCTGTGCCTTCATCTATAGCTTCCTTTCTACTCGTTCTGTAGCTGCTGTTGTAGACGGCCATCGTTCTTGTCCTAGATCTATCAACATTGGTGTTCCTCAGGGCTCTGTTCTATCACCAACTCTCTTTCTTTTATTCATCAATGATCTAAGCTGTACATCTAACCCTATCCACTCGTACGCTGATGATTCCACCCTTCATCTTTCCATTCGGTTTCCACAACGTCCATCTCAGCAGTTACTTCAACAAACAAGGGATGAGGTTATGGCACACCTAATGTCTGACTTGGCTCGTATCTCTGACTGGGGCAAAAATAAAATCTATTGTTTTTTAATGCACCAAACGCTCAGTTTTTACAGCTATCAACCCGTCAAAATCTTCCACAGGAGTACCCACTACTGTTTAATAATATCCAGCTCAGTTCTGCATCATCCTTAAACATGCTTGGGGTTTCATTCACTTGGAACTTGTCTTGGAAAGATCATACTGCATCTCTTGTAAAAACTGCTTCCAAGAGATTAGGTATGAAAAGACGACTCCGTGCCTTCTTTACCCCTGCACAATTGTTGACTTTATACACGGGTTTTATTCGCCCCTGTTTGGAGTACAACTCTCATGTGTGGGGAGGCTCCCCACATACAGCTGTTCTCAACAGGGTGGAGTCAAAAGCTTTTCGTCTCATGTACTCTCCTGCTCTTGCTGGCTCCCTTCAACCTCTGTCTCTTTGCCGCACTGTTGCCTCTATATCTCTTTTCTATCGCTACTTCAATGGTCACTGCTCCTCTAAACTGTCTACTTGCATTCCTCCACCTCTACGACGGGTGCGTAGCACCCGTATAGCAACGAAGTCTCACCCTTTTTCTGTCCAACTCTCTAATGCAAGAGTTAACCGTTACTCCCAGTCCTTCATTTATGTAACAGGTCAACTCTGGAACCGTCTCTCTCTCTCTGTATTTCCTATTTCCTATGATCGCCAGTCTTTCAAATGCAGTGTGTCCAGGCATCTCGAAATGAGCGGATCTTGAATTTGGCTTTCTTTTATATTTTTTTTTTTTTTTTTTTTTTTTTATCTTGGAAGGGACTGTAATGCGGGCTCAGCCTTTGCTTCCTTCTTCCTCGCATAATATATATATATATATATATATATATATATATATATATATGTATATATATATATATATAGGGAAAGTCTTGCAAATATACGAGGTCATGGGACCCCTTATTCAGTAGATATAGAGGGCGCTTCGAATATACTGAATAAGATGGCATAACAATTGCATCTCACTAGAAACTGTGTGACAGGGAGGTGAGATTTTTTGCCACAATCCCCCCAATCACAGATGAATTCAACTCATAACGATTTTACGGGCGTTCCTACTTGATCATTGCTTAATAATGGTCCGGCGGCACTGCCTCCTGTGCTTACGGACAGTGTGCCACCAAAAATGAGAAGGCACTATCGAGGCAAATCAGAGACCAGGACATTATACTAATACATGAGAGCTGACACCTAGACTAAAGCTCAGTGAGGATTTGAGCTCAATGAGAGAGAGAGAGAGAGAGAGAGAGAGAGAGACAGAGACAGAGACAGAGACAGAGACAGAGACAGAGAGAGAGTTTATGCGTGAGGGTATAAATGTGCGTGTGTGTGTGTGTGTGTGTGTGTGTGTGTGTGTGTGTGTGTGTGTGTGTGTGTGTGTGTGTGTGTGTGTGTGCGTGCGTGCGTGTGCGCGCGCGAGCGTACGTGCTTGTGTGAGTGCATGTACAGTAAATAGTTTCCATGTACATTATCTCCAGCTGGAATATTCACCGCCCCTCACTACCACCTTCTCTACCCCCCACCCCACACATTCATATGCATGGCTACACACAGAACATAATTACGATACCTCCATTGACACATCTCACAGGCACAAATAGGCATTGAGTATTCGCTCATAAATAATAACTTATCTCACACCCAGATCTCTACACACACACACACACACACACACACACACACACACACTCAATTAAAGGCTGAATGAGCTTCCGGCATCCAGCGAGGCACTGGTTAATTTATAAGTACGACCACGTATTTCTCACACCAAATTTTGGCTAACGTGCAGAGAATTTGAATCGGAATGTATATGTTGGTGAGATCATTTTGGGTAGAGTTATTTGGTGGTGTGATAATTTGGAGTCAGAATAAATGAAGATACGATAATTTCGGTTGGAATTATTTATTGTTGAGATAATTTGGGTCAAGAAATATGTTGATGAGATAATTTGGGGGGACAAATATTACAGTATAGGATTTTTTCAGATGATTATTTCTTTGGATGTAGGATAGTTCTGGGATAAAATTATTTTTTGATAAGAAGATTTCAAACATAATTTTTTGGAGGTTTGGTCATTCCATCTGATGTGAGAGTTGTAAGGCTGAGAGAAAAACCACGAATAAGATGGACTGACAGTGTGAAAAAAGCGTTAGGAGTGTGAGGGATGTCTGTAGAGCAAGGATGAGTGGCTGCGCGTGATTGGGATGAATGGAAAGAAATTGTGACGGCAAAAATAGTGATGCGGCCCAGACGGGATCTTCTCCCGCATCTGGTCTGATCAGATGATCGGGTCATGTGCAGGGATGGAGATGGATCCATTATGATGTGGCAGAGGTAAACCAGCTCTGCTGTCGGGCCCTGCTGCAGATGTCGCTGGACTGCTCTGCGTAGTTGACCCTTGGGCGGTGTGGTGCGGTGAGGAGCTCTCCCGTCTCCCCTTAGAGGCTAAGATACGAGTAAATGTATGTGTGTGTGGATGAGTAATTTGGTGAATGCGTTGTCCTGTCTCGGCTACCCCCCTTTTGGGGTAGAAAACCTAGGTATTTAGACAGACAGACCATTATAGGAAACTAATTAATTGATGATATATTGGGTCAATAATACTTTTAGACGAGATAATTTGAGGAAGTTTGGTTTCATGATGATTTTTTTTTTTTCGTAAAGCAAATGGGATTATTGTGTTCTGTATTTTTATATTGGTGAATGTGCCTGAAGATGAGACTATTTCTGTGATCTTTGGTGGTGTACAGGTATTTATATTTTTTTTTGGGGGGAGGGGCTTCTGAATCACCGCTTTATCTCTCTATCTGTCTATCCATCTATCTGCCAATCTATCCATCTATATCAGTCTTTATGGTTTCTTTATTAAGTTATATATTTATATACATTATATTGTTTGTGTTTCGAGTTTCTGAATGTTTTGTATCGTACCAGTGGTATAGTATAATATCATATTGTTTATAAAGTTTCCAACATGCTAACATGCGTTTGTCTTGGTCAACTAATTGCAGCTCAACACGCTCTTCGATCTCTAGCAGCATACTTATTCATTCCCTTATCCCTGATGTCACACTCTTTGACCTCGTCCCAGGTCTCTTTAGGTCTGCCTCTTGCAACCGTACCCTCGACGATCAATATTAGCGGGTGGCAACAGTCCACTGAACTTCATCCACCCAGTCCTTACCCTAACCTCTGAGCTACAGTAGCTCCAGTCTCACCTCCAGCACATGTCCCCCAGATAACAAAACTTCTCCACACACTCAAGAGACTCTCCAGCAAGATTGTTCCTTCCACGCCTGACAATCTCTAAATCCTCTCCCCGCACACTACACACACGAAATCAGCAGTGTTGCGCAGTCTCTGTCTAATACCACTACATCTCTTATGGACCCACTTACGATAAACACTGGACAAGAGGGAATTACCTCCCACACCCTTGTGGCAAACAGTACATGATAACATCCCACCTACTTGGACTGTACCAACACCAGCACTAGATACAGTATGATCACTTTTGTTTTACCTGCATTTACTCTCAAACCCCTATGCCCCATTCCGTTTGTCCATCTCCTAAATTTTTAAATCGCCTCCTTTTCATTCTCTGCAATTTTACACAAAGTCATCAGCATATAACATATCCCAGGAGAGTCCATTTCTGTGTGTAAAATGACAGCACAGCATAGCACCAGCCCCAATCATGTGTGACCTTTGAATGCTTAGGTCGGAAATTAATGGACCATAGTACACGTTACCTAAACTCAATTCCCTCACATTATGGCACATCATCGCCTGTCATTTGGTATTATGCGAACGGAAGAGGAGAGAGAGAGAATTGGAGAGCGAAGAAGGTAGAGAGGAGTGAGGGAAGACGGATGAGACGAAAGGCATTAGGGAAATGGCGAGAGAAGAGGGAGAGCAGAGGCTAATGGAAGGAGGAGAAAGGTGAGAGAAGAGGGTTGAGGGGAAAGCGTTCAGGGAAAGGCAGGAGAGAAAAGAGGAGTAAGGCAAAAGGGGAAACAGGAGGGGGACGAGTGAAGAGGAGAGAGAGGTGAAGGCTGAATCTCATTAATATTATGCCACACAAGGCGAACCTGAAACGTTGTTAAGATCAACTAAAAGTCCCCTTGGTGTATATAACCTTGCATGAAACTTGACGTGCTCAGTCTCCTAATGCCCCTCTCTCTCTCTCTCTCTCTGTAATTGATACTGGTACTCTTGCATACGGGATTGAATACTTCGTAAAGAGTAATGAAAAGTTATCCTTAGATAAAAGAAAAATATCACTGCAAGTGAAATAAATAGTATCTTTTGTTGAAAAAGAACAGTTCTTGATACTTAAAAATGAATGATATACATTGTGTGGGAAAATGTAACATAATGAAAAAAATGAAAATTCAGCCCAGAAAATAAGAGAAATAAAAAGATTGTTGCTGACAGTTTTTTTTTTTAAAGGAAATCTTGATTGTATCATGACAAAGAAGAAGAAATAAAAGATCGATGAAGAAGAAATACGCAGAAGAAGAAGAAAAAGAAAAGAAAGTAGAAGAAATAGGAAGATGAAGAAAAAGAAAGTAGAAGAAAGAAAAAGTAAGAGAAGAAGAAGAAGAAGAGAGCACTAGAAGAATTAAAACAAGAAGAAATAGAAGAAAACACTCGGAGAGTTAGAAGAAGAATAAGAAGAAAGCACTAAAAGAGTTAGAAGAAGAAGATGATGATGATGATGAAGAAGAAGAAGAAGAAGAAGAAGAAGAAGAAGAAAGTAGTAGTACTAGCAGCAGCAGCAGCAGCAGCAGCAGCAGCAGTAGTAGTAGTAGTAGTAGTAGTAGTAGTAGTAGTAGTAGTTGATGCCTCAAATGCATTTAATTCCATCATCCGGAAGGCAATGCTGCACAACATCAAGATTAAATGCCCAGCCTTTGCCCAATATGTGAAAAACACCTACAAAGAACCAGCAGACCTCTACATTGTGGATGAGACGGCTGCTCACGATGTCGGTATTATCCAGTCCACAGAAGGAACTACCCAGGCGGACCCTGTTGCCATGGCTATGTAAGCCATGGCTATGCAGTCCTGCAACAAAAGATCAAATACGAGGCCACCAATGTAAAACAGGTAGCTATGCAGGTGATCTCACGGGTGCTGGCAAGGTTGAGGATGTGAGGAAATGGTGGGACCTTGTAACATCTCATGGCTCTGAAGTAGGTTACTATCTAATGCAAGTAAGTCCATCTTGATTGTGGAACCAGCTTACTATCAATATGTACAGGAAGCATTTAGAGTGTTACGGAACAGAGAAAGATAACGTACACTTTAAGTGAGAATGCTAAGAGTCACTACTGTCCCGTAAAGTTCCAGGTTCAAACAAAAGAGTTAGGTAAAATTACAAGTTAAAGTTTAATGCACAAACTAACAACAAAACATTCAGGACTCATAAGGATAATGTAATGGCAAATAAACAGGTTAAATATATGGTTAACTGCAATAGCCTCTATTAACACGAAATTAGCAAGAGTAAATTTATCTAAGTCAGCCCTGATAAAATGAGATACCAGATAATACTCAGTGAATGCCAGATAAATTATTACAGATACAAACTTTTATCAAAAATGACTGACATAAAACCCAACATTAATCAAAAAACCTCACTAGGCCCAAGAATTAACCTTATGCTACACAGCACAAGAAAAAATACAACAGTTATACTCAAATTACACACAGCTGCTAGATGTTTGGAGATTTCTTGAGCACTCACAATAATAATAATATCTGTACAGGGGAGGACAGAGATGTGAACAAAATGAGGAGCAGATCTAAGTGGCAATAATGCAGAGACTGAGCTCATTATATAGGGGCCAGCAGAGCTTGATACAACTTGTAAGAAGGACGCGCAAATGAAGCCACGGGGACAAAGAGCCGAAAATCCCGCTCTGAGTAACAGAGAGAACGACTTACTCTACTATAACGGTAGAAGGGGGGGACTGAGGCAGAACACGCTCGTGATCAAACATGCAGCAACTGTGCGTTAAAATTACACAAAGGATGATGAAATCATAGGCTATGTAACACCTCCCCACAAAGAAAAAAGAAATTTACAAAGGAAATTTCTTATTACTCTAAAACAATCTGTATCTGGTATTACAGAACATGCAAAAGTCTTTCCTAGTGTTACAAAACATGAGATCTCCCTAGCACGTTCAGTCATAGGTACTTTCCAGTATCCCTTTAACAAATCAAACTTACTTATGTACCTAGCCTTTCCGATCTTGTCTATGCAATCTTCCACACGAGGGAGAGGGTAAGTGTCTGTTTTAGTTATCTGATTAACACGTCTTTAGTCGATGCAAAGCCGCTGTGACCCACCCGGCTTAGGGACCAGAGTGACAGGAGAACTCCACTCGCTCTGACAGGGCTCAATCATCTTGTGGTCCAACAGGTAGCCAAGCTCCTTCTGGATGAGAGGAACTTTCACTGGGTTCACACGGTAAGGAGGCAATTTAATTGGCTTTGCGTCTCCAACATCGACATCATGCATCAACACAGTGGTTCTTCCTGGAGTGGCACGGAACACTTGCGGGTACTCCTGCAGTAATGCCGAAAACTCCTGCCTTTCCTTGGGAGGTAGATGAGAAAGCTTAGTATGGAGATCATTCATGATATCAGGATTCTTCCCCAAACTAACACTCAGGCTCATATTGCATGGGAGAGCTTCACTTGCAGACTCGGGTGGAACAGCTACAGTGCAGACTGGATTATTTTCGTCCCGCCTGTGATATAACTTTAGCATGTTGATGTGACATAGTTGCTTGTTCTTTCTACGATCTGGCGTGGCGATGACATAGTTGACATCACTGAGTTTCTTCTCCACGAAATAAGGGCCACTAAACTTGGCTTGAAGAGGTTGCCCATGAACTGGTAGCAGAATCAAAACCTGATCTCCTGGCTGAAAGTGGCGTAACCTGGACTTCTTATCATACCAAGTCTTCATCTTCTCCTGAGCAGCTCCTAAATTCTCTCTCGCCAGCTGTAAAGCAGTGGACAGCCGTTCTTTGAACTTCATCACATACTCCAACAGGTTGACGTCATCTTCCTCCGACAGCCAGCATTCCTTGAGTAACTTAAGGGGTCCTCTTACTTCATGGCCAAACAGTAGTTCAAAAGGTGAGAAGCCCAGTGATTCATTTGGAGATTTTCTTGCAGCAAACACAACGAATGGAAGACCTTTATCCCAGTCTTTCTGATGTTCCAAACAGTATTTCTTGAGCATCGATTTGAGTGTTTGATGATATCTCTCCAACGCTCCTTGGGTCTGGGGATGGTAAGCTGAAGACGTGATCTGGGTGATGCCCAACTCTTTCAGAGACTGCTTGAAAACATTCGACATGAAATTACTTCCCCGGTCTGACTGTACCTCCTTGGGCAGACCAAACTTTGTGAAGAACCCTAGCATTTCCTTAACCACGTTCTTTGCTGAGATGTTTCTTAGTGGAATGGCTTCAGGATAACGAGTAGCCATATCAATCATGGTCAACACATAGAAAATCCTGAAGAAGTCTTAGGAAGAGGGCCCACAATATCCACCAACACACGGGTGAAAGGCGCCTCAAAAGGAGGAATGGGAACTAGAGGTGCAACCTTTTTGGTCTGATTACACTTCCCCACAACTTGACAGGTGTGACAAGACTTACAATACCAGGAAACATCCCTGAAGATACCTGGCCAGTTGCAGTGTTTCAAAATGCGTGCCACAGTCTTCCTCACTCCAAGGTGTCCTGCCAAACTGGAATCATGAACCACTCGAATGATATCCTGCCTACAAACACGAGGGATGACAACTTGATGTACAACCTCCCATTCACAGTCGGCTGATGCTGTTGGGGGTCTCCACTTCCTCATAAGTACTCCTGACTTTACATAATAACAAGTAGAAGCACCGGCTGACTCTTCTTCACTGTAAGCAGAGTTAGCTAGACCTTTCAACTCAGGGTCAGCAACCTGCAACTCAACCAACTCTTGACGAGACAAATTATCAACACTACGGGGTACTGCCTCATCTGGTGAGTGGTCCAAATTAGCAAGAAAAGTGTCAGCTAGGATAACATCATCATCATCATTATCCTCTAAATCACCAGTAACTTTAGACTTAGCCCTAGTGACAGCACATGCAGGGAACACATCAGGGACACTACAATCCTGGGCCGCAGCCACTGGCTCACTAGACAACTGAGGAGCTGGACACACTTGACTTCCACCAATATCATTTCCAAGTAAGAAAGTTACACCTGACATTGGGAGTGTCTCAACCAACCCAACCATAACGGAACCATTAACAAAACCAGACTCTAAATTCACTCTGCACAGAGGGACAGAGAAGTAATTATTCCCTACACCTTGTAAGATTACAGTTTCATCAGAGGAATTAACATTAGAGCCTAGAACACTGGTCAGCATAAGGGATTGGCAAGCACCTGTATCACGATATATTTGAACTGATTTCCTGTCATTACTGTCCAGAGGACTGACAAAACCATCAGACAGGAAATTAGCACATGAACTCTTGAGAGTGTCACCCACGTTACTGCTCAAAAGAGGAGCTCCATCATGAGAATTTAAGTTACCCCTCAAAGCAGGTTCAGTTAACTCAGTTAAAGAATTCTGGGAACTCTCAAGAGTGGACACTAGACCAATTGACTGAATATTTAAAGACTCCCTTTTTGTTCACATCACGCTGTCTCCTGAAACATCTCTCCGTAGTATGACCAAGCTTACTACAATAAGTACATTTACTTTTCTGAAATCTAGAGGTGAAGCTGGTATTTACTTCCTGAGAAACATCATCCTTATTCTCTTTCCTGTTACCTGTACTCTGAGTAGAGGCAACGTACTTACTCTCAGCTTTCCCTTTTTCTCTAGAATATCTCTTGTGAGTGAGAACATACTCATCAGCTAAAACTGCAGCATCAGACAAATTATCTATTCTTTTCTCATCAAGATATAGGCTTACATCTTTACTAATACATCTTTTGAAGTCCTCCAGCAAAATCATCTGCTTAAATTTGTCAAAATCAGAATCCACATTCTTAGAATTTAACCACTGCTCTAACAGATCTTCTTTGATTTTTGCATACTCAACATGGGATTGCTTATCTTGCTTGTAAGTTGTCCTAAATTTTACTCTATAGGCTCCAGGAACAAACTCATAGGCCTTAAGAATCAAGCTCTTAACTACATCATAATTATCAGATTGATCCTGAGGCAAAGATGCATAAGTTACTTGAGCTTTACCGGTGAGAACAGTTTGAAGGAGTACTGGCCAATACTCCTTGGGCCAACTAAACCCTGTAGCTACCCTCTCAAACAACTGAAAATACTTTGTTAAATCAGATTCATTAAAAGGAGGGACAAGTTTAACATTTTTAGCCACATCAAAATCATCAGAGCTAGATGATCCAGTTCCACCTTGTTTCATGCGATACTCATGGTCTGCCTGAATCCTGGCAAGTTCAATTTGTGCCTGTATCTGTGCCTCCTGAATACGAGCCTGAGACTCCGCCTCCTTAGCATTTGCCTGAAATTCAGCTTCTTTAGCACGAGCCTCCTGCAGAGCTAGCTGTAACTTAGCTAATTCAATCTGCGTTTGCTCATTTGGAGGAGTTACATTAAACAAGCTTTCATTAATCATGTCAACAATTTGATCTTTAGAATGATGAGAGCGAACAGCAATTCCCAATTGTTGAGCAACAAGCTTAAGTTCATTCTTTGTTCTGTTTTCTATATCACACACTGTTTGCACATTTGACAAAAAATCTTTGGCTTCATCAAGTGTAGAAATAGTAGCCATCATGAATATATCACAGTCACAAAATATCAAACAATATCCTTATGATAATATCCTGAATATCCTGATGAGAGGTCGCCAAATTTATGTTACGGAACAGAGAAAGATAACGTACACTTTAAGGGAGAATGCTAAGAGTCACTACTGTCCCGTAAAGTTCCAGGTTCAAACAAAAGAGTTAGGTAAAATTACAAGTTAAAGTTTAATGCACAAACTAACAACAAAACATTCAGGACTCATAAGGATAATGTAATGGTAAATAAACAGGTTAAATATATGGTTAACTGCAACAGCCTCTATTAACACGAAATTAGCAAGAGTAAATTTATCTAAGTCAGCCCTGATAAAATGAGATACTAGATAATACTCAGTGAATGCCAGATAAATTATTACAGATACAAACTATTATCAAAAATGACTGACATAAAACCCAACATTAATAAAAAAACCTCACTAGGCCCAAGAATTAACCTTATGCTACACAGCACAAGAAAAAATACAACAGTTATACTCAAATTACACACA
The DNA here is from genome assembly GCF_032717465.1 of Coenobita brevimanus. Lineage (NCBI taxonomy): Eukaryota > Metazoa > Arthropoda > Malacostraca > Decapoda > Coenobitidae > Coenobita > Coenobita brevimanus. The sequence continues at coordinate 24,347,513 of NC_137041.1, forward strand.
GCTGCTAGATGTTTGGAGATTTCTTGAGCACTCACAATAATAATAATATCTGTACAGGGGAGGACAGAGATGTGAACAAAATGAGGAGCAGATCTAAGTGGCAATAATGCAGAGACTGAGCTCATTATATAGGGGCCAGCAGAGCTTGATACAACTTGTAAGAAGGACGTGCAAATGAAGCCACGGGGACAAAGAGCCGAAAATCCCGCTCTGAATAACAGAGAGAACGACTTACTCTACTATAACGGTAGAAGGGGGGGACTGAGGCAGAACACGCTCGTGATCAAACATGCAGCAACTGTGCGTTAAAATTACACAAAGGATGATGAAATCATAGGCTATGTAACAGGAGGCACAAACGTGATAGTGGCAAGGGAAGATCAGAGACATCTAGGTGCTGTGACTGGAACTAAGGAATTCAAAGACAAATATGTGAGTGATAAGGTAAAGACATGGGTAGAAGAAACTCATACACTATCCAGCCACCCCAAAACAGAACCCCATACAGAATAGCATACAGCGCATTTGCCTACGGTGTAAAGCACAAGTGGACCTTCGTGATGAGGACTATACCAGATATCGCGTTGCTGCTACAACCACTGGATGATGCTATCAGGGATTCATTCCTCCCATCTTTAACCAAAGGCCATATCCCCACACCAGAAGAGAGGGACCTTCTAGCGCTACCACCCAGGATGAGAGGCCTTGGCATTATAAATCCAGCAGCCGTGTCAAGCTACGAACACAGAAATTCACTCAGGCTCACCGAATCCTTGTCACAGAAGATTTGCGCCCAGGTTGAGACGAGTGAAATCGACCACCAAAGGCAACAAGACATTAAGACACAGATAAGCAAGGACCGTGAAACAAGACAATAAGACCAACTGCAGCACATAATCGAACTTCTAACACCAGACCAGTGCAGAAGAGTTGAAACTGCACAGGAGGTTGGGGCATCGAACTGGCTCACAACCCTGCCTCTCAAGGCGAAAGGCTTCCACTTCAACAAACAAGAATTTATTTATTTATTTATTTTTTTTATGTGTCCGACTCTGGGTCATAGCCTTGAGATATGAGTGGCCAATAGAGAACCTACCTCAACATTGTGCCTGTGGCACTGCATTTGATGCAAACCATGCAATGGTATGCAAGAAGGGAGGCTTTGTTTGCATCCGACACGATGAAGTACGCAATCTCACTGCCAAAATGCTGCAGAAAATATGCCATGATGTCACGATTGAGCCAGCTCTGCTACCCATGGACGGCGAGCACTTCACCCACAGTACAGCAAGAGTGGATGTCAGTGCTCGAGGTTTCTGGACACATGGGCAGAGGGCGTTCTTCGACATCAGGATATTCGATCCCATGGCAGCATGCCATTGCGAACTGTCTCTCGAAGCTGCACACATAAGGAATGAACAAGAAAAAAATAGAAATTATCAAGAAAGGATCCAACATGTGGACAAGGACGATTCACTCCCCTTGTGTTCACGACATCAGGTGGGATGGGTCCAGAGGCAGTGAGATTCTACTCGAGACTGGCAGAGGTTCTTTCTGAGAAGAAACGTCAACTGCATAGTTCTGTTATGACCTGGATGAGATGTCGACTGTCATTCTCCCTCGTGAGGTCTGCTCTGCTATGTCTCAGGGGCACAAGATCATCAGCCCTCAGGCCTGTCTCACTGGCAGGCATGGATTACGAAGCTACAGTGGTCGAGAGTCACATAGACCAGCGACTCCAATAGTTTAATGTCTTTATTTACACTGTAATATCAGTATAAAATAAAAAAATAATAATAGTAATAGTAGATGGTTGGTAACCACAGCCGTTGGCGTGTTTGGGGCCAACAGATTGTAATATGAGGGTTAGTGTTAACCTTCACATTACAACTCCAAATGGTGAACTGTATTAGCAAGGTTGGTTTTGATCTTCACAATATAATTCCCCGATGGATGAAGGTGATTCTTAAAAAAAAAAAATAGTAGTAGTAGTAGTAGAAGAAGAAGAAGAAGAAGAAAGTAGTAAAATAACAATAATAACAATAATAATAATAATAAGAAGAAGAAGAAGAAGAATAAAAATGATAATAATAATAATAGTTATAATAATAATAACACAACTACTACAACTGTAATAATACTGATTATAAATAAATATATCTCATCTCATCTCATCAGCCGTTTGAGTGTCCACTGTAGGACCGGCCTATCCCGACCGAAGTGGGGACGATACAGCCACTGTATCTCTACCAAGTGGCTTAGGCTGTCTGGTAGAGATTGTATGTAGGGTGAGAAGTGCTTGTAAGTGTAATTGTAGTGTTGGAGTGGCTTTGGATGTGTGTGTAGTCTGTGAACCAAGTGTAATCGGCCCGCACAAGCTGACTGGGTGCAAACATACTTTATAGTATGCGACACTGGTTCAACCACAGCACCCTTGATGTCAGCCAATGCAGTACATGGCCAGAAGAACGCTCCCAAAGTTTATTACCCTGGCGGGGCGCAAACCCTCGTTCTTCAGTGTACAAAAACGCACACACCTTTCTACTGTACTGTATTTCAACGAATTTTTGGACACCACATGGCCATCACCAGGGTATATATGTGGGATCCTACCAGAGTGCAATACTCGTTGTACTACAACAACTATGGATCTAAAGTTCACAATTTTCTATATATATTCTCACACATTATTAAAATGAAGAACATGAACATAAATTATAAATTGTCAGAAACCAAACTTACCACCTTTAGTCTTCGTATAGTGTTAATAAAGAAAAGGAAAGAAAACTACAGAAAAAAGACAAATATAAAAATACACAAAACCAATGCACAAAAAATAAAACTCACCAATCGGTCGTAAAACCCCAAGACACCAAGCTGACTAAACTAGAGTCCTATACTGAATAGAGCTTGTAAGGAACTGGTACAACTACGTCAAATGACAGGTTAGACATTGGCAACGGAACAAAGAGTAATGAACACTGGAGCAGAACAGAAACCCTATCAAACCACTAAGTATTGTTTACAAGATTTAATTCCAGAATCAGCTCTCTACTACACCCATATTCTATGTTTCAGCCCCATATAAAGCAGTCGGTATCACAACACCCTCATACAGCCTTCTTTTTACATTCATTCTAAGCGAATGACATCTAAACATTTTTTTTCATTCCTCCCAGCACCTTTCATACTTTATTCATTCTAAACTTCACTTATGCATCTATTCTTCCATCCACAGCAACATGTGACCCTAAATACTTGAAACACTTTACATTCTCAAGCAATTCACCATTCAAAACTATATGCATCCTCCTACCATCTATCAACCTCGTACACTTCATCACTTTACTCTTATTCTCATTTACTTTCAATTTCCTCCTGTCACACACCCTTCCAAACTCCTCTACCAACTGTCTCAGTCTCTCCTCTGAATCAGCCACCAGTGCAGTATCATCTGCAAACAGCAGCTGCTTCAGATTCCACTCTCCACCATCAACATTCACCAGACTGAGACTTGCACCTAACACTCTTGCATTCACTTCCCTCACAACACCATCCATATAAATATTAAATAACCAAGGCGACATCACTCATCTCCGCCGCGGCACCGCTTTCACGGGAAACCAATCACTCACAGTATTTCCCACTCTTACACACGCTTTGCTATTTACATAAAAACTTTTCACTCTTTTTAATAACCTACCACCAAGTCCATACAATCTTAAAACAGTCCACAAAGCCTCCCTATCAATTCAGTCAGACCCTTTCTCTAAATCCATGAACGCCCAAAACGTATCCTTACCTTTTGCTAAATACTTTTCACATACCTGTCTCACAGCAAACACTTGATCCACGCATCCCCTCCCTCTCCTAAAGCCACACTGCTCATCACCAATCACTCCCTCTGTACCCTCTCTAACTCAATTAACACTCTACCATACACCTTACCTACAACACTCAACAAACTTATACCCCTAAAGCTAGTACATTCATACTTATCACCATTACCTTTATACAGTGAGACCACACAAGCACTTGCCAAGTCAACTGGCACCATACCTTGCACAGGGCACACGTTCAACAGTCTTACTAACCAGTCAACAATAGTCGCTCCACCACCTTTCAGACATTCCACAGCACACCCATCCATACCTGCAGCTTTCCCTGTTTTCATCTCCTCTACTGCCTCCTGCACCTCCTCCTTCCTGATCAGAGAATCATTGAACTCTCCCAACACATTAATTCCATGCACCCTTCCATCTGCCACAATCTCAGCCTCCCTTCCCTCCTCTACATTTAACAATCTTTCAAAATACTCCACTCATCTCTTCCTTACTGCATCCATCTCAGTTAACATCCTTCCATCCTCTGCTTTTACTCACTTTTCCTTCCCAGACTCTGCCTTTAGCACCCTTTTCACCTCCTTCCAAAACTTTTTCTTATTCTGTTGAAAATTCTCAGTCAACCGCCTACCCCACATCTCATCTGCTGCCACTTCAGCATCACGCACAGCCCTTCCTGCCCTATTCCTCCTTTCCTTATACCTCTCATATGACACCTCACCCTTCCTCTGCAGCCACATTTCATATCCACGTCTCTTCTCAGCCACAGCCATACTTACTTCCTCGCACCACCATTCACTTCCTATTCGTACACCACCACCCACTCGTCACACACCACACACCTCTTCCGCATGCCCCACCACAGCATTCTTAAACAACTGCCATTCCTCCTCCACACTGCCACTTTCCTGATCTTTCACTGCATTCCACTCATCTTTCAATTTCTCCTGATACTCTATCATTTTCTCTCTTTTATCCAACTCACTCACTTTCAAAACGTCCCTGCCATATACTGTATCAATATCTATGTCTATACTTATATCAGTCTCTCTCTCTCTCTCTCTCTCTCTCTCTCTGTATATATATATATATATATATATATATATATATATATATATATATATATATATATCGAGTTTGGAGAGGCAACGAACATGATTGTGTACAACACACATTTTAGGAAAAGAGAGAGTAGGTTCATTACGTACGAGTCTGGGAGAAATAGCAGTCAGATAGATTATTTTCTTGTTAGGAGGGCTGATAGGAAGTTATTGAGGAATGTAAAAGTTGTAGGAAGCGAGGAGTGTGTGCAGCAGCACAAACTACTGATTTGTGACATGGTGCTTAAACAACGAGTGATGAACAAGAGGACTTACGTACCTAGGAGAAAAATATGGAAGCTGAAAAATCAATTAGTAAGGGATGTCTTCTACAGCGAGATGAGGAGAGTGGTGGCTGAACAGAAAGCCGTAGACAGAGGCGTTAATGAACAGTACAGAGCCCCCATAAACAACCTCTTGAGAGTTACTGATGTAATATGCAGTTGGACAAGTGGCCCACCAAGATGTAATGTAACTTGGTGGTGGGATGAGTGTGCAGAAGCTGCAGTTAAAGAGAAAAGAAGGTTTTTCCGGGAATGGAAGAAGGGCAGTAACAAGGAGGAATTCTTGGCTACCAAGCGTAGGGTAGATGAGAGGTATACAGGGCGAAGTCGGAGTCACAGAGACTTTTACTAGACAACCTAAATCATGGGGAAAGGTAAAATATGATATTTAAGGTGGCAAATCAGATGAAGAGGGGTTTCTAGTCGTCCTGTCCTATAACCCCTACTGTATTACATTATTCCTCACATCATCTTTGCCTCACAAACATTAGCACAAGACTGCTGAATCTGCTACTACCATTATTGGCACTGCCATTACTAATCCCCCTTTTCCCATTGAGTCTAATTTCCCTCATAGTACTCCTGCTGCTACTCCTACTACTAATCCACTATAAATCTGTATAATAATACATATGATTGTTCTTATGTCTGTGTATCTACTAACCACATCGTCCCTGTCCCATCGTCGACAACTCATCACTTACACCGCACCGCTACCCTAGTTTCACCCCCCCCCCCTCTCTCCCACCCACCATGGACACTACTCCTCCCCCACTCCGATACCACATTGTACCTCACCTCATCCTCCGGGCACCAGGCCTGTTGTTCACCCTTTACCGGTTAATATACGTGGTATGGATTAATAATGAAAAAGACATTTGGGAGCCGACTGCTAATCGCCCGCCAGAATATGCTGTTGGCCAAGTCCAGAATTTATACCATATTTTGATACCCTGAAGGTTTTATGCTGATAGCTCAAGCCATTCATCAGATATAACGGTGCTAAAGGAGGGCGATAAGAACTAGTTGACCTTTGGCAGCCATTTTGGTGACTTTGACCCTGACCCCCAGTGTCCATTTTCAAACTCGTCCAAGATATTGACCAAATCTTGATACGCTGAAAGTGCCATGTTGATAGCTCAAGCCGTTCATGAGATATGATGGGAACACACACACACACACACACACACACACACACACAATCGCCCACATTTGTAGTCCAGTTTTTATTCACACCCACACAATTCTTGAGCCAACTGATCCATTCTCTCTTATAATCTCCTTCCATTACTTGCAAACAACAGCACATATTCCCGGGCTCTTGCCTTACTACAGATCGGAAAGTAAAGTCGTGCAGCATTTCCTTAAAAGATTCGTGGTTTTGTGTAGGATTATGGACCTTATGACCACACCACTTCCCTGAATCACTTTGCGAAACTTACCTCACATAGAGCTAATATCGTACTAGCCTACTCGATGCAAGTGAAAACTATATTTCGACCGAGGTGTCACTTGCATCACCTCAGCAGGGGGAGCCTCAATTATCTAAAGTGGAAACGGGTGTAATGTTAGTGAAAAAGTATTATATAAGTTGAAAAACAGAGTGTAAGTTGAAACAAGTCATAGCGAGTTCACTCACCATGTACACATATGCGATAAAATGACGCTTAGTATAATAGTAAGGCCTGTATATATGTGATAATTATATAAAGTGGAAACGGGTGTAATGTTAGTGGAAAAGTATTATATAAGTTGAAAAACAGAGCGTATGTTGAAACAACAGGTATAGCAAGTTCACTATGTACAGACACAGCTACCTTCCCAAAGTTGACAAACATATAGTGGAAAATCGAACCATTTGCAACATTCAGTAGTAGAAATTGGGTTTTCATTGTATTTCGCCAAGTGTATATTATCTTTGGACGGAACTGGGAAGATAGTTTTGTCCTTCATTGTACATATGCGATAATATGACGCTAAATATGATAGTAAGGCCTGTAAATGTGATAACAATTATATAAAGTGAAAACGGGTGTAATGTTAGTGGAAAAGTATTATATAAGTTGAAAAATTGGGTGTAAGTTGAAACAACAATCATAGCTAGTTCAATCACTACTTACAAAGACACAACTATCTTCCCAAAGTTTGACGAACATATAGTGGAAAAATCGAACCATTTGCAACACGCATTAGTAGGGATTGGGTTTTCATTGTATTTCGGCAGGTGTAAATTATCTTTGGACGGAACTGGGAAGATAGTTTTGTCTTTCATTGTACATATGCGCTAATATTATGCTAAATATAATCGTAAGGCCTGTAAATATGTGATAACAGTTCTATAAAGTGGAAACTGGTCTAATGTTAGTGGAAAAGTATTATGTAAGTAGCAAAAAACGAAATGTATGTTGAAAAACAGTCATAGTAAATCATATGTGACCGATTTGGGCAATTTCACTATGCTCACTCAATGGAACAATGCTTACTTCGCCTATATTTTTGTGTGAAAACTAGTATATTCTTTTCCTGCATGTTATTTTGCTCCAAATTAATAAATATCTACCAATTCTGAGTGATTTTCAATACGTACCACAACCATAGAAAACGGGACAGCAACCGAGCACCTTAACAGAATACGGTACCAGGTGAGACCAGGTGAGTGGTGACTCACCGTTTTGACCATCTCTAGTCTCAGGAAAGGACTTTCTCTGTGATCTGCCATCATTTCTCACCAAAAGCGGAGGTTTGAGCCAAAAAAAAAAAAAAAAAAATCCAAAATCTGCCGGGATTGGGGAGGGGGGGCAGAGGTGGAAAATTGGCCGGGATGGGGCGGGTTAATGATGCTTCTTCTAATACTGACCACAACATGGAGAAGGCCTATAAAAGGCAACAGAGCCAACCCACCCCTGAATCACATCTTTTTTGTGTTTCTGCCCGGGACCGTGCTAAGTCTGTTCTTTGCTCAGCTAAAAATAATTTCATTCGTAACTCGAATTCTTCCCTCTTTTTCTGGCACCTTGCCAAAAACCTTTCAAATAACTTTTCATCATCCTTCCCTCCTGTCTTGTATTCTGATGGCCCTGTAGCTATTTCTTCTACTGACAAAGCAAATCTCTTCACTCAGACTTTCTCCTCTAGTTCCGCCTTAGACGATTTCGGTGCTGTTCCTTCATCACATTCCCCCTGTGACATCCTCGTGGTTGATATGAAAATGTCTTCAGCTGATGTATTTTCTGCCATCACTGGCCTCAGTACTAACAAGGCATATGGTCCCGATGGAGTCCCTCCTGTTGTCCTCAAGAACTGTGCTTTTGTGCTTGCACCCTGTCTAGGTAAAGTCTTTTGCCTTTGTCAACTTGTACCTTTCCTTCTTGCTGGAAGTTTGCTGTCATTCAACCTGTCTCAATGAAGGGTGACCATTCCCAATCCTCTAACTATCGTCCAATTGCTTTAATTTCTTGTGTTTCAAAAGTTTTCGAGAGTATTCCTAACGGACAAATTTAAAAGCAACTTTCCTATCACAACCTTCTTTCTGATCGTCAGTATGGGTTCCGTCAGGGATGCTCCACTGGCGATCTTCTCACCTACCATTCAGACTCCTGGTCATCCTTCTTCCGGGCCTTTGGCGAGAGCTTTGCCATTCCTCTTGACATCTCAAAGGCTTTCGATCGAGTCTGGGATAAATCTTTAATTTCCAAACTGCCCTCTTACGGTTTCTATCCTTCAATCTGTGCCTTAAATTTTACCTTCCTTTCTGGATGTTCTATAGCCGCTGTTGTAGACGGCCATCGTTCTTCTAAATCTATCAACAGTGGTTTTCTTCAGGGCTTTGTCCTATCACCAACTCTCTTCTTTTATTCACCAATGACCTTCTAAGCTGTACATCTAACCTTATCCACTCATATGATGATGATTAAATCCTTCACCTTTCCATTCAGTTCCCACAACGTCCATCTTAGCAAGCAGTTACTTTAACAGAGAACGGATGAGGCTATGGCACATTTAATGTTTGACTTTGTCGTTTTTGATGCATCAAAGACTCAGTTTTTAAACCTATCAACCCAACAAAATCTTCCACAGGAGTACCCACTAATGTTAAATACTATCCAGCTCAATCCTGCATCATCCTTGAACAAGCTTCGGGTTTCATTCACTCGAAAATTATCTTGGAAAGATCATATTACATCTCCTGTAAAATCTGATTCCAAGAGATGGGTATGCTAAGGCAACTTTGTACCTTCTTTACTCCTGCACAGTTGTTGCCTTTATATACGGGTTTTATTTGCCCCTGTGTAGAGTACAACTCTCATGTATGGGGAGGCTCCCCACATACAGCTCTTCTCAACAGGGTGGAGTCAAATGCTTTTCATCTCATTAACTCTCCTCCTACTACTGGCTCCCCTCAACCTTTGTCTCTTCGCCGCACTGTTGCCTCTTTATCTTTTTTCTATCGCTGCTTCCATGATCACTGCTTCTCTGAACTGTCTGCTTGCATCCCACCTCCTCAACAACGGGCACGTAGCGCTTGTCAAGCAACAAACTGTCATCCATTTTCTGTCCAACTCTCTAATGCATGAGTAAACCGTTACTCCAAGTCCTCATTTATGCAACAGGTCAATTCTGGAACTGTCTCTCTCTGTCTGTATTTCCTACTTCCTATGATCTCTAGTCTTTCATATGCCGTGTGACCAGGCATCTCGAAATGAACGAATCTTAAATTTGGGTCTCTTTTGTATTGTTTTGTTTTTTCTTGGAAGGAACGATGTGCGGTCTGCTGGCCTTTGGTTCCTTCTTCATTGCATAAAAGAAAAAAAAAAATATTTTACTACTCACATAACAAAAAAAAATTTTATTTTACTTCAAAAGAAATTTCACCTCATAGTTTCCTTTACTTTTCAAATTTCCTTCCTTGCCGCTGTAGTTTACAATTTTCAGTATCGTCATTGTGAATTCGTGAACTATTATACTTTTTATCCGTTCTTGTCGTCCGACCAATGATTTATTCATCATTCTTAGATATCCCGGCCGATTTATTAATGTGAATATTTTTTCGGCTAATTCTCGGTATATTTTTTGTTCAATAGATCTCCTTCGATTAGTGAACATTTCCCACATTTCTTTGACGTTATCCAACTGTAGTAACCTAATCTTTGATCTTGGTAATGTACTTTCTCATATTATCGAATTTTTTTTTTTTTTTAAGCCATGAAATAAAAGTCTCCTTTTTTGGTCTTACAATTCATAACTTTTTTTAAGTTTAATGAGATTATGATCGCTGTTGCTAAAGTTTTCACCAACATCACATAAATTTATTAGAACCCTGTCTATTGCTAGGGCAGGGTCAAGAATATTAGGCTATTTCCACGAGTTGTAGCATGCACTGCCTGACTGAAAAATTCATTGTCTATAAGTTTTAACAACCTGTTCCTTACTTCATATGCACAAGAATTTTTCCACTCAACACTCGGATTATTAAAGTCCTCCTCCCCAGATAACGCAGTCTTTGTTTTTCATTACTGATTGTATATCATTGTACAGAATTATATCGTTTTCCTCGTCTAACTTGCGTGGTCTGTAAATTACCCCGAATAGAATGGTTTATTAATATGGGAAAATTTATACAAAGAATCATATGTGTCAACATCCATTGTAGCCTACTGACCTGTAGGCCACTGCATTAGAACCCCCCCCCCCCTCCGACGGTACTACATTAGAACCCCCCTCGACGGTTTGGCGCAGTCATGATTTTTCAGATATGTTATAACTAGTGATACTTCTCCAGTAATGTGCTTATCATGAGGGTTTAACTATGATTCTTTGATCATAATTATATCGTGATTTTCAGTAGTTGCATAACTAATAATTATTCTCGCTTTGAAATAATACTTCTCACATTCATATACAGTATTTATTCGTAGCGTGGCTGGATCTAGTAAGGCTGTGAAAAACACTAAAATTACCCTTGTTTGTTCATTTAAATCCTGTATCAATTAATCAGTGTTTCTGTAAGCCACTGATGGCCCAGCAAACCCTCATTTCCCACAAAAGAGTGAGAGAGAGAGAGAGAGAGAGAGAGAGAGAGAGAGAGAGAGAGAGAGAGAGAGAGAGAGAGCGCATCTGATTTTCTACTTGCACAAGAGGCGAGGTCAAGTGCACCTGATTATCACGGTGGGCTGACCTCGCCTCACGTACCCTACCTCCATTAACAATCCCTCTTTCCATCTCTCTATCTCCACCTGAACCATGCCTGACACTGTCACCTAGAACCCCATCTATCCTTTGCCTTTCCTACTCTGTTGAGGTGAAGGCCACCTCTACCGTACAAACTCCTGTCATGACTAATATTGTCTCAAACATCAAGAAACATTACACCTTTACTTCTACATAGACTTCTAGGCTACTACTGACTCCTATCGTTCTGTCCTGGATCACAGAAACAACGTCAAATATTGGTAACAAACAACAGCCAACAAAGTCCTTAACCTTCCTACAAGGTTCCTTGAAGTTCCAAGTAGCATCCCTATACTCCTAAAAATTTCCTTGGTCTTGTCAGAAGCTAAACAAGTTTTTCCTACCACAGTAACAAAGATCGAATGCTATGAGGTGCTGCTGACTATATTATCAATTCTCTTGGTCACATCCTGCATCTTACACCCAGGAAGCAAAAACTCTTCCTCCTAGAACACTTAGCACAAAATTCCTTCTAATGATGCCTAATCAATGAATCTCCGACAAGTATGAGGACAGGCTAATCCTGCACTTCATCCTCTGGTACCTGAAATCTATTATTAATTGCCACAGTCCTATCACTGTTACATCTCTTAGTCTTGTACCCATCACTGACTGTCTGCAGGCCATCACAATCGTCTAGCCTGGTATCAGCCTTAACTAGCCTAGTTTCTATGTTATCTACCTTTCCTAACACTTCTGCTTCCATTTCCTGTGCATGCACTGCCTTAGCAGCCACCTTTCAAGCCTCATTCTCCCAACCTTCAGCCTGTCACTTAACGCGTCAGTTGCCTCGCTATTTTTCCTGTCCTCTAAACTAAGCCTGCTTGCCAACTCACAGAAACGACAACACGTGTACTCACCTTCCTCTTTCACCATGAAGTCTATGATACATTCCTTGGTACACACACAGCAGGCGAATCGTTGTGTAGGTGCCATTTTACGAACTTGAGAAAACATGCACGTCTTTACCTGAGCAGGTAAGAGGTTGGACTGATGGGGTGCTGCTGATGTATATGTTATTGGTGGTGATAATGATAGTGGTGGTGGTAATGATGGTGGTGGTGGTAATGATGGTGGTATTGATGGTGGTGGTGGTGGTAATGATGGTGGTGGTGGTAATGATGATGATGGTGGTGGTGGTGGTGGTAATGATGGTGGTGGTGGTGCTGATATAGATGGTGCTGGTGGTGGTCAAGGCGTTTTTGTGGCGGTGCTGTTGATGGGGATGATTGTGCTGGAGACCTTGTTAGAGAGGTTACTGATTGTTGAGATGGAGCTACTTGTGGTGGTGGTAATGGTGGTGAGGCTGTGCCTGGGAATGTCTGTTGCACTGTTGATGTAATTGTGTTTGGTGGTGGTGATGTTGGTGAAGTTGTTGGTGTGGTGGTGAAAATGTATTGTTGATGATTTAATGATATTGTTGTTGCTGGTGGTGATGAGGCATACAGTATGTTTATGAGGTTGAAAGACAGCAAAAAGGAAAGAGGAGATTTGAAGGGAATGGAGAGTGTCACGTGTTTTTGAGGTTATGCAATATTAAAGAATAATATTCAATAATACTTGAGAACAGGGACAAAGAATTGACTTGTGAAAATCAAGCAATGATTACTTTATGCCGGCTTACTTCACCGATTCTCTATAAACTTTCTCAACAGTACACAGCAGAGACTAATTACTCACACGTGCTGTTTATTAGTACGTTGGCCTCTGGAGAAAGTGACTCCACCCCTGACAATTAATAACTAATGCTATTAATGATAAACAGGTTCTTGCTGGTGCATTAACTCCTGGTTGCAAAACGGAATTAAAGCTTAATACAAAAGGACTGGCCTAAGTACCAGTTATGAATAATGCAAGCGTTTATGCAAACTAGTAGCGGTAACTACGATAAGCTTAATGTGGAGAAATAAAACACGAGTTTACATTACATTAAGCTCAAGAAAAAGAACTGTTAATTTATTGATTACAATGAGTTAAATTTACGTTACATGTTTCATGATGAATTCAAAATAAGGAGAACACACTCACTCGCTCACTCGAAAGCTAAACTCTTAAGCCTAGGAAAATACAAAAAGAAATACTGGTCAGAGAGTGGGCTAAGCGGAATGGACTGGGTGTCGTTGCAGAGGAAGGAAGCTGCACACGCTAAACCTCTCGCCGGTTCACACTAGGTGGGAATTCAGGAACTCGCTGGACAACGACAGCGCTGCTCCACACTGGGCCCAATCGAACCTGCTTCCACGACACTCAAATCCTAACTAAATTCAAATTGTGAGAGAGGGGCGAGTGTCTGCCGTGCTCTTGCTAACGGAATTAATGCAAGCGATACATGCCCATAACAAATCACTCAGTGGAAGCGCTAATGTCGCGCGCAAGGACGATCACTTATGAAACAGTGAAAAATTGTTCTGAAAACACTCCCGATCGGGTGAATACATGGCGGTTGACTGAGTGATACTTATGGGAATTCACTAGAATTCGCGGTTTCCCACCAAAGTTCAATGTCACGAGTTTATTTAGAGAGAAAATCGCGCCAACTCGTGACAGAGAGAAAGGAGAGATTCGGGAGGGGGTGAGGGGGGGGAAGAAAGGGGAACGAGGAAGAGAGGCCGGGGAAGAAAGATGGGTAGCTAAGATGATGGAGGTGGAGTTCATATTGTTGGCGGTAATGAAGATATTTTAAGTCATGGCAGTGGTAAGCTGGCAGTAATATTGGTGTGAAAGATGTGTCTGTAATGTTCAACGTTGCAATGACGATTCTCTCTCTCTCTCTCTCTCTCTCTCTCTCTCTCTCTCTCTCTCTCTCTCTCTCTCATATATCCATCTCTTCCTTTTTACTATTGCCATTTGCTTTGTCCTCCATAAGCATAGCTGTCTTCGGTGTATCGTGCTGGAGAGAGAGAGAGAGAGAGAGAGAGAGAGAGAGAGAGAGAGAGAGAGGAGAGGGGGAGCAGGAGTAATCCATTGAACTTCTTCACTCCTAACGTTTTTTCGTAGTTTGCACGTTTTGTCGTCTCGTTCGTGGTTTTGTTATTTTCCCATTTTTGTTCATTTATTTCTTATCATTTCGCTATTTCTCGAACTTCAAAATTTTTCTTTATTATTAGGTAACCATTTATTTATATCCTCTTAGCTTCTTAGTAAACAGTTCTGCTTATTAGCTTGTGTATTTTGTTCCATTTTCCTGGTCTCGTGTTCTTACTGCTGTTTTTTCTCAGTCGTATATCGTTTTCGTAGCTCGAATTTTTAGTTCCCTATTCACTTTCTTAGCCTCAGTCTGTATTTCATTCTTTCTTCTAATGAGTTTTCTTTTAGCTTTCCACTCACTTGATATTCTGGTTGTTCACTTGAATTTTCTTATCATTTCATTTTCCATTTACATCTCCTTTCTTTATTTTCCTTATTCTCGCTTCATTTTCTTTCTTCTCACCTGATTGTCCTTTTTACTTCATTTTGCTTCTTACTTTATTTTTTTTCTTACTTGATTTTCCTCCTTCTTCATTATTTCTTTCCTCACCTAATTTTCCTTCTCCTCACTTAAATATCCTTCTGACTTCATATTACTTCTCCTCGCTTCATTCCCCTTCACATTTCTGGTCTCTTTCTCCTGCCACTGTAATTTCTTCGAAATCTTGATGCCTCTTCTCATTTTACTTATCTGAGTTCACCCACTTCTCAGAATCAGTCAATTTTTTTCCTTTTCCTTCCACCGTGTCCTTATTCTCTTTCCCTGCTTCTTCCATCTAGTTTTTCTTCACGTTCCTGCTCTCCATTTCCGTCTACTTGATCATCTAACTCCCCCCACAACATTTTCGTCTTGGGATGCTTTCTTGTCACATCCTAATCAGATCCTCATTTCCTTCTTCAGCCCCAGTAAAACTTTTCATTCTTAATTCTACCGTGTTTCCCTTCATTTCCCTGCCTCTTCTTCCTTTCACTACATAATTTAGGAAACTCAATTAATATTCTTAGTTGTTTATTCCACTTTTCAATCTTCGTCAATTTCTCACCTTCCTCAAACAGCGATATCATTTTCTCTCCTCTTCTATTTCATATTCCTGCTATTATCACTTATGTTCATAGCCTCTTTTCATTGTATGTTCCTAATCTCCCCCATCTGCTCATTTTCTTATACCATCCCCTTTTAGTTCCACTTTCATTTTATAAGTCTCTCTCTCTCTCTCTCTCTCTCTCTCTCTCTCTCTCTCTCTCTCTCTCTCTCTCTCTCTCTCTCTCTTATCGTGTTATTCTTCATTTTCCAGATCTGTTTTCTTTCATGTCATCTTTTCACCAACTGTTTATGCCCTCCCCACTCCACGTCCCCATCTCTAATTCTACTTCCAATGTGTTTAATTCGCTCTAAATTTTGTTTCACTTCCCCGTTCCATTTCACTCTTTTCGGTTCCTTCTCCTCCTCGCCCTCCTCCTCCACTTCATTCTCTGTCTCTTGATTCCTCTGTTTTTTTTTTTTGTTTGTTTGTTTTTTTTCTGCTTCCACTTCATTTACTTCCACACTCCTCCAGTCTTGGTCCGGCCACTTCATGTTCGTGTTGTCTGCACTTTAATAATATTCTTCGCTCTCTCTTTTCATTTTCTTTTTCAGTCCCTGTTTCCATTCTTTATCCTCTGTCACACTTTGTCTCATCCTTGTAACTCATTATGTTTAATTATTCAGCTCTCTGGCTCCGTCCTTCTCCTTGCTTACTTCCTCCTGCCACGTTGTTATTACGGTATTATTTTTTTCATCGTTTAGTCTTTAGTCCCTCACTCATCCCACCCTCCAGTCCAGTCTCATGCCCCCAACCCTCCCTACGCCTCATATTATGTAATTCTTCATTTTCGTGTCCCCTTCCTCCCCTCAGTATATTCTCCTACTTTGTACATATCATTTTCTTCTTCTCTTCCTCCTGAGGCGTCATTTTCATCCGTTCATCTCTCCTGACTGCACCCCACCTACATCTTAGTTACTTGGCTTTTGTCTTTCTGTTTTTTCCTTATTCCGTCTCTCAGTCAGTTACCTTTTTCCTCGCTGTCTTCATTTGCTTATTCTTTAGTGTCTGGCTGTTTTATTCCAGCCTCTTAAATCATGAATCTCTCAACTTAATTAGGTTTCCTCCTAATCTTCTTTTCCTTCATTATCATGTTCCCTTGCTCCTGCCAATTCGTTTCTGTCCTTTGACATTCTGATCTTCCTATAATCATTTCACCCAACTCACTCACTTTTATTACCTATTCACTTTCATTCTGACTGTCTCACGTTCTCATTTCCTCCTCCCATCTCTGCCCACCTCGTCCTCTTTCTTCTGTCACGTTGGGTATAATTTCATGCTCTTTATCTTCTGTTAGTTTATTTTCCTCTCATTTTAAAATTCATTTTCTTTTTTTTTCTTTTTTTTTATTACAGCATTCGATAACTTTTCATTCCATTTCTCAGGAGGGTAATAATTCCCTCGTCCTTTTGCAGTGTGGTGACACACATACATTCTCCTGCCCCCCCCCCCACACACACAAAGAAAATAAAAATAAAACGCCTTTATACCAGCACCCCCACTAATTGCCTACTTTCCTCCTAGTTTCCTTCCAATACCCGAACACACAAACGAACCCTCATGTCATTCCAATGCCCGAGCACACAAAGGAAGCCACGTTGTTGAAGCTTTTTCTAGCAAAAGTTAGTCAGCGTTTGGGTTCGTAAGAGTGAACACGCATTACATGTTCCTCCCTTCCGACGACAAAGAGTTTTCAAGTGATTGATACCAGCCTCTTTTGTACCGAAATAACCTTGAATACACAATTATCTGCAAGATGTTATCTGCAAGATGAGTTTGTATCTTCCACTCGTGTGACATTATGAATACCTACTTAGTAATTAATGTCCTGTTCCTTCCACTTTGTTCTCCTTTCCTTGCCACTTCATTTCCATCCTGCTTCCAACTCCCTTCACCTCAGAACTCTATCAAACACTCCTATTCTCCTCTGCTCCTTCGTAGCAAATAAAATGATTTTTGACCCAGTGTAAAAGCCTTCAAAATGTGCATAATTACTATTTTTTTTTTTTGTTCTTTATTTACCATTCAGTACAAGCCCCAACACTCTGGGGAACACTGTCCCTGAGGGCCAAGCAGGGACGGGTGCATGAGTAAACAAAATCAGTATCACAGGGCATAGAAGGTATAGAAGTAATTATCAATACAAGCACAATAATGAACAAAGACATAGTGATATACGGTACAAAGTTGTCACAGTAATTATCATTACATCTTTGGAAATGAGTGAAATGGTACATAGATATACACGTATGTACATACATATGCAGATTGAGAGGCACATATGCACACATACATATACGTATTTATCTATACATATATGTATATATTCACGCACATGTAGCTATAGACATACTGCATGTACAGGATAGGTACGCATGTATATGGGTATGTGTTCAGGCGTGCATAACATACATATGCAACATGCACATATATAATTGATATATTCATATATACATAGACAGGGAGACATACATATACACCCTAAGTAGATACATATACATAGTCACATACACAGGTAGGTAGATAGAAGGAAAAAATACAATATGCATTAGAATATTACCTCTTGATTCAAAATCCCAGCACTAGGACAATACAAGCACATGCACCTGATGTGTGAGTGTGTGCGCGTGTGCGTGGACAACACACACACACACACACACACACACACACACACACACACACACACACACACACACACACACACCAAAATGTCCGATCACTGTCCTAGTGCCAGGGCATTACAATGAAGGGAAGTCGGGGTGAAGGGTGAGAATATCTTTGAGTACATCAAGATGTGCAATAATGTACATCGAGTACATCAAGATGTGCAATAACTGGGCAGTTAACGATATGATGGGATAATGCATCATCCATTGGATTGTGACAGAGTTTACATGGCCTGTTGGCGGTCGGTTGTCCGGTGATTTCCCCTGAGGAGTGATACCCCAGGTGAATGCGGGCGACGGCCACATCACAGCGGCGGGTGAGGGTGGGGTGTTTATTTATTTTTTTTTAATACGAGGAAGAAGGAACCAAAGGTCGCTAGCCCGCAATTATTGTTCCCTCCAAGAGAAAAACAAAATACAAGAGAGAGCCAAATTCAAGATTCGATCATTTCGAGATGCCTGGTCACACTCCGTTTGAAAGACTGGAGATCATAGGAAGCAGGAAATACAGACAGAGGGAGACAGTTCCAGAGCTGACCTATTGCAGAAATGAAGGACTGGGAGTATCGGTTAACTCTTGCATTAGACAATTGGACAGAAAAGAGATGAGAATTTGCTGCCAGTCGGGTGTTATGCGCCCGTCATAGAGGTAGAGGAATGCATGCAGACAGTTCAGAGGAGCAGTGACCACTGAAGTAGCGATAGAAAAGAGATAAAGATGCAACAGTGCGACGAAGAGACAGAGGTTGTAGGGAGTCAGTAATTGGAGGAAAGTTAATGAGACGAAAAGCCTTTGACTCCACCCTGTTGAGAAGAGTTGTATGTGAGGAGCCTCCCCACATATGAGGGTTGTACTCTTAACATGGGTGGATAAAACCCCTGTACAGAGTCAACAATTTTGCAGGGGTAAAGAAGGAACGGAGTTGGCTTAGCACACCTAATCTTTTGGAAGTAGATTTTACAAGAGATGTAATATGATCTTTCCAAGGTAAGTCCCGAGTAAATCAAACCCCAAGCATGTTCTAGGATGATGCAGGATTAAGCTAAATATCATTAAACATTAGTGGGTATAGCTGTGGAAAAACTGAGTCTTCGATGCATTAAAAACAACCAGATTGTTTTTACCCCAGTCAGAGATACAAGCCAAGTCAGACATTAGGTGTGCCATAGCCTCATCCCATGTTTGTTGAATTAACTGCTGAGATGGACGTTGCGAGAACCGAATGGAAAGGTGAAGGGTGGAGTCATCAGCGTACGAGTGGATAGGGTTAGATGTACAGCTTAAAAGGTAATTGATGAATAAAAGGAAGAGAGTTGGTGATAGGACAGAGCAACTGAAGAACACCACTGTTGATAGATCTAGGAGAAGAACGATGGCCGTCTACAACAGCGGCTATAGAACGACCAGAAAGGAAGCCACAGATGAAGGCCCAAATGGAAGGATAGAAACCGTAAAAAGGCAGTTTGGAAATTAAAGATTTATGCCAGACTCGATCGAAAGCCTTTGAGATGTCAAGTGCAATGGAAAAGCTTTCGCCAAAGTCCCGAAAGGAGGATGACCAGAAGTCTGAAAGGAAGGTGAGAAGATTGCCAGTGGAGCGTCCCTGACGGAACCATACTGACGATCAGAAAGAAGGTTGTGATAGGAAAGACGCTTTAAAATTTTTCTACCAAGATTTGACTCGAAAACTTTTGAGGTACAGGATGTTAAAGCAACTGGACGATAGTTAGAGGGTTGGAAATGGTCACCCTTCTTTGGGACTGGCTGAATGAGAGCAAACTTCCAGCAAGAAGGAAAGGTACAAGTTGATTGACAAAGGCGAAAGAGTTTGCCTAGGCAGGGTGTAAGCACAGTAGCACAGTTCTTGAGAACAACAGGAGGGACTCCATCAGGCCCATATGCCTTATTAATATTGAGGCCTGTGATGGCAGAAAATACATCAGATGAAGAAAATTTAATGTCAGCCATGAGGAAGTCAGAGGGGGGAAGTGATTGAGGAACAGCACCGGAATCGTTTAAAGTGGAATTGGAGGAGAAAGTCTAAGCAAAGAGGTCTGCTTTATCAGTAGAAGATATAGCTACAGAGCCATCAGAGTAGAGAAGAGGAGGGAAGGGGAGGGAAGGATTATGAGGTAAAGTTGTTAGAAAGGTTTTTGGCAAGGAGCCAGAAGGAGCGGGAAGAATTTGAGCTGGAGAGTTGAGAGCATTTAGTACAGGTGAAATTAATTTTAGCAGAGCAAAGAACAGACTTAGCATGATTCCGGGCAGAAACGTATAAAAGATGTGATTCAGGGGTGGGTTGGCTCCGGTACCTTTTGTAGGCCCTCTTGTTGTTGCGGACAGCATTAGAACAAGCGTGATTAAACCAAGGCTTTCTTGCATTAGTCAGAGGATATGAGAAAGGAATGTATGCTTCCATGCCAGAGAGAATAACTTCCGTAATGGGCAAGGCACACCCAGATGGCTCCCGGCCATGGAAACAATAATCATACCAGGGAAAATAAAAGAAGTACTGCCTGAGGGCCTCTCAATCCACAGCTCCACAGTGCCACAGACGACGTTTCTTTGGAGGGTCCACAGGCTGTACTGGAGCGATAGGACAGGTTATGGTGATAAGGTTGTAATTGGAGGAGCCCAACGGAGAGAAAAGATTAACAGTGTAAACAGAAAGATTAGTTGTAAGGAAAAGGTCAAGTATGTTGGAGCTGTCTCCAAGGCGGTCAGAGACACGGGTAGGGTGCTGTACAAACTGCTCTAGGTCATTAGGGATAGAAACGGTGTAGGCTTGTTCACCAGGTGGATCCCGTGAAAGGTGAGGAGAACCAAAGGTGGTGGTGAACATTGAAATCTCCTACAATGGAGATTTCAGAAAAAGGAGAAATTGATAGAATGTGTTCCTGTGAAGAAGTAAGATAGTCAAAGAATTTTTGATAGTCTGTAGAATTAGGAGATAAGTAAACTGCGCAGATATATTTAGTTAGAGAATAACAGGAAAGCCGAAGCCAGAGTGTAGAGAATTCAGAAGTATCGAGTTCAGGAACATGAGAGCAAGATAAGTTATTGCGTATATATACACATATGCCATAGGTGTGTCTCACACTGCAGTGGGTGTCATAGTGCTGGAAGGTGATGCTAGTGGGACGTTCACCATCGATACATTGGGCTAGATCCTCCCTGGACTCCTCAAGTAGGATTCTCCGGACAATTGTCGTAGGCACAGGGAGACGGATGGCAGCTAGGGGGAGGTTACAGGCAGCTCAGACCAGGTGATCTGCCTGGTCGTGGTGGATGTGACCAACATGGGCTGGGATCCAAATAAAAGAAACCCTGAGACCAAGAGCATAAGCCTGATGGAGGCGAGAGTAGGGGGAGGTGAAGAGAGGAGAGGGGCGTCAGGGGGGGAGTCGCAAAGTAATGCTAGGGCTGCTTGGGAATCGCTGATGATTAGACCTGGTAGGTGATGAGAAAGAAGGAAGTCAAGGGCAAAGAGTATAGCAGATAGTTCACACTGGGTACTGCTGGCCCAGTTGGGAAGATGGTGGGAGGTGGAGAAGACAGGGAAAGCAGAGTTAGTAAAGCCAATGGAAGCAGCTCCCGCCCAGCCATTAGCAAGGACAGAACTGTCAGTGTAGACGTGAGTAGGGGGGAAGGGTAGGTGCGGGCTACAGAGTTAAGGGTTTCAGTGATGGAGAGCTGTGAGGGGATTGGTAAATGGTCAGAAGCAGTGGCAGAAGGTGTGTGGTGCACAGCACGAGTCGTACGTGTCCAGGTAGGGGACAGAGGGTCAGTAGGGATGTGAGTGACAAGGTCAGCATGGATGTTGGCGGGATCATGACAAGAAAGCTGGAGAGGACTGTTGAGTGCTGAAAGAATTCGTTTTAGCCAGGATGCCAGGCCTGGTACGTGAGTATGCCGGATCCAATCTAGGTGAGTAGAATCTGAGAGAACGTCAACCAGTTGGAATGAAAAGGATGAAGCAGGAGACGGAAATTTGGTAGGAACTGTGTGGCAAAGCAGACTCCAAGCAAATGAATGTGATCGGTGATGGGACAAAGACTGAGTTCATGGAGCATGTTAACTGCTATGGCAGACCTGGGGCAGCAAAGAATGAGGCACATTGCACGATTTTGTACCACTTCAAGTGGTTGGAGCTGTGCTGAGGGGACAAGTGAGAGAGGGATAGAATGATAATCATGAAGAGAGCGAATATATAACAGGTACAATGATTGAGCGACAGGGATGCTAACCCCATGCGAGTCACAAGTGAGCTTGCCAAGGGGTTTAAGTCTGTGATGAAGGTGGGTGCAGATAGTGGAGACATACTGGAAGGGGTTAAAGAGGGAAGAGAGGGGAATTTCGAGATATGTATAATCCTGCACTACCTCAAGATGACAGCCAAGGAGGGTTATGGTTGTGCAAGCAAGCCTATGAGTGAGAGATCGTGTAAACCGTTTGGTTTTGGCAGTGTTGATAATCAACCCACAAGCAGATGCAGCCTGGCCGAACTTAACTAGAAGTTGAAGAGTGACAGGAGAATGGGAGTCGATGCAGATATCATCAACATAGGTTAGGATCAGAGAGGATACAGGGATAGGATCTAAAAGACGGAGGAGTCTATTCATGAGAAGATTGAAGAGAAAGGGGCTAAGTACCCCACCCTGAGGTATGCCAAGATTGAAGAGTCAGTAGTCACTAACCGCCCCACAAAACAGAACCTGAGAGTGACGATGAGACAGGTACTTTCCAACCAGCAGAACAAGGGGCCAGATACGCCCAGGTGGGCAAGTTCGTCAAGGATGACATCACGGTTTGCAATGCTGAATGCAGCTTTGAAGTCAATGAAGGCTGTACAGGAGGAGGATGTGAAGTGAGTAATTCTGCAAGGAAATGTTGTGTCCTTTGGCCTGGGAGGAAATAAAAAAAATGGGGAGAAAGCTGGTCCTGAAGAAGATCACGAAGCCTTGCTAAAAGAATTCTCTCATGGAATTTGCAGATGAAGGAAGTCAGGGAAATGGGACAGAAATCAGAGGAATTAGGCTTAGGGATGGGGATGATGGTGCTATGGGTCCAGTCTGCAGGATGACTACCTTCGGGAAGACTCAGGTTCGACAGTGAGAGTAGGGGATTGCCAGGGACTTGAGCGATGAATCTGAGTGTTGCATAGGTGATCCCGTCATCACCCGGGTCAGTTGCCGTGCCTTGCAATGGCGCAAGGTGCAACTCATCACCGGTGATGAGGTGATCATTGAGGGGAAATGGAGTGGAGCGAGCCTCTGCAATACGTGCTTTCCGAGAGGCAAGCCTTGATGGGGGGAGGCAGGCATGCCAACTGAGATTGGGTGGACCATTTGTCAACTAGGTTGTTGGCGTATTCCACAGGATTGTGGTGAAGAGGAGGGGAGGAGGACTCACGTGACTGAACAACTCTATTTTCAAGCCGCCAACCCTTAGATTGAGGAGTGTGTGCATTAATATGCTGGAGAAAGTCATGTTAGTATTCCTGGCAAACACTGTGTTTAAGGTCATGTGAGGACCTGGCTGCAGTGAGATAGGAGTGGAGGTTGTTAGCGGTGCGGTCAGCACGATACACAGACGCTGTCGCGTCACTTCCTCCTCGCTGTCATGTAGACGGCAATCCCTTACCTACTCCCCAGCCTGGTGAACAGGTTTTTGTATGATTGACTTGCAGCACATAATGATCATAGAAGGTTTGTACAATGGTAACTAGGGAGGTGTAAAGTTCAGATGATGTGGTGAATGAATGACTGGCAAACCAGGTGGTGAACATGTCCTTGAAGGTGGGTTGCAGTGGAATAGGGATATTAATCTTTTTCCTGACATGGCGGTGCTGGGAGTGTAGTATGGGAATGGAGTATGTGGCAAGGATGGCATTGTGGTCGGAGATAAGAGTAGGGACAGAGTCAACAGTGACAGCATGTTGTACCACGCTGCTACTAAGGACGATATCGAGATAGCCTCCCCCAACATGAGTGGGATGAGGAGTGTGTAATGGATGCAGATGATGGTTATTGGGAAAGTCATGGAGACGAGGACCAGCAGGAGAAGCACGGGAACCGCCAAATGATGGATGAGAGGCATTAAAATCACCCAGGTAAATGATAGGTGAGGAGCGGCGAGTAGGTAAAGCGGTGGGGTCACCCCCAGTTGGACTGAGATAGACTTTATATATATATATATATATATATATATATATATATATATATATATATATATATATATATATATATATATATATATATATATATATATATATACATACGAAGAGGCATCGTTGACAGTGAGGCAAAATAAATGAAAGAGGGAAGAGTGACATGAGGCAGGTGATTTGGTAATGAGGGTGTGAGGAATAGAATGACAAATGTATGTAACCAGGCCTTGGCCAGAATGGGTATGAGAGCAGTGGTATCCCCAAAGCCTGGATGGGGGTCTGGGGCGACGAGAGTGAGGGAAAGCCTCCTGAAGCCAGATAACAGCAGGGTGATGAGATGAATCATAATGAGAAAGGTCAGCCAGGCGGCGGTGGATCCCACGTATGTTCCAAGATAACATTTTTTATTGTCTATGTTTGGGAGCCATTAGGACGGGGGAGAGACGGAGAATGAGAGAGTTGGGGAACGGATGGTTGGGGAAGTGAGGGAAAGGAGGAGACCATTTCAATGCTCTTATGTTGTAGTCCTCCACCAAAAACAATATTTTTTCGCTGTCGTACTTGAGAGAGAGAGAGAGAGAGAGAGAGAGAGAGAGAGAGAGAGAGAGATGATGATGAAATCGGCAGGGTGTCAACGGACTTGGTGTTGTATGTGAGGAGTATATGGAAAGAAGTAGCTTCTAGCAAAGATCAGTTAAAGAGCTTAAAGAATATTGTACAACTTCTACAAAAGAGACAGGCACTTGTGGATGCTTGATCGACTACTGACATCCTCATGGCAACTCAGGTAAATGTTGATGAGGTACTGTACACCAAAAATCTAAAGCAGCGTTTCTTAACCTTTTCCGACCTCAGCACCCCCTGTAAAAAAGTCTCAGTCCAGCCAGTACCCCTTTCTATCAAGTTATTGGAACTGATGTTGCTACACTACTGCAGGGTTAAAGTAAAGTGAAGTGAAGTACTGCCTAACAGTTTGTTTTATACATTCCCTCCAAAAAAATCAAGAATGCCAATACTAAGCAAAACCGATTAAAAAAAAAAAATATATGCAGCATTTTCCAGCACCCCCTAAAATTGATTTCAGCACCCCTGGGGGTGCTAGCACCACAGGTTAAGAAACGCTGATCCAAAGTGTGTACGGCCAATCCTGTAAAAATCGAGGGTGAAACAAGTTTCTTAAGGAGAGTGGGGAAACGTACATCTGGTAAGCAATACTGAAAAGTAATGAGGGGTGGAAAGGCAGAAACAGACGACACTCCCCTCCCCTCCCTCAACCACAGACTTCACATCACCACCCAGGTCATGAAGTACGACAACAGCAGGTGGTCAGGGGAGAGAATAACAGAACAGTACATACATTCCCCCCACATCACCACCCAGGTCATGAAGTACGACAACAGCAGGTGGTCAGGGGAGAGAATAACAGAACAGTACATACATTCCCCCCACTCGTCCCCCACAGTACCAAACAATTACTCTCCTCAAATACACCACATTGCTAACATACCCAACATCATCCTGGGTGGTGATTTCAGTGCTTAGGCATCGGCCTGACATGTCAACAGCCCTGACACAGACAGAGGGCTGGTACTACAATCCCAGACAGATAATCTTTTCATTCTCATCAATCTCCATCAACATACCTACGTCCCACAACAATTCCTCTTCCTCCCATCATCCCCAGACATCACTTTTTGCTCCCCAAACCTCGCCCCCCTGAACATCCTGGAGAGTGGTCAAAACCCTTGGCTCTAACCACCTCCCAATCATCACCACTACCAAAGCAGAATCACCCCAGCTGGTTACAGACACACACACAAATTGCAAGAGAGCCAACTGGGAGGCCTTCACAACTGAAACAGAACAACACTTTGAAACATTAAACAATACATCCATCACAAACATCAACACTGCTGTGCACACTTTCAGTACAATTATTCAAAATGCAGGCAAAATACACATCCCTAGAGGCAACACAAAGAGAGACAACCCCAACTTCACGCCAGAATTTCATGGCTTCATAAGTCAATGTGACACACTACAACACTCCTCAACATCCCATACACAACACACTGTACAATATATACAAGAACTTAACATCAAAATAAACAACAGAATACCAGAACAGCAAACACTAAATTGGAATAATTATCTCCAAACACCATTTCACAAAACAAACATCAGCAAACTCTACAAAACACTAAACAGCATCACACTTTCCAACAGCAAGACTACACAATCACACGAAGCCATCACAAGAACAGACACCATACCCTCAAACAAACAACAAGCAAGCACTCTCATCAGTCACTTTTCACATGTCAGCCATCTAAATATGTCGACGACTGACGTGTCATCCGACGCAAGAGACAGTTCCCCACAGACCCAGACTTTGCACCTTTCACTTACAACCATATGAAGCACATGAGTAGCAACTATAAGCACTCATCTGCCTGTGGACCAGGCAACATAACCAACATACACCTTATACACCTTGGACCGCAAGGCATACAAGCACTAACCAACATAACAAACTACAGCTACTCACACAATATGATACCCAACTTTTGGAAGCATGGCACTATCATCTCTATTCCCAAACCCAACAAAGACCCCACATTACCTTCCTCACACTGCCCCATCACACTCCTCTGCACCCCCTCCAAAGTCATTGAACGACTGAAATTACAACTATAGTCTATTTGATTGACCTGTGCAGCTGAGATGCATGGGCCAAGTTAGGTGTGTTTGAATCCCGGCTGCTGATTGGCCGCCGATGATTTAAATCTACACTTCTCTTATTTTAACACATATATTTTTGTTTTTAAACTGCCTTCAATACAAGCTGCCAGATTAAATATGGAGTAATTTTCGAAGCTGAAGAGGTCAAAATTAGCTTTAAAAATTTACTGTTATCAAAGAAAATTAAAGTTGATTATAAAGTTTCATAAAACGATGAGTGACATTTGAAACAAATTATCCTCCCACGGTGTACATCCACGTCCGCACGTTGCACTACATCCACGCACGGTGTACAACTACTTCCTCATGTTGTGCTATAGTATCCATCCACGGTGTACTCCTACGTCTGCATGTTGAAAAACAATACATGCCTC
The DNA here is from genome assembly GCF_032717465.1 of Coenobita brevimanus. Lineage (NCBI taxonomy): Eukaryota > Metazoa > Arthropoda > Malacostraca > Decapoda > Coenobitidae > Coenobita > Coenobita brevimanus. Next base: position 24,374,968 of record NC_137041.1, read on the forward strand.
CATTTACTTCAGTGACATCATCGGCGGCCAATCAGCAGCCGCATAGCAAACACACCGTACTTGCCGCATACATCTCAGCTGCACAGGTCAATCAAATAGACTATAGTTACACCACACATCCCCCTAGCCCCATCACAACATGGTTTTTGGCCGCTACACTCCACAAACACTCTTCTTACAAACCTTAAACAGAGATTTTTTGATGGTATCAAGTCAGCTAGGCCACCACACAGACAATCCTAGTCACACTAGACATTAGCAAACCTTTTGATGCCATCTCCCGCCACAACCTCAAAAACATAATATTGAATACAAATATGCACAATAACACAAAAAGATGGCTGGCAAACTATATAGCAGGCATTATGTGCACATGTAACATTTGCTGGTCAGTCATCGAACATCAGAAACGTCGTCCCCCAAGGATCTGTTTTAACCTCTGCTTTCTTTAACCTATACATGCACGACATACCCACACTCCACACACCAGAAATACACATAGCTTCCTATGCAGATGATATAACTCTCACACACACACCAAAACGCAAACACAGCTGCAGACATCATCCAACCTTACCTCAACACACTGCTTGAAAGGTTCACCACAAACAGACTCAAAAAAGCCCCAGCCAAATCTACAGTGACCCTTCTCACCAATTGGACAGCAGAACAGTCACATTCCATACCTCACCATAAACAACACTCCCCTACCACACACACATGCATCCAAAAATCCTTAGTGTAACTTACAATACATTGCTGTCATTTAAACAACACATCACAAACATTAAAGATAAATTTACACAATGACTCAACGCCTTAAGGTCACTTGCCCATACAACATTTGAACACAACAAACACCCACCACAATATACAAACAATATATAAGTTCACTGATGAATTATGCAAGCCCTGCTTGGGCTTCTAACCTCACTAAAACTACAACACTCTACGGGCCATACAGATCAAGACCCTAAAAAAAAGAAACACAGGCCACACAACAACTACAGTACACCCACAGACCACCTATACCAAGAAACCAAAGTCCTCAAAGTCAAGGATCATCTGGACATTGGAGGCACACAAATTCTTGTTGCAGTCCCCACAAATCCACATCATCCACTACACTACATGGCAGCACATCCACAAACCCAAGGAACATCAAAACAACACCGAGCACACAATATCATATACAAATACTGTCATCTCTCCCCCCTCGCCTTCCTCAAACCAGCTACCAGAAGCATATCCATATTCAGATCACTCACTGCTCCATTCAGTCACTTAATGACAACACACAGCTGGATGCACGGCCTCCTGACATCCACCCTTCTGAATTCGACCTCCCTTGTGAGGACAGATTCCACCTGGCCAGGCTGGGATGCGGGCATCATCCAGCCCTCTTCAGTTATTAGAAGAGCCTGGAATGACTCTGTCTCTGACGCCTGTCCAGGATGCAACACAGCACCCCATACTATTAAGCACATAAGGGAAGACTGCATTGTAGACAATCACCTGTGCCAACTACACAGCATACACTCCTTGAGAGCTTTGTGGGAAAACACGGTCTCGGCCGCAGCCTTCCTTGGGGATGTTTGGCCAAACTGCCTGGGGAATAACTACTGCTACTAATACAGTACATACACTGGTACCAACAGATCCTCCAACACCACAGCCCCATAATCAGCATGTGGGTGAGGGACAGTGACAGCAGTCACCTAGGAATCGAAACAGGAAGAAGTATCGTGCTGGACAACCTAGGAGAAGCCCACTTAACAGGGAAGAAGTGGAGCAGTCGTACGGGACCAGGGAGAGAGGCCATAGGACAGCTATTCAAGTGATCCGACTGTCGTCGCACAGGCCATTCCCTGGGCCAATGTCTGCTGTTGTTGGCTGCATCCACAGGCGCTTCCACTCAGACCAAAACTACCGGGAACAGATAGCTAACCAGATGCAGCTGGGGCCTATCCAAAATGGCAAGATTAGCTAGGACGCAGTCAGCGTTGTATGTAGTTTAAACGGGAAGGTTCCTGCTTCTAGGTATCAGAGGTGGACATCATACCTAACATATCCAGTGGCCCTACATGCTGATTCCACTCACTTAAGTAGTCTATAACAATGCCAGCCCGTGCAAGAATTACACGACAAAGCCATGAAATTAATGAAATGTGAATAATGTAATCTAATATAAGGGGTTTCCAAACAAATGTTGAGGAACTTACACATCGATTCATTTTGAGAAGAAGGCGAACTTAGTGTTTTGTGTGTGAAGCCTTCATGGATAACAGGGTGGGATACCTACGCCCTAGTGCATTAGGAGAGATAATACCTCAAGGAAAGGGAGTTACCCTATGTTACAGGAAGTCTCAGTATCCAAGTAATAGATTGCCCTATCCCTAATGACCTTCAAATATTGTTATTGAAATCATTTGGTAATTTAGGTAAGGGAATACTGTGTTTTATCTGTTACCACTCCACTAGAATACTACCACACTAAAATATTCTTACCTTGCACGGGGTGGAGCCGCCAGTAAGTATCTCACACTTTTCAACAAAATCCAGGAATGGGCAGCAAGGATATGGATGGACAGAGTAATTTCCAATCCAGCCTCCAGGGTCTTCAGCAAAAGACAGATGTTGCAGGCAAGACCACACTGAACAAAATACAGGAGTAGAGCGAGATGTATATGCAGGAGCTGCAGCAGACAGTCCGCCAGGCTCAGGTCAGAACTAGAGAATCAGGCAGCCCCAACAACACTGAACCAGCTCCACTGCTACACGTCACACCATCAAAGGCAGTTTGTATTTTCCAACGTTGCAGTGTTGGAACAAACTTCTCAGCTCCCAGCAGCGTAGAGGGGAACTGAATTTACAAAGATTTAAATCCTTTGTAAACAAACGGCTGGCAGTGCTGAGCAGTCATGCAGGTTAGGTTAACATTATATTGACGAGACTATTCAAACCAGAATCTGGTCAGGTATTTAGATGAGACGTGACACTATGCTGAGCAGGCACATAGTTTATATTAACATTATAATAAATGGCTATGAAAAGCTAGAGAATGATTAGACTTTGAGATAATTGATTTGAACAATGTGACTGTTAGCCTGTAAAAGGATATAGGATATTTTATCTTAATATATTATATAATATATAAAGAGAGAGAGAGAGAGAGAGAGAGAGAGAGAGAACATCATCTATACGACAGCCAGACAGAACTTATATTCCTTTATTTGGCTTGGGGACAGGAGATGGTTCCCATGGCTACAAGGAAAAGCATCGTGGTGCAGATGGTCCCCTGGTGTCTTTGTGATCTGGTGAAACACAGTAACCAACCTGGCTGCAACAGCTCAATAAAATATACTGTAACCACTCAAGGTAAAGCAGGTGAAGCCTTCTGCAGGACGACTGGAGGGCATGATCACTGGTTACCACAGTAAATTTATGAAATGAAGAAAGCAAGTTTAGCAACCTCCATCTATCTGCCCTCTGAACCTGATTCCATTTGAGGGTTTTTACTTGACCTGCAGGTTAGTTCCAGTGGTTGGCTATTTTTTACTAATTTTAGCCTCCTTTGATGTCCTGAACGTTGTGACCGTTGCTGACTGCTTTACTGGAAGTGAAAGGAACTAGGATAGTAATGGGCAATGGTATCTCCCATACGGGTGCATATTTCTGCTTTTACGCTGATTTTCGTGTATAACAGCGAGTCTTGCATTGCGGTATAGGCGTTGCATGGTAGGGGAGGGGAGGGAGGGGGCTATTCTTTACGGATAAAAGTCCGTGGGAGAGGGATATTTTCTAATCTTCGATTAAACTACATCAAAAACAACAATTCAGCAGTCTAATCAGTGTGTTTACGGTAGCATTTGGTCATGATATCCATTTTGCTTACTTTACTAGAGTATGCCAATTTTAGCAGGCGGAAAGTTGTCCCCTTTCACATCATCCTTCAATAAGTGGCGGTTGGATAGATCAGTGTGCATTATGTTAAAAATTTTATGAACATTTCATAGAACGAAGTTAGAGAGAGAGAAAGAAAAAAAAAGTAAAATATAATGAACAATAATCCAATAACTCTGCACGTATGAGTTTTAGTCATAAAGAGACTCCCTAAAACTCTCTGCTGTTTAAGGTAATGTTGTTAATTAAATCCGAGTGATGTAATAATTGTACTGATGTCACGGGAGGTTATTTCTCCCCTGGCTAATGAGTGAAACTGGCAGTATTCAATATCTGATATCATCGCTTCACTGATACGGGGAAAAATACAGATGAGCTTCCTATTCTGATATGTAAATAAATTATCTGTGAAGATGAGCTGTAATTTGATATGTTAGAATATTACAAGCAGTTATCACTGTTGCTGGTTAACGTTCATGTTCTTGCTGCTGTTGTTAGAGCCACACCTGTGTCACAGTAACACCTTAAGGGCCATTTGGATGCCAGACACCATTAGTGAGTAAACCTGACATCCCACACACTTCAGGGGTTTGCTGCACGACTTGCTTAGGGTATTGATCTATCTCTAGAGGATATCCACACTACACACACCTGCCTTATAGCCCTTCACGCAACATTCAGAGGCTCCGGAACTCATTCTCAGCTGAATGTAATTGTTTGGTGTCAGCCACCGTAGTATAATAGTGTTGTCCCGAATGTAAAACTGATAATGGTGACACTATTAACACTGTCGGGTTTCTTGTACTCACTTTCAGCTGTACACTACGGTTTGGCATTATATGGAATAAACTGGAAAAGTTTTCCGACCAACAGCGCGTGAACGGACCCTGTTATCTACAGCCTCCTCCTGCTGTGGATGTGCGTTTGTTCCATAACTTTGTGTAAAGAATTATATGCAGTCATACAGGGTACAGGCACAATTTTTAATGTGAATAATCATTGCCTAAAAACCATTAGGAGCCAAATATCGTGTGTGAATTTTTGGTCTGTAAAATAAACCCATTTTGAAGGCTTCCTTGAGGAGTGAATGGACATGGGACTCATGTAAATATGCGTTATGTTCTAGAATTGTGTTTTCCTTCTCCTATTTTTTAACACATACCACTCCACATATTAGGGTTATGCAGTTAACTACGAAGACGATGAGACATAATTATTTCTGTCATTTTCATTATTACTAAGTACGAGTATACTATCCTCATCATGATTATAATTAAAACTTTCCACATCCTAGCGGGAAATTTTCTTGTTTTTGTGAATATTACTGTTATCATTATTTATTATTATTATTGTTATAATAACAATAATAATAATAATAATAATAATAATAATAATTATTATTATTATTATTATTATTATTGTTATTATAATTATCATCATTATCATCATCATCCGGACCTATTATTATTATCATTATTATTATAATTATTATTATTACTGTTTTGGTAAGTGGGGACGCTAACCATCCACTCACTCGATGTAGTGTTGCTCTTGGGTAGCTACCCATTCCTCTCTTCCTTCCTTCTTTTCTTCCATCCTCTTTTGTCCTCCTGTCCTTCTCCCATTCTTCTTACTTCTGTCTATGGGTGACTCTACATTGAGTGACAAGACAAATGGTTTCCTGTGCACCGGGAAACCATTTACTATGCTGGCTGGTACCCATATTACAAAACTATGGCGCCTGCTGGTTTAGTGGGTAATTAAGGCGTTCCGACCGGATTGAGCCTGTGTCAGTTTATATCCAAGAGGCGGTTGGGGTTTATTGCTCACGTAATGCCACACAGGGATGAGTGAGGCTAGTCACTCACATTTTAAATGTCAGGACCAACTTGCCTAGCCCCTGGCTCCTACGCTCCTCATGGGGCAACGCAGGATTAGATGATGTATGTATGATGGTTATATATTTTGAACATTTTAATGTTTCAAATAGCCTAGAGCCTTCACACTTAGTCAACATAGTTGGACAGCTGTCAGCTTCTTGTGGCCAAACATGTTGGCAATCCGTCTGCTGGATATCTGGATATTATCCAGAACACAGAAAAGTGAGTCAGTCAGGCTATCTGAAGAACCGCTTAAGGAAGAAAGGTGAAATTTTACTACAAAGTAAAGCCGACGTAAGCCAGAAGGGAGTATGGGTCCAATTGGTTGATTATTCTCTGAGATCGTCTGGATTAAAAAAAACTCGGACTTTTACGGATATTCCAGATATCACCTAATTTTCCATGAAGAAATAAAAGTAAAGCCACCATTCCTAGTAGATTTATTGATTGTCATGACTTAAAGTGACATGCACAAGATCATTGACGTTGACCACGCCAGGGGTAAAACAATTTGGAACTTTTTCGGATATTCCGGATGTCGCCTTATTTTCCATGAAAGATTAAAGCTAGAGCCACGGAAGTTGTTTGACTTATAGATTGTTATGACCTAAGGTGACATGCACAAGATCATTGACCTTGACATCAAGGTCCCTTTATAGATTGGCTTCTACCAGGCAATGGCGGTGGGAAGTTTTTCTTTATCATATTTGTCCTCAGACAATTTTGCAGTGTTCTATTTCCCATTGACTCTGTACAATACTTTTAAATTTTATAATGATATTCACACAACTTGATCCCTGATCTTGTATGATTCACTGGCTGATGAACGGAAGAGGGGAAAAGAAAATAGTAAAGTTGTGAAAGGAAGAAAACAGGCTGGTGTTATCTAGACCTTAATAATGAACAAAAAGGTGAGTACAAAGTTTTAAGAGGAGTATATTGAAAGACTGTTAGGACTAACGGTTACGTACGGGTATGAGATGCTGACCTGGGATGGTTATCGATCACCTAGGATGAAGGCAATGGGAACAGGACTGTTGTGGAATGGATTACATAATTATATTGGGTAGGATAAAAAAAAATATTTTTTTTCTTAATTTCTAGAGCAAGCAAAGTCCACTGATAAGAAAGTGGAGGAGTGTGTTTATAAAGTGTGATTACATACAGCTAATAAGTACTTATGTCGGCATGTGAAGGCATGGAAGTCCATGCCACAATGCAAGTTGATGAGAATACTGGGAATAAGATAACGGTGATTCTGATTTACGAGGGGTGATTTATTAGCTAGTCTCACCATTGAGGCAGTTTCCCAGGGTGTGAGTAGCGCTCCTAGTTTTTTTTTCGTGAGGTGGTAGTTAAGCAACAAGAAGCATCATCCAGTACCATTGTTCATATGAGGGCTAGCAGTCTGGGACACTGCCTCAGTGATCACAGTGAGTGCTCCCAAAGATACAAGGACTCCACTATAGGTGTTTTATATATTTAGGGCACTTGCCCACTGTGACAGCTGGAAGTAAGTCCATTAAAGAAACTGAAAGGGCTTCTGAAGTGTTGACCAATAATGGATTTGCCAACAGGGACATTCAACGAGTCACGAGATAAAATACGGAAAAGTAGTAGGCTATGTAGAAGACAGGAATAATATATCACCACCAGAGGACATGAAACTGTGCTGCTGATTCCAGCACTTATGAAGAGGATGAAGGAATCATGAAGCAAGTCATCAAAAAGAATATTAAGGCAACCGATCCCAATGCAAAAATCTAATTTATCATATGCTACGAGAGTAAGAAGACTAGCCAACTACTTCTAAGGAACAGCCCACATTAGGAGGAGGACGCCCTTTAGCATAAACATGTTGTATTTATACCTCTGTCACACCAAAGCTGCGATGCCACGGCGACCTGAAAAGTAAAAAAAAAAAAAAGAAAATAGTGATCAGATCGCAGTGAGGTCTCCGATAAAAGCCCAAATTTCTGAAAATATTAAACCCAAGTAGAGTTCAATAAGACCTTACTGCAATCTAGTCGATCCTCGGGCGTCCTTACGGCGACCTATGCATCCATGTCTCGACCTGTAGGTTGAGTTCAGTGTGAGCCCAAGTAGATCTGTGCGAGCTCCAGGCGAACAAGTCGACCTCGCTGCATCCTTAGTGCATGCGCAGTGACATGTCAGCGTCCGCACAGCGAGCATAAATATAGAGGCGTTTTGCAAAGCTCCTCATTTCAACTTCAGTTGTTTTTCAGAGCACGTTTTCAACTTCATGATGGGGAAGCAGACAGAGAAGGCACGGGGGAATGCTGCAGCACCCAGAGGCAGGGTCAGGAGACCTCCCAATTTCCCTCCTTCAGAGCCATCAGGTGGTGAAGAAGAGCATGTTTTCAACTTCATGGTGGGGAAGGAGACAAAGAAGGCACAGCAGAACGCTTCAGCACCCAGAGGCAGGGGCAGGGGACCCTCTCCCAGTTCCCCTCTTTCAGAGCCATCAGGTGGTGAAGAAGTCCAACCTACCCAAGAAGCCAGGGAAGCTGATGCTGCAGAGGACAGCGATGCTGCATCATCCAGGGACGGGAGCCCAGAGATGGGAGCCAGATAGCACATAATTATGGCAAGCTTCATCACCGATTCAATAGCCTTCCTACATCTGGCGTCTTGTTTGGTGCATCTAGGACCAACTCTGGCAACTAGCTCACCATGCATCTCTGGTGGTACTCTCAGGAAGTTGAAGAAGGAAGCAGGATCATCACTGCGTAGCTCAGGCATTAGCTGATGATACTGGCCAAACTGAAATCTTCTCCCAACACCTAACCATGGCCTGACCCAGCATCTCTTTGGCCTTCTTCACATCCTCCTTCTCCTTCTCACATAGTTGAGAAGTGCCATGTCATTCTTTGCCTGCTGTGCCTGGATATGTGCTAATTGCTGTACAATTAACAAATTCTGTCTTTCTGCAGCCATGGTGAAGGGAAGCTGGAAAATGATAGTGTGTGGATGCTGATGCTGTACTTATACCAAATGTGTGTGTTCACATATGCCAAAGTGGGGTCGCACTAGGGATGCACTGCAGACGCACTATGGTCGTAGTAAGAAGGCAATGGTCGCTGTGGCAACGCCCTGGGGTCATTCTGTGTTCAAAAACAAGCCCATAATTCGCAGTAGTGATGCAGTGAGGATGCAGAATGGTCTACTTAGGCTCGTAGTGGCATCTACCTGAACGTAATAAGCTCTACTTAAACTCTACTTAGGGTCGCAGAGGGGAGATCTGGCGAGTCCAAGTAGATCTGTGCGACCCTAAGTGGAGTTCAAGTAGAGGTTACTGCCATCAGGTAGATGGCAGTGAGATGCAAGGGCGACCCTAGTGCGACCATACTGCAAGCTGACACCTCGGCGACCTCAGTGCGATGGTTTTGAGCAGGTTCAAAACAATCGCCCCTAGGCAACCTGAGGCGATCATGGAGACTCTAACTAAACCCAGGTAGAGTTCAGAGCGAGGATAAGTAGATCTGTGCATCCTTATGGGGAGTTTCCCATTTGGTCGGAGAGGACCCGCCGTTGTATCACAGCACTGGTGTGACAGGGGTATTAGGTACAACTGTAAAAGAGGGAACTGTGCAGCCCTGCGTTCCACCTATATAGGCATGACAACAATGCAGCTAGTCAGTTGCCTGACCAGCCACAGATATGCTGGAGCCCCTAGGAACCACGTGAGGCAGAAGCACTGCGCCAACATCACTGAGGAGGACATTAAAAAGAACACTGAAATTCTGGCTAGCTGTGGCGACAACCGCCGACTCCATAAGCTTGAGGCATTGATATCAAGAATCTTAACCCTTCAGTAAATGCCCAAGCCCAAGATTTACAAGCACTGCCAAGCACTGAGGAGATCTGCAGCAGGCCAGAATACAGGCTCAACTGACGATGTCAGCAGTGACCGGAGCCCAACAGCCAATCAGAGTGCAGCCATTTAATTAAGCCTCACCCCTGATTCGCCATCCAGGCATATAAGTTTCCTCATTGACCATTGCTAACCATCCCTACCAGGACTACAACCCGAGTAAGATTTTCCCTTCACTGAAGAAGGCTGTAGAGAGCCGATAGTCGGGAATCCGAAGTAAAAGAACTACATTATATATGACCCCAAAAGAACCAAAGACATGGCCGCCCACAAAGATACTATCGCCAGGCTTCAGGAAGAAGCATAACGAATCATCAGACTAAGAGAAAGCATTGCAAAAAGTTATGTACAGTAATGCCGAATTTTCAATCACGTTAGTAAAGTATGTTTAAAAACTGAGAACAATCTCTCAAAATTTGAAGTCATGGAACAGCGTCAACTTTTGGGTTTTTAACCCAAAAATCGTCATTAAGTTTGCATTAAATCTGGTGGACAGTGTAGGGCCGATCATAGATGAAATTGTTCAATTTTGAGAAGAATACGACAAAAGTCAAGCTAACAGAGCACGGGCAGGTATCAAATTTATAAACCAAATTTCACCAAACGTTGGAGGGCTTAATGGTCAGCCAATGATGACATATTTTCAGTTTCAGAGCAATTGATCAAAGGTCAGTGTCACTGAGTTAAGTCAAAAGTTTGGTCATAGACACGATCACAAAGCGCTAGTGTCGCGCTCTCGCATTATTTTTTCCCTATAAAGTGTATTCACTTCATGAGAGACTTCTCGAACTGGTGTGAGTTACAAACTATTTCAGAACTTCCAGACGCTGAGGCTTATTGAAAAATCTGTAAAGCTAGTTTAAGAAAAGCATTTAGTAAAATGTATGAAGAGGTAGGGATGTCAGTGTGTCCCACCTAAGAAGAAAAAATGGAACGTGGTCGAGGCAGTAAAACGAAACATAATCTTGTTCCTGCATTCTTAAAAATACAGTATGTGCCATTATGGTGTAGCATAAATGTACCCAAAATGTCTTAATGTTGGTATGCTATTAACCAACTATCCAGTACGCAAGAGTATGCCACAAAAAACGTAGGGATGGGATCACATTTCGATTTACTACCTCGACATTGATCCAATATTTTGGTGCATTCTCATTTCTACATCTTCATCCACTTAACTTTTTTATACTTGTGTATTAATCACCTCCTTTCTTCTCTCTCCTGTCGTTCAACTTCCAAGTTCGTTCCTTTATCATCTACTACCTGTCTTCGCCAGCATCACTGTTTAGTCTTGAAAACCTCGAACACCCACGAGGAATTCATATAATTCTGTCCAACTTTTGATTAACAATGACTTCATTATTTTTCTTCATTTGCTACCCATAAGGTTTCCGTTTCCCTCCCTCTCCCTTCCCCCCTCTTTTACCTCTGAGAAATATATGTAATTATATACAACTTTTATTTCTACTTTCTATTTATCGTCATTCATTCTTGTTCCTCTCCTAAGCTTTTCTTCTCGCTTTCCTTCCTTACTTCCTGCTTCCTGCTTACAGCCACCTTTTCTTTACCTCTCAAAGAAGTCTATGTAATTCAATGTATATTAATTTTTTATTGTTCATTCTTTCTTCAATGTTTCTTTTTCCCACCAGAATCTTTTCCACTCTTCTCCTTCTCGACCCCTTCCCCCTTTTTATGTATATTTCCTTTAACTCCATATATTTTTCTGCTTCACACTTTTATACCCATGTGTAGCTGCCTTCCCTCTGCAATATAAGTGTTTACAGCTGCCCTCTTGACCTCATCCTTCACCCTTGTGAAAAACAAGGCAGCCCAGTCCCACATTATCACCTGCAGGAGCCACGTCACCAGCCATCCCGGCCCTCTTTCTTGCTTATATTGCATTTTTTCTACTTAATTTACTTCACTTCAACCCGAGAATGCTTACAGTTTTTTCTTCAACCTGATGTCTCTTTACAGTTTATTCGTCAACCGAGGATGTTTGTTTACAGTTTATTCTTACTGTTTCAAGTTGATATTACTCGGCTTAGCATCTTTAGTCCGATGACAGTCTTATATATTTCAGTGCTGGTGCTACAAGACGAAATTATTCAGTTTTAGGGGACATTGAAAATCTACCCTAGTAATAAAAAAATCCGACGAATTAAAATCTTCAATGGTTACGAGTTTGCCTCCGATTTTTGTTTCATCTTGCTCAATAGCCGATTTCGTTACATGAATTCAGAGATATATTGTTTTCAAAGTAGGTTAACGAGGGCTTTCTCACTGAAACC